>NC_087228.1:350499-700999 GCF_034640455.1 Diachasmimorpha longicaudata
TTCTTAACAAGATTACTAGTCCACTAACACGTATGTCTATGTTTTCTTCGTCATGCATGGTATACATTATCAACACGATTTTCATCATTGGAGGTACTCTACAATGTTATCGAATGTGAAAACAATAAGACTGCATCCGTTAATTACGTTATTTAATTGTCACGACTAGGGGAGGGAATTATTGTAATTACTTCGAAAATCACAAGTGTAATTTTTTTGTGTCCTCATCCTCATATATTTTTCAAACATTTTAATGAATTAACGATGGTGAAGATTTATTTTACATCTTTGCCTCGTTATTATTAGAACGTCTCATAGATTTATTAATTTTTTTTAAGGGGAAATATTCAATAAAATTACGAAATCTTTTGAAAAAATAATTTTCGAAAGAAATGACTTAGCAAGTGATTTTATATGCGGCTCAAGAAGGATTAATCATGATACTTGATAAGGTTTAATCGAAATGATTAGTGCTCCTCGTGAAATTGTCGCAATGAATTTTATCAATTTTATAAATTCCGTAATCTATTGATTTTCAAAGTATGAGTCCCGTGGTGGTACCTTCACCTCGGTAACCTCTTTTCGTGTCTCCATGTAATTAATCAGATCATTAACGTCTAGCCGCAGAGGAGTTAGCTTGCACGCTGCAGAACTGCATAAAGGAATGAAACAGGGTGATGGGTAGGGGGAGGGGGTGGGTTGAGTAAAAGGGGAAAATATATATGGTATACAACGCTCTTCGCATACCGTTACGCGATGGCTCTGCTGCGATAGGTGTACTGCCTTGACTAATGCGACTTGCCGCGATGCACCTTGCAAATTGGTGTGAGCACAACCGATTTCAACTGGGGTTAGAGTCAAATAAAAGAAGAATTAAGGTTTTGGTACGCCACGCGATTTAGACCATATTTTGTCCCACCTTGCAACGAATACCATCAATTGTACATCTGCTTTAATTTATTTTCGTGCTGATTCACCGACTTTGGAGAAAATGATTTTTTCAACTCAAAAAATTCATCCAAAACATTCATTCCAAGGGCTCATAATTTTCACTTTCAAAGACTTCTTTATAACCATTAGCACATCAGATGGTGTGGTGGTTATTTTGAAGCTGAATAAGACCAATAATTGTTCGCACTGAGTCAAAAGCCAACGTGCGTGTGTCGCCGGAACCTATAAATATTCATAACCAATATCCGCTTACACTATTCGAGCAGCACTACCACCCGTAGGTACAGACCCGAGCTAGGAAACACCGTGGTATCGTTCAACAGTGTAAAATGTTAACTACACGCACACCACCTGAATATTTTATCAAAAAACACGGTGTTATTTCTATTTTTGAAAGAAAAGAGCTCAAGTTTACAAAACCACATCATCACAAGGTACCTCATTGCATGAATTTTTTTGTCCCCCTCCGACAGCTAAACCCATTACTTCTCATCATCCACTAACTCGAATTTATTAATATTCCTCAGTTACAGTAAAAGAAGCCGACCTAATAACTTATAACTCACAAACCCAGGTATTTTCTAATTAATTTTTTTCCATCTTCTTAAAATACGCACGTGCCAGTCACAATATATTGACAGGGTGTTGGTATAAGACGGGATAAAAGTGCTCAGAGATCAATCAGCAGCGGTCTATAATTAACGAGTTATGGCCGCGCCATGGGTTTGCATTAAGACGCTGGTTTTTGTCACTATGGAGCCTGAGGTTATGCCCGGAGGTAATTACCTCCAGGATCCAGACACGATGTCTCCCCTTCTTCATCCTTCCTCTTCTATCCTCGTACTCCACCCTCTGCAAGTCTCCCACTTCGATTGGTTATACCGTGTGGGTTTTTCTCGTGGTCATCGTCGCAAAAATTGTCGCACACATCTTCACTCAAAATATCACACATGTTAGACTCACATATCCGTGAGTTTTCGAGGCATAACGACGTCTAGAATCGTAATTAGTAGGCGTGAACGCACGCCCACCAGACACCACCACGTCTCGTGTCTCTCGCTGAAAATCGTTCAACTCCATGTCTTCCAGCTACCGTTGATGTTGATGTGCATCACACATATCGTGGAGACCTGGGAAAGTTCAATGTAGGAAGGCGACGATTGAGACGATGCCAGTCGACGGATGGCGATGTAATAGACGTACGTTAAAATATAAGCAGCCATTCCAGTCGACCGGGGCTTGATTTCTGGACTGAATCAACTTGAGGGATCTGCAGTCAATCAATCTTAAATTCGGACCTCATCGGGAAATATCTGTGATGACAAAATCTAATCACTTCAAGTCAGTTTGAGATTGATTTATATAGAGTCCTCGGTTTATTGATGGAAATTGATTTTTCGATGGTGATTGTTCTCTTTAATTTGAGTCGGTTTTCAGGTAGCTCTGATTAAAGTTGTCGAATTGCTTAAGGTAACTCAAGAGTAAGGCGAAATTCCACTGAAATCAAGTTGAAAAATCGACATGATTTGAATGAGACTACAACGTCGAATAGAGTTCAGCTTCGATGAACTAATCTACTTAGATTGAGATGGACAATCGTCTCGAATCACACCGCTATTTAATGCTAATTCAGACCAAAAAATTTCCTTCAATCAAGCCGAAGTTCGAAGTGAATCAAGTCTGCAGATCGGCTTGAGTTAACAGAAACAAGTAACTTGAATTAGATTTAAAAATTATATGATATACTGTATATCAGTTTGTATTTCCCCTCAATCAATTTTAATTAATATCAACAATTCGATATGAAATGAGTGAATGCCCTGCAAAATTCAGTGGAACTTGATTTAGTTTGATTTAATTCAGTTGAATTTAATTTTCAGGGGCGAGAGAGGTGAACCCCTGACACAGTACATTGAATACGTCTTTTACCACCTCTCATTACGATGTTTCGCTTCTGCTCAGCGTGGCCTCGTATTTTGCAACGGTTACAGATCATTATCGATGACGGACTTGAAGAAGTGTTCAGGGGTCTCTTTCTATAACGTTTGATGTCCACGATTGTGACAAAAATGAGGGGTATCCGCCGGAAGTGACTTCCTTCCTCACCCCCTCGAGTTATTTTATATGGAATCGAAGAATATCCCCGAGGTGGCATTGTTCTATCCTGTGGGTTTATCGTTTTTGAGGTTTTGGAATTTTCGGAATCATATTTCGGCCATTCAACGCAATCCACCGGTCGGTCATTGTTTGAAATTGGGGTGAATGTGTGGCGCACGCCGAAGGTAAAATAAGTGGGCGGTTCGGGTAATTGAAATTTATTCCGAAACCATCTGCCAGCGAGAAGAATTCTTCTCAATTGATTCCCAACCACAAATTCAATTATTTATACAGCGAAGGGGCTTTTCTCGATTATTTTTTCATTGGCAAAGTGTTATGGAGTCTAGAATGTCCAGAGTTGTACCGTGTGATACATAAATCATTGAACAGTATAGTCCAGTCCGATTGTTATGCTAACAACTCGCCAGTATCTTCCACTCGCACGTAGTCTATAGTTTCCTGCCCTCGACCACCTGTTACCATTTTGAACTGCTACTTTAGGTAACTTCCGAAACGGATGGCAGCTTCGACACGTCCGATTTTATGACCCTCACTCTCCTAACAAAAGGCCGTAATTGCAATTTTCTTCTCGATTCTTCCATTTTTTTTGTTTTTTTTTTTTTTAATTATTACGACTATTTTTAAGACAATGGGAGAGTACAGCGAAACGCGGTCGTAACAATAAAAATGGTAAAAAAAATAAAATGTACCTTTGGAGAAAAATACGTCCAGAGAAACAAATGACTAAGACCGCTTGGGTTTTTAATTGCAGCAGCACCTGCCCAAGACGATGGTGTTCCCTTCTTCTTGTGTTCTGTTTCTTCCTTTCAGTAACCCAGGGCACGGTGAAAAGCCCTCGGCCCTCTTTCACCAACATCTGCCCTTGTCCTATTTCGATCCTTACATTTTTTACGATTAATATCGATCCAGAGGGTGGATAAGACAAACGATATGAGATTACCTGCTGATGGAATATTGAATTTAATTGCTGGGGAATTTTACAACCTGAGAACAGAGCCTTATTGAGATATGAGGCAGAAGACGAGTTATTTTACAATTATTTTATTCCAGCATTAATATAATACTAGAAATTAAATGGATTTGCTCTCATCTACGTCTTCGAATTAGTAAAATTGCTTTGAGCCACGTGCGGGTCGATAGTAATCGGCAGTAATTAAACCCAAAAATATCAATAATTTGATCGCACTACGTTTCCAAGTCAAATATTGTTTTCTTATTTTCGTTTCACCATTGGATCTATAAATATCCATGAATATTCATGAATATTTATGTATCCAATCGCAAGACATAGAATGACGGAATACATTCAACTGATGTAGCCGATATTGACCATTAAGGTAATAAATTATGTGGTCAAAGGTTGACTCACGACATTTTAATAATTTTAGTGTAGTCCATTGAAAGATATCCTGAAAAAAACTATTATAACATTCCATTTCAAAATCAATCGTTTCCAAGATACTTCAATCGTCAACAAAAATCGAGAACTCTAGAGCACTGATTACTTTCCTCGATATTTCATATAATCTGCGATTATTCAATTTGACTATGATATTTCAATGGTTTTAATTCTAAAATATCTTCGCAAATGCAAATAAATTTCTATTTATTACTACTATTGCACTATGGTCCGTAAATGAAATTTTAAAAACAATCAGGGACTGACTAAGTAAAGAGAGATTTATGTAATAATTTTGTGCAAATGTTGGTTGAATAATGGCAGATATTTCTGATTTTTAAATAATTTTACATTTAAAATATCATATTTCTAAGAGAATTAGACGAGTGAAGGAAAGTTATTTGAAATGTATTGTTATCTTCGGGTAGAATTTCTACAATTGAAAATTAATTTTCTGCTCCATCAAAGCTTTTAATCGATTTTTTTCCTTCTATCACAAATACAGAGTGCGGTCATACAATCGTTAGTAACGTGCGTGTCGAAACAAGAGGATCACATCGATATTTATTTCCCATCATCCCCTGGGAAACCGCCAGATGCCGTACATTTGGAATTCACGTGACGCCTCTATCCTCGCTGAATGATTTTTTCCTGTGAAAATAAAGACATTAATTCTCCTCACCAACTCCATTATTACCCCTCCAATCGCTAGAAGCCCTCCAGTGAAGAAAAAAAATTAAAAACAATAACGTGTATCTCTCTCCCGAGAATTAGACGAACGTAAAATCATTTCTGCATCGCAGTTAGTGCAGATTTTCTTCCCTCTACCCCTTGAGAAGATGGAAATTCAGATGCGTGCGATTTCATTGCGTGTGTATATCCGTTCGCGTGTTACGCGTTGCGATTGGTTCTATGGGAATCCCCGCAGCATTGACGAGACCCGTTTATTAACCTACTTAGATATCCGATTGCCTTTTCCGAACAAGCCGGATGCGGATAAACCTCCCTTGTTCGTTGGGAGAAAAATATAATTTTAGCCATCATATTTCTTTTAGTCAAACAAATGTCCAAAATTTTCCCTGGGAAATTCCCTTTAAATTTCGAGGGGCTACTCACTCCCAAATTCAGTGACAACTCCACGACTCCATTTTGAAATCGACTTTAGATGAATTCAATCATGATTTCGGTAATTAGAAGAGGGATGTGATTTCAGTGACTTCAAGCTGCAGAACCAATGACTTGATTTGATTTCAATTTTGTAGTCAACGATTGCAAGTAAAATTAAGTCATTGAAATTGCAATAACTATCATTCGAGAGAATAATGACAAATTATTGCTAAATTGGTATGTTACGTACTACAAACATAATACGATAAAATTTGACCGAATGCTCGTCAATTTTCGCGACATTTTGGCGAATGAGTCAGTTCCCGGAAAAATGTTAGTAGAGAGGGATTCCCTTTTATTCTATTAATATACAAGTGATATTTGATTCTACCAACTGAAAGTGATTTCAGTGACTTTAATTGATTTCAAAAACCACTTTAACATCGACTTCAAATTGACTTCACTATTCAAGTGACACCATGGCGTCAAAAATGTGCAGTCCCTTGTTAAATTCTTATGAGAAGAATATTTAATTGGCAAAATTATATTTTTCTCTGAGTGCTATACCCAGTCGGAAAATATTACCCCATAATTCATATCGCAACACAATCCTCACAATGCAATTTCCCATTATTTTCCATCTCGAAACAGTCAGTGGATATCTGTCCTGGCAGACATTCTTTTTTTTTTCTTCCAGCGCAACTTGTTTCAGGCTCGACCTCGTATTTACCACTTTTATTGTCTTTTTTTTTCTTTCCAAACTCGCATTGTTCCGTCGTTGAGCTGTGCCATCGTCAAGGCCCTCGTCTAAACTTCTCGATTGCATTTATTTCCATTGAAGAGTGACACCGTGGCTTCGCGATATTTTCCCTACCTCGTTGTCTCTTCCTCCGGTGTCACGCAAACCGGAAATACCGAGGATGCATGCGAGTATAACCTCCACCATTTTATCTTCCTTTTTCTTCCGCGGATTTGACGAGTCGTTGACATGTTTTCAAGCTACTGTGAGAATACCCGAGACATTCCTATCATAAATGAATGAATACTCGATTAAAATCAACGACCAAAGCCCAAAGTGACGACGGAAATTTAATTACTTGTGCGGAGTCTTTCTGCGATGACTGGGCATGTCTGCGATTACTGGCAGCTGTTGATGTGCTGTTTATTAAAGAACAGACCTTTTTCATAATCGGCTGCTTACCTTTATAATAATGGCATTATGTAAGGATTTCGTAAATTCGAAATAATCCACTTGGAGGGGAGAATGGATTCGAAATATCGGAGATGGTTTTGAAAAATCGCTTGGTTGATGGCCTCATCGTCGAATTTTGTGTGTCTTATCTTCTGGTAATTGAACATTTTGCATGAATAAATATTTTGTTTATTCCTCCAGAATTATAATTACATTTAGAAGCTTTGATTCAATATAGAATCATCAAAGACATCATACAAGTTCACGTCATCTTCGCATACGTTGGGTTAATTAAAAACATTGGAAAATAGAATAGAAAAAAAATTATTATATTATTACAATTGTCTGCATTGCCCCAGTAATGACTACTTTTTCATGCGATTTGATTCTCCACTTCAGAGAGAACGTTAAATTTTTTCCAATGAATGAAAAAAAATGTCTGCTGTATCGTAAACCCTCATTATCGTTGTAATTATCATGCAAGAATACATAAACGTTGAAATGGAGTGGCGTGCCAGAATGCAGTGAAGATCAACTCAGTTCATATACTCGTGTGTTTTGCACTCTGCACGGGTGCTTATTCCAGTGCACATGAATAAATTACAACGTTAATTTGATGATTTAAAAATGAAAAAATGGAAAGCATTAAATGAAATTCACGGAAGAATTTCATCAGGGCGTTGGAGAGTATTTTCCTGGTAGCATGTGCACAGAATGACATAACACCTGTTCGCAACAACAATAAGAGCCAATTCCTTATGAATGTGGGGGAGGTAAGGCCCCTGCATTCCTCACCTGATTTCCTGCAAAGGCCTTTGCTTTTCGCATTCCAATAAATTTTTTATTAAATCGAATGTTCAATCTCCTGTCGTAAAATCCGGAAGTATTGATCACCTTGATGACGCTCGATATCACGTGAATTAGGCATTAATAACTCGGTCGGGTCCTTAACTCCACTTCCGAACTTGGGGAAACTCGAGCACTGAGCTACTGCATGGCGATTAAGAGTTTACGTGTTTGCCACATTGAACCCCCATCGTTCTATATACATATAAAGTAAATCAACGCTGCCCTTGGGAACTTTCCTCCAATGAAAATCGAAGGTACACCTAATTTTCACAGATTATCGGAAACCTTGCGTGTCGCTAACGCCATATTCGCCCTCATCGATCATCCAATTTCCCCCGCCCCTATTTCCACTGGCACGTGGGAAATCATTCAAACCCTCGGGAATCAATACTTCTGTTGTCACTGAAAAAAGTGAGTGAAATCGAAATCCTCGGAGAAATAATATTAACCATTTCGTTATCCTTCTGTACTTATCACGAGAATTTTTCACTGAGGAATTATTAGAGTATTTTTTTGTTGAAAAATAGAAATTTAAAGAATTGAACGTGACGAATTATCGTTTCGCCAAATAGAAAACATTTTTCTGACGGGCCAGAGGTCAAATAATTCAGTAGCGAAGTGGTAAAACGACATAAGTGATTTTTGTCTATTGATTAGTTTTTGATGAATATTTTGGAATATAGGTATGATAGCACAATTTTTAAACTTTTATTGTGGAATGAATTGAGTGGTGTTATTGTAAAAAATCCGCCATCTCTCTTAGATTCAGAGCTACGACTTCAAAAAACCTAGGAAAACGAAATATAATGTTTATAAACGCGTCATGCCCCTCCTCTTCTACTAAAATAAAAAAACTACTTGAATGAAACATTTAGTTACACCCTGGTCCCCTATAATGGTTCCCAATCCAAAAATTTTCCAATATTTTCCTCATTGCCTGCAATTGATCCGTTAAAAAATCCAATTTCTCCTCCCCTTGTGAGCAACTATCGACATTTGGTCTTTACTGCCAGGCTTTTACACCTGTAGAAGCGCGTGAACAGCCAAGTATCACTTAATAATAACGCCTCACTTAATGCCCCCCCATGAAAATCTTCTTCGATACTTTTCCACACCATCCGGCTGATGTAGCCCCGAAGACCGAACGACTTCCGGGCTCCGTCAGTGAGCCGTTCCTCTCCTCACATCTCTTCGACATATTCACACGTACAAATAATAATAAAAGAAAAAAAAAACAATTACCCCGTGATTTTTCCTTCGCATATCCTTCGAAACTCAACACGTACTTTGGTCCTCCTCTCGCCGCCATTTCTAAGTGCGAAACTTTACTGCTGTGCGCTTCGAGCCGCGTAAACGGTAATAATTACGGGCGATAGTATACGCAGGGTCGTTACCATTGGTATTAGAAGTGGTGAAGAGGAGGATGGCTAGTGCTTGGGTATATGTATGTATGCAGTGGTGAGTAGCTAGTGCCGAGGGATGTCTACCTTCTGGATGATGTTCCCGTCCACAATTCACCGACGTGAAAACAATGGGATGGTAAGAGGAAGAAGCATTTCACCACGAGAAGAAAACAAAACGTATACAGTCTCATGAATCCGTTTTATTGCTGCGTAAAGACCATGAGCATAATGCAGTCTTCTCAGGTATAATTCGAAGGGGAGCACAGAGCGGGGAGGAGGGGGAGGAGGAGGTGTTTGAAGGATATAGGGAAAACATTTGCCTTCTCCTGAAAACTTTAAACAATTTCAAAGTCGTGGAACACACCAGATGTGTAACGACTCGGTAGCTCAAGCTCGACTTGTCAATTATTGAAATGAGATAATTATCGTTTGCTGGCTGGTTGAATCGTCCGAGGAATATGGAGACGGACAGCTGCACATCTTATTCCTCTTCTCCATGGGCTTTTACCTGAGCTATCTTTATCCTCTTCACCTCAACTTTCTAAACATCGAGCAACTCTTAAACGCGTGCTCCCTGTCGTGTCATTATCCGGCTGTACGAGCAACTGCCTCTCTTTTGGAGCTGGTGTCTTATCTCCGAGGACTCCTGGTGTTACCCTCTTTGATATCCACTTATACACTGCCCTATCGAAATGACATGTACAACCCGCTGGAGATGACACCGGGATAGTAGTTATTGTCGTAAAAAACTTGTTCCTTCTACAATGTTGGAAATTGGTTTTCTTGGCTTCGCTCGCCGAGCCGAGAGAAACACTTGAGATAAACTCTCCATTGCTAATGGGGAATGAAATTGGAAGCTTTTCCTTCGATTCAGGAGGGATAATTTTCTTAATAGAATAGCCGATGAATGGGTTATTTCATTGGGAGGAAAATTCAAGGTCTTCTTGAATGTAGAACTTGCGATAAATCTGTGCTTAACTCTGACAATAATATCTGTGGCAGGGGGTAGCGAAAAGAAGGGTTTAAGCTGATGTTCTTGTCGATTATCAAGGGATATGCTCGAATTCGTCCTCTATAGCTGCCTTTTTAAATTTCTCTGGCATTTTTGTAAAATAATTAAACTAATGACTTTGTTTTTATCCCAAACGTTCACCACCCCTCCATTCGTTGGATAATTTCGAGGAATATAAAATGTTTACATATATTTGACTGGCCCATGTCCTCTTCGTCCATTCCACCCTTCATCTCCCGATCGCTAAATGAATTTCACCCCTTTTCTGGTTTTTCTGCAATTGTGATTATCATGTCACCGTAAAGTGACCATCGAAAATTGACGTACGAGACGAATGAAAGGAAAAGATACAGCATAAACATCCAACTGGTTAATGCGTATGTGCCCGCCGGGCTTCCCCCCCCCCTGCCCCCTGCACACGCAGCTCAATCAGTGCCGCATACGTGACGCAGCGCACTCGACCTAGCCAAGGTCGTGACCACCTGCATTCTACGTGTTCTTTGCCAAGTTATCTTTCACTGCGGTGCAGGTGATCCCCCCTGCGATGTTAACTCCTGGCTACCCCCAGAAGGGACGACATTTTCTGGATGTCACAGGGGAATATCACACACTGGTTGTGCACCTCAAGGTGTGTGACCTCGAGGGAAAATATATTTTCTTGATGCTGCGCAGGACAAGGGGAGTATCACCTGCTGCATCGGTTGCCAATTGACAGTGGAAAAAGTTATTGACACGAGGCCGATGAAACGGGAAAAAATATATGGAAGGAAGGAAATACAATGCACGGTCAGACAGGTGGTGCGCAGGTGAGCCAGGATATTTTGATGATCCACGTGTTCCACTTAGCTTTACACATATTACTAACTCATCAATTTGTCCTTTCCGTTATTGAAGTTGAAAAAAGTCTCGTCTCTCGCAAATGAAGTCTCGATTATTAAATGAATCACTTCCGAATTTGGATGCATTGATGATTTGGGTGCGCATCAAAAACTTCCTGGTTCGTTGGTGTCATTTTGATTTATTTATTGTCTTCATTCCAATATGATTGATATGGATTATTTTTCATAGTAATTAGAACAATGTTGATATCTCGAGAAGTGGAAAATTCGCCGAAGTAAACTTTCCGGTATGTGATGTAGCTCCAGGGTCAGGGGCATTCCCTTAATTCGTTCAAAAATGTGAAGCACGGCTGTTCCTTGGCAAAGTTGACCAGCGGTGAGTATTCGGGTCGCGATATAGTAAGGTGAGGTGAGTAAGGGGGAAGTGGTCGATGAGGTACGACGGTATGTCCGAGAAATGCCGTCAGCCGGCCAGCTGATCCTGGGAACAACGCCCGAACGCGGCTTCTTGCTGGAATTAGGGCCTCCTTGATTTAAAGCCGACGGGGAAGGTTCTCACACGCGGCTCTCTCTCTTCCCAACTTTTCTCATTTTTCATTGTTTTTTAGTGATTTTTTAACTTTTTGTTTTTAGTCATCTGTGACTCCTCAACGCACATTGGTCTCGTGCCAATTGGACCTGTATCCGAATTTACATCGTTCCTTCTCTTCAATGGCCGTTTCTCTGCCTTTCGCCAATTGGATTTTTGTCAGTGGGGGAAATGAGCGATACTGAGTACGAGGCAGCCCATCGTTCTCTATCGCTGAGACGCAGGTCGACGGACAGTTCCCAGAGACGTTTCTTGGCTTGTGCGGTGTGTCGATTGGCCCGCGGGGGATTGTTTGCCGAAATTCTTTCAATAGTATTCGATGAATCTATCGAGGCACGTATGCTCATGTGTACCCTCCTGTATGTGTGTGTGTCTGTGTGTGAGCCTGGCTTCTGGGTGCCGCGAAGTGGTCTCTCTATACTCAAGCACGGTATGTCGTTTTACAGTGGGTCGTTAAGAGAATGCTTCTTTTCCACTTTGATGACCGGGTTATGTGCATGTGAGTGTGATGCCGACAGGGATAAAACGTTGGGCATGGGAATTCTTGGTGGTGCTCCATCGGTGGGCAGGGGCCTATTGGATTAGCCTTGTCGATTGGTTTTGTCCTTAATTACCGCGGTATTCCAATCATTTTAGTATTGATTGCTGTCATATTTGGAGGAAGATAAGGAATTTCGTTGGATTCCTTTTCGAGAGCTGGCTGCTTTCATTCCTGGGGATCTTCATCAATTATTTTCTGTAATTAGCCTCGAGGGAATTGGTCATATTGAGAGTGAATGTTAATTGAATAGATCACTGATGGGGAGGTTTCCATTGGGTATCGACACATCGATCGCTTAGCAATATTCTGTTTGTTGTCTTATATCATTTATCGTCATTTATCGAATCATTTTATCGGGTTGGATTCATCAACTTAGAACCTTTTGGCTGTGAAAAAATAATGCGTGTCAAATGGAAATTAATATTTTCAAAAATCCATACATACTTAAACTAAACTACATATAAACTACATATGAAAGAAATTTCGACTCAATCTATTGAGAAAGGAAAATGCAAATGCAAACAAATGAAAAAAAAATGTAAATCATATGAATCTCAAACACTCTAGATTTGGTCTAAGAAAATCTGTTAACATTCAGCTATTAACTTCCCCATGGTCTGGTCTCCATGAAATAGTCCATGGGACAAGCACCATCAGGTTGGAGCTTCATTTTATCACTTATCTCTCCGTAAATCAATTAAAATAGATCATCCCACAATTCAGCCGAAGATTTCATTGAAGGCATGACATCCCAAATGTCAAAATGATTGAAAAATTAGTTCAATAAATTCACTTGACCATTATATTCCAAAGCCATTTAACAACTCCATTGCAAAGAACCTTGATAAGCTGATACATGTATCGTTCATTGGACAACAAAGCTTGAGTAGCAGATAGGGTTTGGTCGGTGGGGTCGGAGGCCTCCCAGCGTTCAAACAAATAGGAAGTTTGTTCACAGTCTCCACAATAGGTGGAAACCGAATGATATGTCTAACTAAATACGTTGCCCATTATATATAGACGTTCTTGTGCATTGAAGGGAATATCAAAGGGAGTACCACGGAACCTTTATGATGGTTTCTAGGTTTGGTACTGTATAACTCGTCTCTCTCCCTCTCTGTATCGCTTCACTCAGCACCATTTTCCCATCCTCTGTGGTTAGTCCACCCCTCACCTTCCTCACCTACCAGTTGATCGCAATGTCGAGTGTATGGTTATACCTCAATGTTTCTCCTACGGTGCATCAATTGCAAAATTGAAATTTTAGCATCAACAATAATTGCCATTGTCGCCTGCTTGCTAACGCTTCTCTCAATGTGTACTATCTGTACTTGTGTGCTCACAGAATTGTGAAAATGATACCACTTGGGTGGTTTTCAATTTCTCAGTGACTAGTCAAAGGGAAGTGATGAGGATGTATGATTAATGTTCCTGTATGTGGATTCAGAACATCTCAATCGTTGGCCAGGGTAAAAGAACTGAGCTTTCCAATGGACAATTTAATTGAGATATAGATTGTTGGAAAGCTTTTTGCGTTAATCAGTTGGTGAGATTCAAGTGATTTTGATTGCACTGGCAAAAGGCTAGTCTTTGAGAATTTTACAGATGAGTATCTGATAATGATCAGTAGAATATGATAGTCAGGCTACAGTCATTCGATGGAGCCGAGCAAGATTCAATCGACTTGCCCCCTCCTCTCTCCCTCAGGAAGCAATAAAAATTGATGACCCACCAATTCGGGTGTTAATTCTGCATAACTCACACATTTTATCTATCTCTACTGCTATTTTTTAGGATTATCGGGCTCATCATTAGCACGCGTTGAAAATCAAAATTTGCGCAGAAAAACGTGGGAAAGATATGTCGACATTAATTCATCTTATCATCATGAAATCTCCATAGATGCCACGACATCAAAAATAGTAAAGTTAGGATAATGATTTCTGGAGAAGCGCTGACTAGCCAAATCGTTTGCGCAACTGACGATTTATTATACTCCAAAAACACATGTAAACGCCGAAGAATATGTTAATAAATCCTGAAAGGGAATCACTGGAGCATCACAGCCCAAATAGACAAGTGGAGTAACACCATTCAGAGGGCAGTCAAGCGACTCAACTTTGCCTAAAGGCTCGGAAACATCGGCGAAATCCGTTTGGAGTACATAACGCTCCCCATATGCATTTGCCATTTCCAGTTTATCTATCGAGTTAGTTTGATGCGGTATTCTTGTACATTAAATCACCTAACAGTTCTCGCAGTCAGAACATTGAATTTCGCTCCCAAGGGGAACAATGGAGCCGTCAGGTAGAGATTGTCAGAGTTAAATGGCCCGAATTCTTGGTCCACTTCGTCATCATCGATTCACCATCGATTCCCACTTCCCAATGGCCTTCACACATGTACAGAACTGAAAATACCGCGTGGGAAGGTGCGCCGTTCAGTATAAATATTATTTCAACTCGTGTTTCAGATTTTTATGGCTCATCATGAAGAGCCAATATTTTTTCATTAAACTATTATAAACTGTTAATGATTTTTTTTTTGGAAATCAGAGTAATTAAAAAATGTAGACTGCTCATGTATATTGTTGAATAAATGATTGATTAAAATACTATTCAACTGTCATTCTACATGAATCGGATAACATTTAATTTGTAATGAGAATTATTAATGCATTCAATATCGAAAAATGCCCTCTTCATATTGATCACTGAAAAGCCACCAAAAATAGTTATTTCAATGTCTCTCAATTATCAGTTATAAATGTAATGAATTAATATTAACATATTACGATTTTTCCTCTGATCTCCGATCCCCAAAGGGCCGCAAAATCCCGAAAAGCAGCCGGTAAAATAAAAAGAAAAATTGGTAACAAAAAAAAATGCAAAGAACGGGGAATCAAGAGGCGGGTGAAAGAGTCAAATGGAAAATAAAATGAAAGACAAAATGGTAGGAAAGGGACAAATAGCCGGCGGGAAGGGATACGTTCGTAAAAACCCAGCACACGGTCGAACAGAGAATTGGACAAAGAGACGAGATATTCGCGGATTGTACTCCACACGTGCAATAAAGTGAGACAGAGAGACGGGCTTTGTCGGCGTGCCTGCTAATTAGTTTACTAACTTATCGACTCGACGGCGTATTTACAACCACCGGGACGCGTTCGTCCGGGCTATCGGTATACACACAAACACATCCCCCTCCCCTGCAAATATAGAATAAAACATTGAAGTTGTGACGGCTCAACGTCACCATATGGCTGAGGTGTTGCCGCAAGCAACATATCGAGAACAAAATAAGCCGCAGAATCGCGTTCGATCTCCTTTCAAGTTGATGCGCTCGCTGAGTGCCAAGGGGGAGGGGGAATAGAATGCACTGAATCGCATGTGCCTGATTGATCCCGATAGTCGCGTTCCAAGGGACAAATTAAGTTCTTGCGTTGTGTGTATTAAATGCGTAAGATCGAACGCCTTTCAGTATATTCATCTGTTCTTTTTTGATAATTTTTAAACAACTACGGAATTGAATTTATTAGTACCATATTGTTGTAAGCATATTTATATTTTAAATGAAAGATTCTACGAGCATTTTTATTGCGTCTGAATTGATTTACCGTTTTCTCCATTTCCTTTACTCTTCACTCATCAATCCTTCCCTTAAAAATACATTTCAATACAGACAATTATGCTCGAAGGTAACTGGATAGGGTAGTTGATTAACCGACCCAGGGAAGCGTATTCGAGGAGTGAAGGAAAAGAAATGAAAGTAAACGAAGTGAAGGAAGGAGAAAAAAAACTGTGGATTGGCGATATACTTTGGCACGAGGTAAAAGGGGTGGAGAGGCGCGTCGAAGCGAACCGATGAAATCTCGACGAGGGATAATTTTTTAACGTTATTACTACCCCCTGAGTCTCACGCCATTCCAGTTATAGCCTTCGCTCTGATTGGCAATTTCGCGTCTTGAATTTTTATCCAACACCCATACAGCTGGGCATCCCTCGGCCACCACCCCCACCTTCCCCGTTCGCGCAACCCCTTCGTTTTTAAATTATCCGCGAGATTAATCAAGGCGTCATTTTTCACGTCCAATTTGCAATAAAAAAAAGGCACGAGAGGAGGAAATAAAATGATAAAAAATGGGAGGAAAAGGCCTGTCGACGTGTTGCCGCGCACTTACGAAGGAGTAAACCTTATTCTTAATTGATATATTCTGAATTAATTAATCCTTTCAGGATGGACTGCTACATCTTCCCCCTCTCACTCGGCTTTTTTATCTTTCCTCCTTCCTTAATTAGAGACAGTCGTAAATTTCTTTCATTGGACATTCCTTTTTTTTTCAGCCTTTCCTTCGATTATTAGCGCATACATCTTCGCAACCCTTTATTGGTCGGTCTGTTACCCAAACTTCGTCGGTCGTTTTTCTACTGACGCCTTTTTGCGGATTGCCGGGACATCTGCTGGTGCCTCTTTTCCAACCCCATGTGCCTCACCCCAATGTCTCTGATTGAGCATTAGGCCTTCAATAATTTTGCCGTTTTTCATTCTGAAAATTTGAAATTTCGAGTCATTTTTGCACTGGGAAATAACTCATTTGTTTTTTGACAATGGACAATTGGAGAAACTCACTCTTAACAATTGCAGTAAAGTTTACAACAGTTTGGTGAATTTCGTGAAATTCCGAATTTCAGGAAAGATTTTTTTATCAAATATTTAATAGAATAATAACGATAAAATATTAAGTTTCTAAATTGTTAAAATCGTTTAAACCTCCTCATAACTAATTTATTTCTTCAATAATAATTATGTCCGAGTTATTGCAAATAATTTCAAACCAAAACGATATATTTCAGTCAAAAGTCAATTTGTCATACTGCAAAAGTGTCTAATTGAGACGCGGACAGTTTTGGGAGATGAAAAAGTATTGGTTAAGAGAGGGAACAGGATTTTCATTTGAAAAGAGGGACAAATTTTCAAAGGGAAGTTCAGGTTGTTGTAGAGGTGCGCAATTGCGGTTCCGTGGATGCCTGCTCCTAATGAAATAAATCTACCGACCCTGATGGTGGGATACCAAAAAGGGTTGAAGTTCGATTCCCAGGGGGTTTTTCGGCAGGAGGTAAAAGGGAGGTTCCTTTAATAAGGGAATGAAGGGGAGGGGGGGATTGGTGTGGGTGGAGGACAAACCCGTAGTTCAAGAGAGTTGGAGAAGGGCTGAGTCCCACTGGGAGATTCGTCGGTTGTACTGCCAGGCGTTGAAGCGATGTAATTAAAAAATATACGACGATGAAATAATATTGGCTACAAATTGAGTTATGCCAGTGAAATCCCACAGCTTCTTTCTGTATTTAAAAAAAATGTTGAGGAAGTTTCTCCAGCCCTTTTCCCAATCCCCATCCACTTGAAAGGTTTTTTTTCATTACTCTTTAATAACCCCTTCTTCTGCGCCCCAGTGGTGATTCCCCGAGTCTCAAAGGACACTTATTCACTTTTCACGATTTTCACGTTTTTTGCCCTCTATTTATCTGACATTTAATTGAACCGAACATAAAAAAAAATAATGACGAATGAATTATTATGAATTTCATTAACAAGTTACATCTGAAACTTTGAAATGCTCCAACATTTTCCATTTCTCATTGTACGTGGTGTACACAGCTATGGGTAGAGGCACTCGTTTTGCCCCGGCATATCACAAAAGACCGCAGAAACGTTATGCAAATATACGACATTCGAGCTCGTACAACTTTTCCGACCGATATACAGAGTTAGGTTGAAGGAAATTCAGGGAGAAATCCGTGGCAGTGTTAAATAGAATGAGGGAGAGAGATGGAAAATATTTCTCACCGGATCAGTTTTGCCGAAATTAAATCGAAAATTAGACTGGGTATTAAAATTCGCGCCCGATAGAGATTGAAGGATAAGAGGGGATGAGGACCGCAGTGGTTTTGCGGTTAAAAAGATGGTGGGGGTGGAGTTGGAATGAAAGTCTCTGAGTTATGGAGATGGAAGAACAGAGCCGGAGTGATAGAAAGATAGGGAATAGTTCTTGCGGGGGGTTGGAGGGAGGTTAGGATTTTGTCTTCTGGTGGATGAAGATTTAACCGAACGAATCCCGTGCTCCATGCAAATCGGAGATTTCGAAGGCTGCGGAGAGAGATCCTCCGCTACATTGAGGACATGACGTGGAGACTGAGGTCGAGGTTTGAGGAAAGAAATATCGCTGGGATTAGACATTTGCGCGAGTTAATCACATTCAGAAAAATGTTTCCTTTAATCAAATGAGTTTAACAATATTTTTCTTATAAATGGATAAAGTTATTTACTCGTTTTATGACAAAACAATGTACGTTTTCCAGATAAACATTATCGTAATGTTTACTGATGAATGATTTATTAGTATCAAATTGATATTGATTAACGATACAAGAGACATTTCCGATAAAAAAAGCGATTCGATTGTTTAGGGTCGTCTGAAAGAAAATGAGAGCCACTGGAATAAAAGACCGAGGAAAAGGAAACAATGAAAAAAGTTCTCACGTACAATTACGTATAAATCAACGTTGGTTAATAAGAAAAAAATGGATAAAGGGTTAGACGCCATCAACTCCCCCGCGTATAACATTGACGAAGAAGGGAGGGGATGCGTCGAAGGGTTGGTCGCTCCTGCACCGGCACCAATTTACGATTCATTTGGACGAAACTGCCGCCACCGTTGGTGTTGCCTTATATCGCTATTTTACCGATTTGAATAATTAATTTTAATAACGAATTTTCCTTTACTCCATCTCCCCAACATTTTTCCAATGTACAACATCTTTCTTCATTTCTTTTTTCCTTTTTCTCCACTCCACTCTTCACCTTTCTTTTCATACTCACCACCTTTATGGGGTAACACTCTGCCTCGGACGTTTGACGTAAGACTCGCTCCCCCTCTTTTCTATTGTTGAATAAATTTTTAATCGCAAAGAAAGGAAAAAACTTGCAAGACCTCGAGATTGTACAAGTACCTGTGGGCGTTTTTCACTCGGTCCCTCGATCCCTCTTTGAGTTCTGGAACATCAATTATAACAAATTGATTTAGTTTGGGATTTGAAGATGAAATGAACTTGTTATTTGTCGCTCCTGCCCTTTGGCAATGGAAGAGCTCGCTGAATGGTTTTATTGTCGGGGTTCAGTAGGTGGAAATCCAAGTCCTCGAGACACATGAGGAGAAATTTTCGAAAAAATTTGCGAGTGACAAGTATGAATTCTAAGAATACTTAGACGCGAGACGGACGACAGCCAATGCCGAAGAGAGGAACTCTCAATTTTGGTACAATTCCTCGAGACTCTGAGCGATAAAATGAATCAATGACTATTCAAGAATAAAAGTGATTCCGAGAATCGACAAGGAACTTTCTGAATTACAGATAACAATCTTTCTTCGATTTTACGACTCTCCTGATTAACGACATTGATTCCGTCAAGGGGCTGTGGTCCACCAATACGTGGGTGTCTGGATTCAATAAAACTGAAATAAAAATTTCAAAGAGAAAGACATTTGATACCGTGGATTGGCCGGAGTCGTTAATTGATTAACATTAATAGTCCGAAAATCCCTGTGTCATTTGCATGAGCTAATTGACAGGACCCAGTGTGCGGCTCACAGATACCATCGCCCCGAGAATACCGCGAGTGCCGATGCTGCACAAACCTACACCCCGGACTCTGCGCATTATAGGAGTAATGACCTGGAACCCACCGAGAATCCGTTTGGCTTTTACGATCGACTTTACATTCTGTTACATCCCTGGTATTTTTCGCTATATTAAGTGCTGACATGCACAGAATTACACATTAGGAAAACTACAAAATACGGAAACAGTAGGACTCGAGTGAAAAATTTTCCAAGTTGCATCTTTAATAAGAATTATCAAAGCTGCCATGAGAATGACATTGGACGTCGGGTGATAAGTCCCAATGGTTCGTAAGGCTCATCTCAACAAACAAACAAGTTCAATTTTGAAAGAAGAAAAAATAAAATATCATTTTCCTTACATCGAATGCAATGACATTTTCCGTAAAATTTTGTGTTTATTTTTAAACTAATATGTATATTGAGGTTTTCATTCAAAAGTATAAATGATGGCATTTAAAAGAAATGTCTCCTGCTCACCCGGACCATTCCCTGACCCCAACCACCAGGCCACCACGTGGCTAAAGGCGGCCACCTGGAGCATATCGGCGTGGGAGGACTAGAGGGTGGAAAGAGGTGATGGGAAGAGGGGCATAGAGGAAGAAGCCAGTGATATACACCACTATCACCCTCGTATTTACTGCAGTGTCAAACCAGGGCGACAACTTGGTTACAAATTAGTGCTTTGCACCGTTCGCGAGAACCTGGTGCTTCTCCCCTAGCCTGGGCTTCCTGCGTATACGCTACTCTTGCCAATATATCGAGAGCCTTTCCAAGCCGCGGTGTAGCTCGTGTGTTTACGTTCCTGGCAGCTGCTCCACGAATGTTGCCAATATTGGTTCTCAATTTAATGATCTACGAAGCGTATACCACCGTGTCGTAAACCTTTCGGCAAAGTTGTTGGTGAGACTTAGGTTCCCTATCAACTTAATTGATTGGGGATATTTAAATCTGGGTTGAAAGGGAATTAAACTCTCGGGTGGAGATTTTTCGTGATGAGGGGAAATAATTTTCTGGAGTAAGGGTGGCACGGATGTTGGAGTAATTCTATTGCTCAAAATCTCCATAAATTCCATAAATATCTATGAATTTTCTAGTATTCTTTGAATTTCCTTGACCTTCATGTGAAGTCTGTGTATTTGTTCAAAATTTCAAAAGGTTTCTAAAATTTGCCTAGATGACGTAGCTGCATAAGTATTTTTGTTACTGATAATCTATCATTTAACAGTGAAATGATTTGCAACCAACTGTCAGCTGCCAATTGATACCGAATTAAGCGGAAATAGAAAAATACGGCAAACATAATTCAATTTTAATTTACTTCTAACGTTCCTCAAAGCTCAACAAATTTATAAAAAATTAGTAATATTGTAATCTGTGAATAGAATAAGTTTATGTTGGAAGAACAAAAGCATCTATTGATCAATGGAAAATGGAAAAAATAATCGATCTAAGATATTTGATAGCCAAGAGCCAGGGAGATGGTGGTCTTGAAAGATAGAATAACCAAGTTGGAGGATGTATCATCGATCTCAACGATTTACAGGCGTGAACTGAGAACCCCTTGGTCAAAGTGGTGGCGATATATCAGGGCGTTGGGTCAACAATGTGTAAGCGGTCGTCCCAGGGTCTCTGGGCCGTCCCCCAAGTTCGCTCTCCGGTGACACTTTTGGAGTTTCTGCTCCTTGGACGTGGCGCACGGTAAGACATATATTATTGCTTTTGGTGTTAAAGGAGAGGGGGAATTTGAGTTGGGGTAGAAGACGCTGTATAGGTGTAAGGTGGCCTGTCACTGGTACTCCTTGGGCTATGTAATACCTCTCTCTGTTTCACCGGTGTGTAAGTGACTGTGTACTGGTTAGTGGAATAAGCACGGCCATTTGGTTACCGAAGGTTTCAGAGTTATTGCCCCTGCCTGCAGAGAGCATATTCACGGGTGTACGAAGCTTGAGAATGGCCATTCTCGTTGCACAGTACGAAGTCGTTGTCACCTTATCCATGATGGATGTAAACTGAATTACAAGGGGCTTGGATTATACCCCAAGGTTGTCGTTGCTTTATCGATTCCATTGCGCGAACATCAATAATATTAAATCATGATTTTTTTTACACGCTCATATTATTTATCGCCGAAATCTTTGATTTTTTTCTCCTTTAGCTGTGAAATATATTGACGGTTAAATCGTGAAAAAGGCTAAAGGTTCGCAGATGTAGACCACCATAGCAGACCCAGTGGGGCCTTAAATCCTCTTCGCACCGGGGGTGTCAGTGTTAGGTAGAAGCATCAAAGTAAAATATCTCCCTGGCATGATCGAACACCCGGGGAGATTCCATACCCAGAGCCAATACACTCACTACTACGATCAATATGATATTTGATCTTTCCCGGAAAAATTCACATCCTCATCCACATCTTTACTATAACCTTTTACTTTAGGATCGCGGGAGACTCTTCTTCTTCAGTGTATTTTTATCCACTTCAGAAGTGGACAAAAATTTCACGTAAATAATTGTTGGTTTAAACTGTCAGATTATCAATCAGAACTGGTTTGTTTTTTTTTTTCATATCCTTAAGACTGTTCGATGTCTAGGGTGTGATGGGGATATCCATAATCGCAAGGGGCCTTTCGTCCATACTCTGCCCTCAATGGAGTCCCGTTTATCTTGGGATTCAATAAATTTTAAAAAAATTATCTTGTAACTCGAGAGAAATCTCGCGAGTTGATTTAGCACACGAGAAGAAGGTGATATGAAAATCATGGTCCGATGATATCACCAGCTCGTACATAAAATTGGACAGACTTCCCATAATTTCAATGAATCGCTGTCAGTTGACATGTGCCACCTGCGTCGAGCTCGTAAGTCGATTAACGCCTTCTTTTTTTCCATTCCCAGTTACACGCGTTTTATCTCTTTTTAATTCTAATTCTTCTGTCGACGGTGTTATTCTTTTTCTCATCCAGCATGACAAATAAGCCCACCTTGACAGCAGTGACCACAGCAGACAAATTTTCGGGAGAAGCATTAGAATCAAGATTATGACAGTCACTGGGTGGGTACATAAATTTGAAATCTAAGATATTTCCAGAATCTTCTTTTTCTTTCAACATTTTCGAGAGAAAGAGAAATCAAAGCTCTTCTACAGGACGTTTATGCTGTTTGTGGTTTACCCTAGGCAGAACAATTATTCACAACCGTACGGAATAAGTTCGACGTAAATCACAGTGATATGCGGGTTCGCCCAAAAATTCCCGAGCTAATCTCGAAAATCAAACAGCCAGAACGAACATAAAAATGTTTTATCGCTGTTGCAGTGCAGGAAGAGCACATGGGAAAGAAAATGCAGTGCCTTCATCCTAATCGTCCATCCAAAGACACATGGCCAAGAGTATCGCCAGTCCAAAGCAGAAGGAAGGAAAGAGAATGAAGAAACTACCACAGTATAGAATTATCAAAAGAATGACTCATTATATGAACCTCTGGCTGCTAAAATTCACAAGTTTTCTTCTCTATCTCGCGCATCCAGCAGATTCTATGCGTCAAAGCCCCGTCTCCAGAAGGACGAAGAGTATAAAAATTACCACCACGATGGTTGACCTGTGGTTGAGAACCTGACCATGTTCAGAGTTGAATGAGAACAAATTGCAATTGGATATTCGGATGCTGAAGAAGGCATCTAGAGGTGTACGGTATCAACAAGTTATTGACGACCCGAGCTGTGCGGTGGCGATACATCGGAGAACAGGCATAAATTACGCCTCTGTTAGGTATAGTTATCACTATCCTCCACCAGGGTCCTACCATCCTCTCGCCCCCGATGGTCATTCCAACTTGCAATAGGAATATCGAACGTATAAGGAATGTAACGAAGGAAATAGAAGAGTTCTCCAGCCATGAACATGATCAGGTTGTCCAGGGACAGCTACACGAAGGAGCTACACGCACTCCAGTGTCCGATCAGTAGTGACCAAGAAATTGCTTGCCAATGGGATTCACTTCTCCCCCCTCTGCCATATATATTGTGAACAGTATCCGTATAAGTATCGTCTTCGCATGGTTTCACGAGGTATCCATAAATATCTCATTTTATTTTGAATGGGAAAACGAACGAGCCGAACCGATGGCGATCCGGTCTCGAGCTTCTCTATCCTTTTTACCTGGACAACCGCCTAGTCCCAATGGCATTCAAAATTCATGAACCAATGCGGGAGTGTAACAGAGATAGAGGAAAACACGACCACCTCCTCGCGCGCTTCAGGTCTGCCACTAAATCAGCGTTACTTTATTAAGTATTACCTTTAGTTAACAGATACTTAATCAAAATGTGCACGCAGTACGCCACTAATTTGACTTTGGCCCCCATAAATATCCACCGCCCATGTGTGGTTAGTGTGTGTGTGTGTGTGTATACTCTTGGGCAATGTCAATGGATATAAAGATGTCTGTGTGTGTTTCACATTTGGTGATGTGTTTGAATATGTCGAATGGAAATATGTGATGACTTGGGCCGATAAATGACTCTTGTAATTAAATTGGAAATACGAAGGCGTTCAAATACTTTGGAGCTTTACATCTGTCGGGCCTCTGGCTTTAAAGCTTTACAGCGATCTGATGATAAGCAGCAGTTATTCCATGGAAATTCAATGTTGCGTGGTTCACATTTGGAACTTCATCACAGCGATTGTTGGAGCAGCTTCAGATGTCTGTTCTGCCTCATGATTTAACAGGATTAAAAAAATGAAAACTCTTCATATACCCTGAGAAGTTGACCTTGACTTTTATAGCTATATAATGCTGTTATCATAAACAACATCCATTTCATAGATAAACAATCACTCGCCACTACAATATCAAAACCTGAGTCCAACGAGCACTAACAGACTTCCGATCCGAGAGTTTTTTATTCTCAGCCCTTAAGTCTCGATTTTTCCTCAGATTTTCAAGGTGGAAAACACGGTAAATTAGTTTGTCAAACAATTGGCTGCTTTTATACCCAGACTTTGCTCTTAATTTTCTGACATGCAGTTCGTTTTGTCGTTACACCCTGAGGTGGTTGCTTCTCCAAACGTACCAACCACCTCCCTTACCTCCATCCAAATGATTTTCTCTCTTCAAGTACCACCTTTATTCTCCCTTTATTTTCTCTTTACTCTCGTTAGTCTTCTCGTTATTGTACGTAGGGAGGCGGAAACAGTGGCAAAGCCACGATGAGTGGGCTCGCGGTTCGGTAAACACTAAACACTCGTTAGCGCATAGATTGAAACGCAATCTGTATTTTGGAAACTGGGGCTACCTAACGCTCTTCGGTTGGAGTTTTCGGCTGCTGTGTGTGTGTGAGAGAGAGAGAGGGAGAGTGAATGTGTAGGTAAAGGTATAGATAGGATTCAGTGCTGGAGGTACAGGGAAACGGGACTTGACGGGATATAGGTGGAAACGGTGTAGGGTAGTTCCAGAAGCTCGGGAGTGCCCGGAGGGCCTGCCCCACTACTAATTGATTTGTGTTCGTGCTTCAGAAATCTCCTTTCGCCACTGAAACACCAGGGGTAGGCATTACTAGCAGTATGCTTGGCCAACAAATACCAAAGCTTCTCGAACTCTGTCCTTCATCAAACTGGGCCTTTTCCATTCACTGTTTGCCGGCTGGCGAGGAGACCTCATAGACCAGCAGAGCTCTGTCTCACTTCTGCCCATTGGCGAGTAGTCTGTGCACCACCTTCTGTTATACTCTTTCGTCGACATCCGGCTTCTGGGGCTTTCGACCAGAGCTTCAAAGGATTGTTATCTTAGCGATGGGTTGATTACTAATTTCAGAATCCCTCACACGTGCTGCTGGATTATTCCTCCTGATGGGAGTATATTTTGTAATTTAGCTGAAGAAAAAGGTTAATTGTGGTCAGGATACTTTGTTGCAATTCAAATGACCTTATTTGGTTGATTCACCTGGCCTTGCGTTTATTATTCGTGCTGTGGCTTATCTCAAAGCGTCACTCTGGAAAATCTCTGCATTTAATTCAAATAAATTATTTTTTCTAGAGACGAGCAATTAATTATCAGGCATTTAATGATTTCAATTATATTTCTCTATTGTTTATGTTAATTGTGTGACCCCTCCAATCGTATGGCATCGCATTCTCCACTCGTATCTTTTATAATCCCTCCGACAGCTTTCTATATTATTCAAGCCCCCACCCCACACAGATTTTCATAAATACATACCTTTTAAATTCATATTCAAAACTCGTTTGATTTTCCATCATGAAAACACACGGGGGTTTCTGCGGCCCAATCCCCGGGAGCGTTCGTAATTATATTCGTCGTTAATTCCGAGTATGCCTTCGGCTTTATCGTTTGAGGTGGAATGTACCCCAAGCCTTTGTCCAGTGGTTTCAACGCGGGGTCAGTATGGCTGTCCACTTTGCTTTCGTCCGGAATTTTTCAGACTTACGTAATATCCTGAGTACGGATGTGAGCGTGTGTTGAGTTTGAATTCAGCGCTTGGATCCTCCACCTACGTCTCTGTCTCCACAGCGAAAGAGGGGTTGGGGGAGGGGGCTAATGCAAACAAGCTTGTACGTCGTCGTTCTCACATATACGTACATTTTCCTCTTCAACCCAACGTCCTGGGGCCAGCCCCACGTCCAGACGATTCATTCCCTCTTCTCTTGTCACCACTCTACCGCCCCCCCCCCCGCCCCTTCCACTGCCACCTTTCAGGGTATGTATATACGTTTGATAGTAAGCATGTACGGTTATTCGTTTTCTCTCGCCTCCGTCTTTTCAGTCTTTCGTAGGTGGTGTCCAAGTTGATTGGACACAGTGAGCATCTTCTTTAGCCCTCATGCCTGACTGGATGAGCCCTTAAACATTGGAAAATTATTCACAAAGTAACTTGCTTATTGCAGTTATCCGGAATTTTCTCAGTGATAGAACGTGGACGCTTGCAAATTCGGTAGTTAATGAATTTTAGAGAAAATTAATTCGTAAATATTTAAGGAAATAATCTCCTTCACGCTGTAGTTTATATGCTCCACATAAAAGTAATTTGATCACTTTTTCTGCCAAAATGAAATGTTGAAGGACAATTCCAGATCGAGTTGTTGCCACGACGATGAGTCGTTAAACGAGTGGTTAATCTGTGAAGAACAAATCACATATATTTTTTATTTCATTTTATTTCGCTAGCGGATTACGTTTCGCAGTGTAATTTTTTCGAAGAAGAAGCCACCGCTGCGGGGGGTATTTCAAATAATTTTCATCACTTTTTCGCAAACGACAGCATAAAAGCCAACAAATCGGAGGATTCCGAAGAGGAGTTCGATTTCTTTGGGCATTGACCACTCAGTTTCTCAGCAATTATCGACGGAAAAAAATGCATTCACCCTGAAATATCATTGGTTGGATTAAATCGTCTGATTTGCATAAGATACGCAAAATCGTAAACGCAAATTTATGATTATGCGAACGTATAGATTCGAGACCGAACGGGATAACTGCTAATAAAGGCTCATCGTGGCAGCAAATAATGAGGGGATCCCCTGGGTGGCAGAGGCGCCACGATCCGCTGGTCTCTGAATATGCTTCAACCAACCCCAGCCTTAAGCTTATATACCGTATGCTACATTATTACTACGTGTTACGTTGTAAACATTCTTTATTCGTAAATCCTTTGATTTTGTGCTCCCTCAACCCTTTAAGGTGTGACCCGTTTGGCTTCTCCGTATCTTGAGTCCATATCCTCCAAACTTTTCACTTTGCAATGGATCGAAAACCGATCAACTCATTGTCGCTCTACAGCTTGTCGTTGTGTCATGAGTTTTTGAACTTCATGGTTAATCACTTGATGAAGATTGTTGACGTTTAAAAATTCAAAAACATTTTTTGGTGAAAGGACGAAACGATAAACTATTGAATAAATCATTGATACTGTTTGCTGCACGCAATCGAAAATTATTGGTTAATTGAAATTCAAACGAATGCTGATGTGCCATTGAATAATTGAGAGATAATATGATCTCCACTCTGTTTTCAATTAATATCTCGCAATCTAAGGGAAGATGGCGCAATCCTTAATATAACATTTGACATTGTTAATATGATGATTTAGTTAATTTGTGAAATAACTAATTTCTTATGTATTATTACAATCTGAGAGGCGCCAAACTATATACCCTTAAATCATTTCACCGCTAAGTACTTCAGTTATTTCTGAAAATCACGTTGGTGACGCAGTAAAAATAGGTAAAAATGTGATAATTACGATATATAAAAGCATGATGGAAGCAATAGTAACATATTTCAATGATGGTCTACTCATAAACCACTTCTGTAAAAAGTTGAAGTGAGTAAAGTGACCCAAAATGCTTTTACTTTCTTCCATACTCTAATGGAGAAGAAAGAGCACACAAGAGTGAGATTGTCCGGAACGTAAATTTCCATTATGAGAATCTTTCTGTTCCAGATGGGGATTGGTAGAGCGTCCAGCTGGATGATTCTGGCAAATCAGGAAATATTTCAGTGTATTTTTTGTTTTTCACCCATGTGATATTCAGCTGAGGGAATTCTTTTCTTTCTCTTCAGCAATATCAATGTGAATAAAAGTCAAGAGGTTGGCTTGGTAATTTTCCTTACGAATAAATAGTGTGGACTATGGGCTCTTTTCTTTTACGACGTAGGTGTAACCTATAAAATTGCGAAAACTATTGAAATGATTTGAGTATATGATGTTAGTCTCATATAATTTGATACTCAAACCGTACCAATGAGGGGAGAAAAAAAAATTGTAATCGTAGCCAAGATTGAAATTTATGGACAAGCAATATGAATTTACCTGCGGAACGTCGAATCGTCCCATAATATCGGATAACTTAGATCCCCATCAGATATTCTGGTCTTTGAAAAGAAAAAGAGGAAGACCCGAAGTCGATAGAGAGTGGGGGATGACATGAAAGGTATTGCAGCGTTATCTTGCCAACTGTCGGTTGTAAATACTCTGGTGGATGATTTTATTCACTCCGTGTCGACGGGGAGCTCCATCAGGACAAACATCATGATCTCGGTGAATCTTGAACATGTGGATCGAACTGGTTCGAGCGAGGTGTGCGTCATGGTGGCGACGTGTGTTATTCTTCTTGTCACATCCTGTGCAAATTGACAAATCAAGGATAAGACATTAATTAGAGGAGATTAATTTATTCAACTTTTAGTTTTGAACTCCATAAGACATAAGATTTGATACTTGAAATCACCGCTGAACTCGATGCACATTAAACAGTCAATTAAAACATGTTTTATTGAGCTTTAATTTGATGCCAATCGTGAATTCAATTAATAATTTTTTAATAATTTTGTTAATCCAATTATGGATTACTTGTCGGTGAATGTTCTCTACTAATGAGCGAGGTTAATCATCCCACCGGCTGCAATATTCTCCCCCTGAATGCCGTCTGCCGTTTTTTCAGTAATCGTCGTTTTTTGTCCACCTCCAGAGTTCTCCCCCGTTTCCTTCTCATTGACACTGACCAGATCAAGATAATCGAAGTTTCCTTCGGGCCATCGCGCCCAAACGACGAAGGGACCCGGAGGACGATTGGATGTGGGGACAGCCTTTCAAGTTGTATCTTGTCTGCCATTAGCACGAACAATACCGGAACTAGTTCAGGATGTATTCGATGTCCTCAACGCCTCCATTCCCTCTCCAGTCCACCTTCAGCATTATCAGCCCCGGTCTTGAGAGTGGCCCCGAAGGCTTTTTCATCCCCGGGTAATTTATCAAGACGCTCCAATGTTTTTGTATCTGTCAAAGCGCAACGTCCTTCCAGCCAACGCAACAGTGTGAAAGACATTTCAGTCTACAATAATCTTGTCCTTTTTTTATCCCAAAGTTCCAGTTTCGTATGGTCGAAGGAATGCCTTGAAATTCTCATGGTAAAATGAATGCCACCTCTGGACGGACTCGGTACGTCGAATGGGCGGAAATTGCGCGAGGGATGGAATATGTGTTGTGTATTGAGTTATTGGTGGGCGTACAGAACTGGCAATTTATATATTTCCACTGATATTTGTCATCAAAGGAGTGGGCCATTAAGACGAGTGCTGAGGAGACTCCGCTGAAAGAAAAGATGGGAAAAATGTGCGCTCTCTTTCGCAGCGTGGGGCATTAGACCGTGGCGGCCATTAGCCAGACTAGGTTTTTCTTTTCGGAAGGAAATTAATGGCTGATCTCTTTCCGCGCGCTCTCTGAGAGCCTCATCTAACCCTAAGGGGTGAGATATCATCCGGCCACCCTTCATCCACTATTGAAACCAAACGTCCGAAGTGCTTTGTCTCACTGCCACTGACAACCCATCAAACAATACCAATATCATAATCAATTTCCTTATTTCTATCGTTTTCTTCACATTGAATTGAAGGCAGAGTTTATTTCTTTATATTAATTACTTTCAGGTAGAATTTCGCGGTATTTATTACTTGATCCATTTCCATTAAATGAAAAAACAATTCCAGGTTTCGTTGGCACAATAAGTGATAAGATAAGATAGCGTGGACGATCATTACTCAACAGTTAAAATAAATTGAATTGCTATCACTAGATATCTTATTCTCCCTAATAAGTTTCATTGGAAAGCTCTGAGAATAGAAACAGATGAATAAATTAAATTCAAATGAAACTGATTAGATATTCTGGAGATTCAATGGTTTTTTAATTAAAATTTTCAATCTTTTGGATTTTTGCGATTGATATGAAAAACCAAATTATTTTTCACTAAACATTTGATTCTATTGAACCTCCAACATTAATTGGAAATCCCATGATGGAATTTAAGAAGCTCAACGATTAGGCACCACGTGAGTGGCACGTGACTGGGAGGATGCGGCAATTACAAAGAGTCTCCCCCTCATTCCTCCTACTATCACTCGACCCTTATATCCACTCATGCCGGCACTTTCCTTTTCGGCGGCGCCTCAACTCTCCTCTCTCTCCTTTCTCATTCACATTTTGCCAGTGATCCAGCCTCCGTCCCCGCCATTCTCATCATCCTCCGGCGTCGTGACGATTAAATTTTGCAAAAGCCACGGAAGCAAACTTTCCAAGAATTCCTGGGCCATCAATTCTCATTGCACTGACCTTCCAAGAACTCGTCAAGTCGTCAGTGTATCAATACCTCATCATCTTGGCACGATATAAAACTGGTGAATTGAAGGAGATTACGTCGTGAGCCAAAGACACTCCCCCGCGGTGTCGTGAGCCATCGAAAATTCATAGACTCAAATAAAGAGAAAATCGATGATGTATATTTAAGATTTATAAACCGAAGTATACACGTTCTTGAACCCGGCGCTCACGTCTACTATAATTATCCCCAGGTAATCACGACCCCACACCACATGCACACATACAAACGTGGCCCGAACGTCTTCGGTAGTCTCCTCTCCTTCCCCCTGTTTTACCGCAGTCGAGCCACCGTATTCCGCAAAATTAGTATTTCCATTCCCCGGTTAAGAAAAACAAAAAGCTGCATGAAATAAATAAAAGAAGCATAAAAGATATACGAAAGCCAACGTATATCCAGGGAGAGGTACTCGAGTCTTTTGCCCATTCACCTTCGTCTCGCTTCCACTTTTTCATTTCTCCCCTTCGGCCGTCTCACTCGCTTCCCTTTTTTTCCTCATTTCTTGTGTCCCTGGCCTTCCATATAACCTCGTGTTGTGTTTATTTTTGCAATTTACCCGAGGATACAGCCGAATGCTCCCAAAGACCGACAATTAGATTTTCTGGAGATGGTGGGTGGGGAAAGATCGGACGTTTTTGGTCGGCTACTGTTTAAGTGACCGCTCGACAAGAGGTCGCCTCCCTGATTTCGAGGATGAGGGATATCCTCGGTCTCGGAGAGAAAGATTTTCTACCCAGAGGAACAGCTACACCTGCTGCAACTCATTCAGTCGGTTATCTCATTTATCATATGTTCATTGTTACATTTGTTAAGAATTTCTTGATTTAAATGTGAGGATCTTGTCGTTAAAAATTCATATGCTCTAAATATTCATATAAATTCTTGAAATTGACGCCTGATTTTCATAATTTAAAATTTCACCAATTTCCTCTCATTACATTACATTAATATAATTATAATTGTCAATGAATTGAATAATTAGTAACAGAAATAAATTCTATTTTGTTAAATGTCAGGAAATAATAAGTAGTTCGATAATTTATGGAATTTAACAATTAATTATCATCCCTTAATGAAATGAAAGCAAATATAGAATTTAATTTCTCAAAGATTTTTAATACTATCTATAACGTTTACGCAACATCACTTCTTCTTATCATTTTTTTCCAATTATATACCAAGAATTGTAAGTTAAAATCTCTGATATCTGTATTGATTTATGCAATTGAAAAATATAATTTTAATTTGAAAATAAAATTCATAATTTGAACAGCCGTATCTTCAAACCGAGAGTGACTTTATAGCTCAACACAGGATTGGTGAAAGAGCAGGTGTAGATATATGATTTGAAAATCCCCTGCGTCTTTGTCTGACATTGGAAATACAGTGTTATTTTTTTCAGCGATATAATAATGTTTGTCATTAAAGAAAAGGCAGCGAAGATCAGTGGATTTATTCATGGAGACCCCTTTTGGAATCTCCAGAAGACTTTCGATCGAAAGATGGGATTAGGGAACACGTTAAAGATTTCTTTTAGCGCTTGTGGACCGGTTTGCATTATCCTCGTATTTATTGGAAAGAACAGATCGGATTACCAACCGACTAATTTTTCTTGTCCCAGCGAGAAGATTCCTGTCTGTAAAAAAAAATCATCAAAAACATCCAACAAAAAATCAAGAGGAACTCACACACAAGAAATACATTTGACTGTAACTATTGGTCGCTCTGACGAATTGCATTTGTCCCGGGTATTTTCGAGGAAGACGTTAACCATTAAGAGGGTGAGGGTTGAAAGGAAACGAAGACGCAAAAGCCGAAAAACTGTCTCGAGTGCAGATGGAATGAAAGCGAAAGGCCCGAAAAAGCCTCTCTCCCCTCTGGGGTCATGAACTTTAAAAAAAAAAAAACATGTGCATTGAAAACGAAATGCATTCACTGGTGTCTTTGTCTCGTCGATATGAGGAAAAAGGGGCAAAAGCTGGTGTGGGGGCGAGAAATCGAGGGAATAAAAAGAGGGAGGGCAGAAAGGTGAAGATGAGGAGGGCTCTGAGAGGAGAAGAAGAAGGACAACATTGGAGCACGGTTTGAGGTAGAGGGCACTAAATCAAGGCCCCGCATGCTTTGGATGGCATCTAACAAATGAGCCAATGACAACCAGGTCCCAGACGCTCTACCGACTCGGTATAGGAACAAAACGATAATATATTCGAAGCCTCTTGAGCACAACACACAGCCGGATACAGGACGAATCGGGTCTCACGAAAGTCAAAGGACTCTAAGAAAGAGATAAATAAAATAAATAATAATAATGATAATGTGAAATGAATACGCCAATGTGCGTTCACCACGTCAACCGAGAACTAATACCCAACGGTCCACTAATGACGTACAATAATTTAAAATATGATAATGCATAAATCAACGATAATCGTTAATTTCTCGGAATGTTAGATCGCTCGGTTCATCATCTACCACGCACATGTGCCCTGGCTAAAGGAGGGTAAGAGATAGTGCCCTGCGATGCTCTTGGGACGATGGCTTTGAGTCGTTGGAACTCTGGCGGTTTGCGAGAGCGAGAGAGACGCTGATACCTCGGGTCATTTGTGCCGGAGTTAGATTAATTGGATTAATTAGGCATTACCCTTGGCCTACGGGCGAAACACCAGGCAGATGCATTAGTAGACGCTCCAACACGTATGAGAATGAGAATAAAAATTCAACCTTTTGTCTTTCACATTCGATGCCTTCGACAAAATTGAAAATGTCCGTTGGCATGGCTCAGAGTCATTATAACCATTCCAATTTGACACGCTCACTTTTTCATTTTATCACTATCGCTCCACTTCTCTTCTCTCCTCTCTTCTTTTTATTTCGATTCATTGACCTGAACCTTCCGTTCACCTATAATTATTTCCACATCTATCACCTGAGTGCTGGCTTGGAATTGGCGATGTGATGTACCGAGGCAAGACATAAAGGGGAGTCAAAAAAATTGACAAAGAAATCCATAAGTGTCATTCATATCTTCTTCATGTGTCCCATGAAAAGGAGGATTGAAAGCTAGTTGTGAATATCTACCACTTCCTTCAGTGCAAAATAATAATCAAGAGGAGCAAACGATGGAGCGATGATATCGAGGACAAAAAAAATATGAAACCAAGAATTTATGAGCAATTGAGCTGAATTTCTTTCACCTGTCTGTGACAAATAGCTCCAGTCACATTAACACGCGAATTTCGTTGATCAAATCCGACGTATGGGATAATGTTTACACCGAATTCCAACTCAACGCATGAATTTTGACGAAATTGTCCGTTACTAGTGCGTTTATAACCCAACAAGTTTATGATGACGTTGGTCACAACTACTGGGAAATATTTTCTATGTGTATTATGGTGGATATTCCGTGGAATTTGCACCATGAGTTAACCTAACTATAGACAGTCCTCGGGCTCTGATGTATTTCTGAAGCACTTGGCTACTGTCCACCATTATGCACATGATAATTAGAATGCGTCGGCGCGTGTCTCAATATATCCACGTGGGACTTCAACTTCTTCGAGTCATAGACACATTTGTGTACGAGTACTGAACATATGAATATGGTATACACATAAGAGTAAATCGTCTCGGGATTCTCCAGGTCTTCCTTCATTTACCATTTCTCTCAGAGACAAAAGTGTCATTTTGCCAATTAAATATTTAAAGCGCAGTTACCACTAAAAATTTTGAGCATTTACTTGTCCAAAACAAATGTCATTGGCAAAATTATATTTTTCTCTCAGTGTCCGATGGCTCCTCCTTGTGTCTAGAAACTATCTGGACATGGGCTACTGGACTAAACTGCTCACCCAACAGCTACTACCAAGCGTCTGGCTGTGCTTTGAATAAATTAAGGTGACTCATCGCCCCTCAGTTCATTTCATATAAATGCAAGCGAGACGTCTGACTGTAATCCACCCACGCATTGGGCTGCAACCAAAAAGAACGAAACATTTATCATTTTGCTCGTGTGATAATTTTCGATTTGAGTGCAATCAAAAGACAATTGTCATATGGGAATTGGAATAATTATTAATTATAATCAATATCGTCTCCTTCCTTAGATGCTTCATCATATGAGGAGTTTTTAATCAGTTAAGGAAGAACTAATTACCCATTGATGTTTGCGAATTACCTAATTAATTCAGCAGAGAAGTAGTACTGTCCGTACAACGAGATAAGTTGACTCACCTCTAAGTATAGTTTTTGAACAATAACTCCAAACCTACAAAGAATAGCGAATTTTTTATAATAAAATTTATTGTAATACTCAATTCGCGTGACAGAAAAGGCTATAATAATAATGTCGTAATCTTTCCTAGATTTCGAGATATTCAAAAAGTCACTCATCTCTTTTTACGTCTTGGTTGTTGAATTGTTAATGAGATGTTTGGTTGGAAGGACCGATTGTCGCGGTATTAAATAATTGAAAGTGCTCGGGTGGTGGCCTATCCTTGAGGAAGCATTTGGATTTTTCTTGCAATAAATTCTATTAAATCTATCAATTAACGACTCGGACCGATAATTGGAATCATTTGTAGGGATGCCGGGGAATTGATTATTATCTGATCGCCTCGCGGAATGTTAATTCTGCATATGCTCCTTTCAACGTTATCCAAGAGGATGATGATGCTGCTGAGTCAATTAGGTTACGGACAATTGAATGTGTTAGTTGAAATTGAGTATAATACGTATCCGGACGAGACAGCTTATGCTCCATGGGCCTCTTTTGGCACCAATTCACTTGCACCAGTGAATTTAAATATCGTGTTTCATATCGAGTGTTGAGACAAAGTGTTTGCGCTCCTTATTTTTCGTCTTCCCTGGACCTCCCCCAGGGTAGCCCTACAATGTCTCACGGCTGAAGGGAGCTAAGCAACGAGAGTCAGTTCGCCACTGGGCGAATATCTTGTTTCTTTAATAAACGGAAACGTAACGTAATCGTATTATTTGCTCCATACCTTTTAAGAGTACCCACTTGCCTCACTCCTCTGTATATTACGGGTATTTTGAACCCGAGGAGATCGTCGTTGAAACGGAAGGAATATTTGAGAAGGTATTAAAGCATCCCTTACGTCTTCCATTCGTTTTGATCCCCAACTGACACAGACTTTCCCACCCGCGTTGCAATTGCAGATGAGATGAAATAAAAGTACTAATGTTTCAAAATTTTTGCTTTTCAAAGAACCTGGCTATAAATGACTTTGAGGCTGATGAATGCGCATTTCTTCATATAGATTATTGATTGGCGGAAAGATTCGATACGATTTTAACCCATATTGGTCGTATGTATAATGGTTATGTATGTGATTGTATGTGGTATTTCGTACTAAATGAATCAGCCAATGACCTCCATTTTTTCCATCCTTTGGATAGGAAAAATAATGCTAACCAAATTGTTTAGAATCTCTGAATCAAAATAACAGGGTTAAAAAATGGAAAAGGTAAAATTTTGATAATTATGTCATGATCACTTTATCTAAAGGGGATCCAAGTATGGTTTAGGTAAAACTCACGTGACAATTGTGTAAAATCATCGACAACGACAACTTTTATTAAATATTTTCCCCTGTGTATTGGATGATACTCGATTGTAAGTTTAAATTGTCTTGGCAAGTCTGACAGATCTGATTAAACTCGGTAACAAGAATAAAGCTAAGTATAAAACACGGTGATGTGGTATCTCTCCATTGGTGGGAATCACGTGAACCCAATGGGGGAGGAGGAGGAGGAGGAGGAGGTTGAAAAGATATACAGTGAAGTCAGGTGTCGTGGTTAAGGACACAAGGAAGACGAGAGAAACGCATTAACAGGTGCTATGCTCGGGGGTAATAGCCGATATATCATTGCCGGTTCTCGAACCAACTCGGGAAGCAGAGACCACCTTCTTTCCACCAGGGAGTCAACTCGCGTGAATGGTGGGTTAGTGTTGCCCAGGCGGTTAAGTTGCATACGATATGACCCGGGTGGATTATCGCAAAAAGCATCATAGATCACATCAGCTTTGTAATTTATCCACTCCTCATTCACTATTATGTCAATTTTTTGTCATGTTCCAGGAGATGAAGTCGTCAGAACTTTTTCTTGGCGACCGGACAACACAACTTGGGGAACATTACGTGCGTGTGAAAGAGGACTGGGCTGATGCACAGACAACATTCTAATGACGTTGAATAGTTTAATTATTTTTTTAATGTTATTTTGTTGTGTACAATAAAAACAAATCAGAAATTAGAGTTTTTTTGATTTTGAACGTTTCTAAGATTTTCATAATTTTTATTTCTTCTTGGGAAATGTAAAATATTGAGCATTATTTTCACAGAGGAACAGCATTGAGGGATTCATTTTAATATTATAGAAGCTTCTTCATTGTCGTGAAAGTCAAATCTACACATTCATTTACAAGTTTCTAGTAACAGTACTTTTGAAATCAATAGCAAAGTGGCAAAATGTGGCAAGTGACTTATCACCATTTATTAATTTTTGACGAATATCTCAACATCTTAGGAAGATAGCAAAATTATTACTAGAACAAGTGCTCTAATGAAAGTTTCGACATCTGTCTTAGATTCGGGGTTGTTGCTCAAAAATTGGACTTGAAGATAAGTCAACTTATTTCGTTTTGTCACTTACCTACTGCATTTTTATTGAATTTTTTTCTCCTAATTACCATACACTATTAAAGCTATTGATTACTTCAAAAATTCTGAAACATTGACAAAAGAAATAGATTTTCAGATGATGCTTGTTAACGTGCTCCACTGCGGTGAACATGTTACTCGCATTAATTCGCGGTGTCTGACACATTGCAAGGTGATTCGTAATCCAGGCGACAAGAGGGCAATGCCGCACTTAATACATGCGGGGGAGAAATACTTGAGATGTGTGCGAGTAAATGGCAGAGGATCTCTCTCTAGTTTATAACGAGATCGGTTTTGGGTAGCTGAGGCCACTAGCCCGACCGATACCTTCAGGATGGTTGGATTTCTTGGTAATTATAAACTTAGATACCCCAGTAAATATTCAGCGACGCTGTGAGTTTCCTTGGCGAGACCAAGCGACGACAATTTACGAGATCAAGCGTATAACGAACGTTTATGATGAGAGTAAGAGGGAGATGGTAAGTCAAGATTTTTTCATATGCTGTCTAGTGCTCAAAAGGAGGATGCACGTGCGTATGAAACAAGGGGAATGAGAGGGTGAACGCCGGTGGAAAAAAGGTAAATGACTTTCGAGATATCCGAGCCAGGCTATATATCGATCATCGCGACAATTGCGCACTTTAGAGTGTCTCTAACCAAGCTGAACTATCCAAAATCAGCCGCCGAAATGAGAGGAAACGATTCTTTCCGAGCCGGACTTCAGCAATAATTTATAAATTTTCATTACTTAAATTCCAGTTGCACTTCAATACCTTTTGTCATAACTTCATTAAATTCTAAGTGATAGATCAGTGAAATCTACATTTTTTATATTTAATTTTTAATTCAATTGAATACTCAAATGATATAATAGTTTTTATTATTATGTAGAGATAAATGAATTTTCATTAGAAATCTCACACGATGATGGATTTTTTTTATTTCAAGAGTAGTTTTCAATGTTTATTTTAAGATGCCCAAGTCCTGTCCAATCATGTATGACAAGTTGTGGAATGCTAAGGAAATTTTCACTGAATGCAAAAGTTTGGACGTTAACGTTGCACATGCTGAAATGTTACAGGATAGTGTTAAATAGAATTTCGAACTAAGTAGGACGCACGCACGGAGAAAATTCTCTAGCTCATGTAATTTAATAACTAATTAATTAATTTCGAGTTCGTAATAACGGAATTACGTGGAATTGTAAAGCGTTGACGGAGCGTTTTAGTTAAAAACATTTTGGAATTCACATTCATTCATCAATGATTTTCCATTAAAAATCGAAGAAATGTAAAATTCAATAAGTGCCAATCCTCCGGAGGATTCTAAAATCCAACCTACGCAAGGGGTTACCTCTTAACCCCTCATCTGTTAAAGAGAATTGCATCAATGACATTCAGACGAGATATTGCTGTTCAAGGACGTGCGAGACGAATTGCTATATCGCGAAGTTGAAATTAAAATCGAATTCACATGTATGAGAATTGCTGGAGCGAGAGGAGAGGAAATGGACGTGAAAGGGGGTAAAACCGTCAATTCGCTTTGCCGTCGGTGGTGGCCCTGGACCCTTGATGGGAAGACCGCACTAACGAGCACCACGAAGGTCGATTCGCGGAGGGATAAAAGGACGAACCGCTACGAGAATTGATGTAGGTGTAAATTACTCTGATATTGGTTCTATCTCTTATAATTACGTTTTGATTGTTTTCATGTCGTTTTCTTAAATAAATTTTTATATTCCCATTTTTAACGATTCTCGAACCACCGCCAGAAAGTTGAATTTAACGCTTCTCTTTCTCGGATATTTATTTTGAGGAGAATGAGGGAGAGAATGCAGGATATCCTTTGTTGGCTATTCAGTCTCATATCAATAATATTGATTTATCGAGATTAAAATATCAGACACGTTCTTCGCAACTTGAAGATCAACATTCCAGGTTCGCCTCCCGGTTTTCTGACCCAATGATATGACAGTTTGGATAATACACTAACCACCAACACAAATGTCTCAACACTGATCCTTTTAAATTTCGTTGCACGTTTATACTTGTGTAATGTATCTCTGCTGAGGATTACTCTCAAAGCACTTAACGCGAAACCGTGTCCTAGGCTGTTACATAAATACATAAGGTGAACGAGTCATAACTTGCCCAACACAAATCTCGCATGATGAATGGACCAATGAATATGATTTTCAGTCTGTCTACTGGCTTGGACTTAAAATCATCGTAAAAGCTACTACACTTCGTCTGACATTGTCCAAGTCTTTATAATCGTAATATAACTTTTGTCGGTCTAGTGAAGCATTTTGTTGAGGAATAGTGCGAAGAGCATAAACGCCGTTGAAGACGCACCGGAAGATTTCTAGTTTCAAAATGCAATTTTAGGGGACAATTATTTTTACTAGAAAATCAAATTAAAAAGGTTTCAAATAAAATGCTGTTGCCCGTGTGTAAATTACCGGAAAATATTTTCCCAAATAAATATACGATGTGTTTAAAATTATATTTCAGAATATCTACTTGAATTACCTTTATTGGAATATGGGTGTAAATGAACAAATGTTTAAGAGACACAGTGAAAATACTTTTTAGAATATTCTTTATTAGCACGAGGAAGGCACGTCTTAGCTATAAGACCGTTGTCCAGAGACTGAAAACTATATCAAAGGGAAAACGCTCTCAGGGCAAAGAAAAACAGTTTTATGACTGAAAGGAACACAGTCCGTTGTTAAAAATTTCAGCATATGTTTAGGATTAAACCGTCTCGAAAGCGGAGTACAACCGATCGTAAATTAGTCCGTAGAGCTGTTTCCCACAAAGTAAAAGAGGTGTCGAGTGATTTTTGTAGGACAATGAAAGAACTGTACTCAAATATTCCAACAACCTTGGATAATTTCTGTTAATAATAATTTACAATTGATATTGCTGATTTAGTAAAAATATTTTAATAAATGAACAGTACATTTTCTCACCTTTGACACCACCACGGAGAGCGCTATTGATTTTAATAAAAATAGCGACCCTGCAACAAACAAGTAAAAAACTCATAAAAAATTCACAAGTTCCAAAATACGGAGAAAATTTCACGCACTTGGATTCATCGCGTGAGGCGTCCAAGTGTCGAACCAAAGACAAAACTTTTTTTTGCTCCATTCCCTGAATATCGGTAAAACCTCGAGTACCACAGTATTAATATCGTCCGTTCGGTGCGATATCAAGTGTAACTCTCGCACGCGGTACGCAAGAATGGCAAACCCTACGATGTACATAACTACATCCTCCCCCATTGTCCTTAACCCCGCACACCTCAACTCTGGATAATTTTCTTGACACGTTGGAGATGGGTGTACGACACATTGAAATACCCCACTCGAAATGTTGAGAGACGTGCGTCCGATTCCAACAAAGCCCATACCCCACCCCAATTCATATGTCCCCCCATCCCACCCCCATTCCCGGTATCCTAACCCCTCCGTCGTTCCTCCCGACATCACGGAAAGACCGAAATATTCTATAGACAAGACGACACAAGAATAGCTATTGCTGCTAAATGTGAGAATCGAGCATTTATAATAACCAACGAAATTAATCTACGCCATCAGAGGCTAACAATAAGGAAATGTTTCAATTCCCTACCCTCCATGATGATGTATGGACATCACTGGTGTTACACCATTCACTGGGAGGAAGACCATTGGATTTGTCATCCCTCGAGAGAATTCAGGGACAAGAAGGCTTGTCACGTTCGATTGTACTCTGTTCCTGAAAATTAGAAATGTTAGTCATGGTCCACATATTCCCTTTCATCAGTGTCATAATACCTCACTTACAGTTACATCTCGTGTGAGACCTCGCAAGACATTTCACGTGTGCTCCGGAGATCCTCCTTCCAAATACAATTCTCAAGAGTATGGGTTATTATCCTCATTGCAATTTCTCAAAACTCCATCAGGACTTCTGATTGATGTCCTTACTGCTTACAATGTCATCCACCCCTCAAGATAACATCAATAGTTTATCTTCGATTAACACAATGTCCCGGTGTTATTTCACCGAGACTACAAAATTGATAGTATACGATTTGTCGTTAGAGTGTAGCCAGATTAGAATTAGTTTGCCTAGTGTTCCCCCAACGCGCTACTGTTTGGCTTTCTACGAATAGGACTCTCCAAGGTACAGCAATATCCGGTCCAGTTGCCCTGACTCTAGTGTCCTTCATCCATTGCCTAGAGACACATACAAACAATTCCATTTATTTGCCAACTCGATGATTTATATATTACCAGGACAATTTATATTTTGAAAAATTCCGCACCGAGCAGGAAATATACGATTTTCCCAATCGTATCTATTTCGGATAACCAAATTGCCCACAATTTCCATTTAAATTAAAGTTTTATATTTTTCATTAATTGTATATGAATACATCTACGATCTTATCTTCTCACGAAATTTGTTATAATTTCTTGGAAATTTATAGACATTTTGTGTAAACCTCCCGAATTTATCATGTCCCTGAATTCTTTCGATGTTTCGAGAGATACTTTCAAGACTCGATGTCTTTTGGCAGTTGTTTTTAGAAATTAGGTGAATTTTCAAAAAACGGTGAATTTGCTTGGACTTTCTAGAAACTTTGCGATGTCCTATAAATTCTCTAGAAATTCCTCGCCAATCTTAGAACTTCTTAAAAATTAGATGATTGCTCATTTTAAAGGTCTCAAGTTCTCTTCAAATATCTAAAATTATCTGGAATCCTGATATATCAGCATCAAAATGGTAAAACGAGATAAGTGGCTCTCCATTCTTGCTTAGTTTTTGATAAATATCTCGAAATCTAGGGGAGGTATGAAAATTTTTATTAAAACCTTTTTTATGGAGCGAGTTGAGTACTACAATAAATGTTGTAACCAAAAAATCGTTATCTCTGTTAGATTCGGAGTTACGACTAAAGAAACTAGACTCGGGGATAATCCAATGCATCTCACTTTACCACTGCACTAGCAATATTCGTCGCACTATAAGCCTAATTTCCGAAAAGGACCCGCCATATTGAATTGAAAGCCTAGATCTATTCACGTCGAAAAATCCATCAAACAAATCTGGCCGTTGAATCCTAACAATGTATTCAACATCAAAGCCATCCAAACTTCGTGATTTCATAGCTACCCATCCACAGGCAATATTAATATCTCTAATCATTCAACTACCCCTTTCGTACCCTTATCAAGAGTAACGCCTGTGGCGTTACTCTCTTGATACGTGTTATTCAGATTTATCCTACTATGGCCCAGTCGTAACCGTGGGGATTTATCCCTAGAACAAACCAAGCTCTTCCCGATAAAAGCGTTGGTCCTGCAAGAAGGATTAATGCAGAGAAAGGCGTGTGTTATACCCGAAAGAGTATCAAAAGAGGGTGGGGGGTTGAGAGAGTACACTGGAATACATGAAAGGAGAAGAGAGGAGGAGGAGGAAGGGATACGATACAACAGAACAGAGACGAAATTTATTATCTTATATATGTAGCGTGGCTACCCCGTACGTTTGTTATAATTTCTGTTGGAGACCGCATACCGGGGGTCAGCAACGCGATTGTGTCCTGGACTCTAGCTTCAGGACACTTTTTCCTACCCCACAATCAGAAATCAAACAAAAAATAATAATAAATAAACGAGTATAGCACCCATGAGCATCTGTCCGAGCCAAAAGACAATAAAAAGTATCACAAAACCAGAACAATGGTAATATTTGTAATTCATGATGCTCCGAGGGAATTTAGTAGTTCAGGGGAATTAAAATTTTGTTTGATTGGACAATTCGGAAGTTTCTCAATACAAGTACACGATAACCTACGTGACAAAAATTTACGTCGATTTTAACACACGTCAATGCTAACCAACAATGCAACATGATTTTCAAGGCTTTGAAATTACTTCATTTCTTTCAGGAATTATTGACATAATATAAACCTTCACACGCATATAGCCACAACCACACAACTGAACAATTATCAAATTAGTATATTTTGAATTGTCCAATATCAAAACCACATGTCAAGTTAATGTGTTTGAACTCCATTTTTAACGACAAATCATTAATAATAATAATTCCCTCCTCTCCTTTGTGTCATCGATTATCGCGTCGTCATTAATGATATCACCTTCGCTCCTGGTAATTGATAAGAGCCCAGTTATGTCTAAAGACATAGCATTCACCGCTGGAGGCATTAGGACAGTGTTTGGGCCATTTAGTTCGAAGAGCTATACCAGTGTCGTGAACATACCCCGTCCGGTTATTAATGAACACGCTGATAGGAAGTGTCCGTCTCACTTCACCCCCGTCTACCCCTAGCTAGGGAGTTTAACGTTAAAATGGACAACGAAGAATATCACATACAGTGAGCCCATGTCACGTACTCAGCCTTCTATTTCCCTTAGCTGACGCTCTCTATATGCAAATATGGATATGGGTACTGACGGTGAGGGTTGTAGGGAGGGGCCGGGGGGTCACTTCGTCCACGTGCCCTTACGTGCGTGACCTTTCTGGATAGATATAGCTGTGTGTTAGTGTCTCGCGGTTGTACAGCACAGCTCGCTGCTAATATTCACGTGTGTACATGGTCGATGTACATTAAGCATATGTGTTTTTGTGTATACGATGTAGGATGATGTACATGCCCACCTCGGCCTCAGTCTTGTTTATAAATAGAGAGGAGACTTTGATATTCTCCCTTGGTTCTATCTGTCCGTCGGAATTCCCTGAGGGCTCCAAAAATCAAAGGATCGACTCTGAGTTGATGGAGGAATTTCGGGCGGGGTGGAAACTCATTAACGTCTTCCACTATTGATTGGGCTGGATTGGGGTCTCCATTTAATGGACATTGAGGAATAATATTAAAATATTGTCAGAGGTGGATGGAAGGTACATGCAATTGTTCAGGGGGAGGGAGAATGCAGCTCAAGACGTGTTGATGATAAGTGTGCGGCAGCTGGGCGGCGCATGATGCACCTGTCGTCCCTTTTCGAACTGAAACAACGGATAGCAGGTAACTGTTCTCCTGTCTTGTCGATTTCTGACATATACCGACTCGTATTTCTCTCACTTCCACCGACTGAAAGTCCAGGGAAATGCGTGCCAGACGTCCGTTATGTTGGTTGCACGCATATGCGTGATATGTGTTAACGTTCGAGTGCCAAGAGGTACATCGATTTCGGCATCCAACTGTCACGATTGGAAATTTCTCCCACTGGACGTTTCTGTCACTGTCCATCATGACGAATTTAATCATTCATGGGGGGGCTAGGTGATGATATTCTTTGAGACCCTAGAGGGCCATTTTGGCAGGAGGAGACAGTTCTGAGAAGATGGAAATATATGTTTTTGAGAATGAGCATTCAGATTTTTAATAATTACCTCATGGCATTCTGTACAATGCAAACCTTCCCCAAGTTCATTGCAATAAAATGAAAACGAACAACTGATCGCATGTGCGCTTGATATTTTTTTAATTTTCTCCGGAATTCAATATTATTTACGTATTGTTTATCAAATGTCCATATTAAAAATCTGTCACGAAACTTTAGTAGGAAAAATAAATAAATATCAGGATCATTCTAGTGAGCAGTATTTTCTTCACTCAGGCATTTACTTGATAGTTAAATACCAATTGCCAATGTCGATATTTAATTGCTCATTACAGGGATCGATAGGAGCTTTGAAGGATAAAATAAAATTATACAAATTTTACAGCACAGAAAGAGGAATCGCTTAACACATCTGAAGGAAAAGACCCTGTGTCCCTTGTCCATTAAAGTATTTACTGCATATTATTACCTTTACTGTTTTGATCGTTTACGATGGGCAATAATAAAATAATTATAACTGGTGAACATTAAATTTTACGGTGAACGATCCACGCAATACAAACTCACCGCATCTTTGAGGATTTGTGTGGGTGATTGTGTGGTGTGTGTGTGTGTGTATATGCGCCACATCATTCGCAATTCTTGATTCAATGTAATAGTGGCCTTATGATACGATACTGCGAATATTTGATATTTCAAATGGAGAACTGGGCAATTCGTGGAATTAATGTTTGACTGTCTCCCGAGGTCCTCGTAAAGATAAAGATAATGAAATTGGTTGTTATCTCGATGTGCTGTACCGTTCGATTTTTAATCACTCAAATGGCTCTTTGATCGTTCCTTCGATTGCCTCGTAAAAATAATCTGGAATTACCTTAATTCGAGGCATTCCTCTTCCCGGAATTATAATCAGAGACCCACTGATACTTGATGAAATCAATTTCAAGGGAGTTCTAGGGAAATATTCGCAATCATGGATCTGATTTGGCGGCGAGTTTGTAGAATACAGAGTCTAACGAGGATAGTAATAAGGATCTGTTGGACAAAGGTCGTGGGGAAGGGGTAAGACACGTGCTTGGACGTAGATTTGAGGCAGTTTGTGGCGGCAACATAATGCGATAATGCCCCCTTCCCCCTTCCCCCCTCCCCCGTACGCGATAACAACCTCTGGCTCGTCAGTATCTTTGATTAGAGGCTCCTATCCTTCTGATTTGCTTCTAATAAAGCCATAAAATCGTCTCGATTACCACAGGGGGAGTCCAATAGATTCAGAATCTCAAGAGAGGAACTGTACCAAATTATTTTGACATTATATGTGATCCCTGAGAGAAATTGGAATTTTATGACATGAAATCTTCGAAAGAATTTAACAGAAAAATCTATCAAATTGAATGGGAAATTCTTGTGAAGTGATATTTTTTAAAGATATTTTTTTTATTAGCATTTTCATTGTTAATATAATGATAAAAATATGTATCAAATTGTAGAAAAAAAAGTGATGTTAAAAAAAAAACAGAAAATTACAGTTGCGGCATGCTACGAAATTTCATTCTCTATGTAGTATTAGAAATTTGTTTCTTCATCTGTTAAGGTACCCCCGAGAAAAATATTCATGAAAATTTCAATAGAAGATGAATAAAATAATGAATAAAGCCAGCCGAAGGAAGCGAACGGAGGAGTAATGTCTGGAGGAAAGTAAAGAGATTCACCAAGTGTATCCCTAAAAACAGGGGGTGCAGAAATCACTCGTGGGACTTAATAAGCGCGAAAAGAGCCGAAGAGACGGAAGATGGCCGGGCTTGGATGATGTGAAAACTTTGGGCTATATTAGCTGCTTTGGCAATCTCTTGCTTTACGGTTGCCGGACGGAAAACTGGCGAAAACTTATGCCCAGGGTATACCTTGAAAATTGGTGGTATGATGATGCGCGAGAAAGGGAGTAAAAGGGGGTGGACGAGGGGAATTGGGGGTGGCTGTATATAACGTTCATGTTTGGCTCCATCTCGCTTCACCGAAACGAATTCGGTGGGCTCTCTCCAGGCAGATATCATTGGCAAAACTTTTCTCAAATGCCCTCCCATTTTCTCCTGCACCCCTAGAAACCACTTGGAGCCATTTGAGGTCACGAGCTTACTTTTCTGATTGCTGTCTCGTTCAAAGTTAAAATTTTCCTGATTTGAAAAAACTTGTTTTGTTTATTTTTTCTACCTTCCCCCGCGCATTTGCGTCTAATGGATTGGACTGAGGTAATCATCTTCTTTCATAGTTTCCTTTTCAATGCTTTTGCTTTCAAATGGAGACGGTACGCTGTCAATGATCCAGTCATGAAAATTTGACACTTCGATTGGATCTTTAATGGAACGTGAATGTTCAGAAATAAAATCCCGTTAATTTTTTCATCTTTTTCTGATTTTTATGAGACATAATTGAATGGAAAAATCGATTATTTCTGCTTTTCTTTGTAAAATGACACTAAAATTAATATTATTAGAAGTGGTTCCCAATTTCAAAAAATATTTGCCAGTGGTTTTCATGGGAATAATCTTTAATTGCATCAAAGGAAAATTATCAATTTTTTTTTCTAACCGTGCTTGAGAGGGGAAAATTCTACAATTCGAGTATTAAGTATCTAAATTGAATGTAAATATTCTAAAGTAAAAGTCTGTCTATGATTTTATGGCGAACTTTCGAATTTATTTTAAAATTCCCTGGACTAATTTAATTAAACAATCAAATGTTTTCATGTTTGCCTGACAATTCAATTAAATTCTCTTAATTTTAAACGAAGATAAAAATACAAGATGAATATGGGCTAGTGTAATGGCCTGTAAACTTTATCAATGCAGTGTGACGTCATTATGACATCATTCAGCGAGTGAGACTGGGATTAACCGTCGCATGCAGTCAGGAGATGAAGGGGAAGAGTAGATAGAAAGTAGCTGAGACGTTCCAGACAGGATATTGTCGCGGCACTCATTCGCTAATTGATCCAGTGTGTTTTACCCTACACTATGTAGTCAGTGGTACTCAGATATCTACTCAGCATTTTATTAATTCATCCAAACAGTCGAGTATAATTTTTTTTCAACATTTAGTTAATCAAAAATACCAGCTTTTCACTTTATAAAAATTCATTGTGCTCCACATTATCGTTCATAGCCGTTCTAAAGATGTGAATCTATGAAAATAGGGGAGTCGATAACAAGAAGATGATGAGAACCCTCGCGAGAGAAAACGATATTAATTCATAGAGTTTATAATCTATTAGTTACGTTAGTGGTCGGTGTTAACTAGTGTAATACCCCGGCACACGCCATCTACGTGTCATTTAACTTCCAACACCCTCGCATCCTTCTGGAGGCAGTCAGAAGTCATCGATGATCTCATAAATGCTGGGGACACAAATACCACATACACATACACATATACATATTTTCGAAGCCAGTCGGTCGGGCTTAATTGTTTGTTATCATTGCTACACGCGTGCTATTGAAATTAATTTCAATTTCAACTCTTGGTTTGACATGTGTTAGCCTCCACCCGGGGAAAAAAACAGCTTCCGGCGAGTCGTTGCTACTGATCAAATTAAACTACGTCGTGTATTTAACTCGACACCATTTATATGCATTTGAAATTGAAAATATTCTTCACCTTTTCAGCCAAATATTGGACTGATCTGTAAAATTAAAATTATAAAATTTTAACGCATCCGGTTGTTAAATGTTTAATTCAATTTTTTACATTCAAAATTATTTCATTAATCAATAGTTTAGTTTGGAGGATGGACAATTATTTGGCCAATTGATAATTCGATTTCGGAATATTAAACTTAGTTAATTAATGGAAAATTTATTGTATGATTTTGACGACTACAGTTCAGACATTCAGAATGTTTAATTTTGAACTAAATATCTTATAAAATAAATAATTCCAAGATTATTAGTGGAAAAATCAATCAAAGAAAAGGGTTTCGAATCAGTTTAAATTCTATAATGGAACTTTTAAATTTAGTTTTCACTTATTTCCACTCATCATCATGGAGTTTTCATTACCCAAGCCCACGTGCACTCTCGTCCTCACCGTGACTAAAGGGCCCGGACTACTGCTCCAGCATATTAACGATATTTATACATACTCATTGTTCTCAAATACAACGTCAGGCCAATAACTCAGTCCAACTAATTAAAAATATGAAGCGTGGATTAATTCAACTCTGTCTTCCGTTTCGACATTTTTATTTCTCTTTCACGAGGGTTCATTTTTAGTCAAGTATATGAAGGCGGAAATGAGAAATGAAAAGTTTGTCGTGAGTGAGGGAGAGAGAGAGAGAGAGAGAGAGAGAGAGAGTGAGAGAGCGAGCACTTTGATGATGTAGAGAAAGAGAGTAAAATATAATTTTCGAATTATCGTCAATTTATTCTTTTACAACCAGACAAATGATTTACTTCAATGAAATAAAATTTATTCAAGTAGTGACAAAGAATTCATTTTCGGATTATTCTATTTCACATAAGCAATATTTTATGCTTCTGAGTTGGGAATAAACTCGGCAAAACAAGAGATAATAATTATGATAAACAATGTCTTCCATTGTTAATCAACCTGATGATCGTGAATAAAATTTGATAAACTGTCAATTCAATAAAATTGAATATTTCTTTTAAAAATAAGAAAATAATTTCACCATTGATTAGAGAAATATTCGTGAAATTAATATTGAACTAGTGGTATTTTTGAATAAAAAAAATTTATCTGGGTATTTCCTTTTCTTTGGGATATCGCCACATCCTGGAGTTGAATTGTCCCTTATCAGCAAAATTGACGATAGACCGTGACGTTCGTACCTACACATCGCGCGTATAACACATACGTAATGACGGCTAATGCGCGGGTATTAAAATAAATTCATGGAATCAATCTATAGAGGCATTGTCTGTGCTTTTTTATTTACAGGGGCGAATGAAATGCTCAACACGAGCGGGGAAAAATGAGTGAGTGTGGATGTGTGGCACTTGGATGCACAAACATATTCTGCCCATGTGAGTGACCTTATGGAGAAGACCGAAGTAAGGGATTTTAAGAGAAAGAGAGGCAGAGAGAGAGAGAGAGAGAGAGAGAGATAGAAGTGTGGATGGAAGAGAGATGGAAACTCCGCACCATGTAATTTGTGATGGCTGCCATTACCAACAAAAAATCTATTAAACTTACGCTTTGAACGTGGGCCTCCCTGAAGGCCCTCACATTGTAGTCTCTCAATCCAAACACTCACAGTCTATCGAATATGGATTTTGTCTCGTCTTCATTACAAATCCATCGCGGTTCAGACGCTTGGGAAACAGTACGATTTAGTTTCAACATTACGATATTCATTACAGATTGGCGATGGAGCACATCTGTGAAATCCATGATGAGCCGTTAAACGACCGTTCGATAACCCGGGATGAGCGATCTATTATCTTCAATCGCTCTTCAAAGGCCAGTTTCCTTATGTCGATATCCGTGCTAAAGTGTTTTGAATGCACCGCCTCCAGCTTCTCGATTTATGAAACTATTCACAGGTCTAACGCGGAAATCGGTGTATAAGAGGTCTATAAAGAAATTCTTTTTCCGCAGTTGCCACATTTTTTGCAAGCACTTTATTGTTATTTTTGTCTTGAACGTGTGAAACATTCAACTTGACTGTGAACGTAATTTTCATAGGAATTTATTTTGTGGAGATTACCACGCACGAAATCATTCAACAGAAAAAATTTGTGAATTTTATAGAAATTATTTATTAGGAATTTATTTCGTCAAATTCTAGACATTTTCCTACGGAATGTACAGTTCAGTTTTATGAATCAAGATTTTGCAATTGCAATGGCTAGTGCACTCAAAAAAAAAATCGCAAAATTTGTGAGCTTAAGCCAGAAATTTTGAAAGTCTCCAGTCGAAACTTCAATATCTGCAATAACTTATTGCATTCCAACCACTACAAGGGAATAAAAACTTGTTTTTTTAATCTTGAAAATTAAAGGAGAAAGGCGCGTTAGATTACAAAATGTATGGAAATAAACGCAAACCGATTATCGGAATACCGATACTATTTGTAATAATTAATAGGCCACGATGGGTGGAGTAGATGAAAAATTAAAAAGTCTGCACCTTCTGATAAAGGATCCTCACGATACTGCACGTGAGTCACGACACTCGTAAGAGTGACAAAATGAATGACAAAGTGACAAAGTGAGTGCGAGTGCCATTAGACATTTTTAGGTTATAAAATATAGTGTGATGAGGATATTCAATGGATAACAAAAAAAGCTTGATAATGATAATAGGTATAGCGTGTGGAGGGAAATATACGAGAGACAACGCCCCAATTAACATAACGCATTGGTCTGACAGTTCTCTTTTTTATATTTATTTATATTCGTCTCTGGAGTACGCAGAGACGAGTGCAGACATTTTATTTATGATCTATCAGGCTAATTAATAATGCCATCTCACCTGGTACCTTAATCCCTTTCATTCTGTGGAGAATTACAGTTGTGAGAAATTTTTAAAAATTTATTGCAAACATATTTTTTTATTCAATTAAAATTTAAAATTTTATTCAATATTCTTAAAATTAAATTTTTTTTTCAATTTTTCCCCGAGATTTTTCCCACATATCAAAAGTAATAAAGGGATCTCCAAATAAAACGGTCAGAAAATTCTACCAGAAAGAATTCGGGAGCTGAATAGCGGATGAGCAATGCAGGAGAATCGATAGGAATCGATGAATCGTATTGAGACGGAATCGCTGATGGCGGGTCTCATGAGAGTCGATGACGTAATTCGATATCCAAACCTGTCTCATCTCAAAAGATCTCAAAGGAGGAGAAAAAAATGTTTGGTGGGATCATAAAGTCCGGCAACTCGGCCGCGAAATGCGATCGCCTCAGTTCTTAGGAACGGATTATTTAAGATCACAGAAACGCTTTACTATCTCTTGGCTTTTTCAATATTGGTGTGAAAATTTTTGGGCACTAATTCTAGGTGATGATATCATTAAGATAAAATTGATAATTTTCGGTTTTTGGTACTGCACAGAAAATATTTTATATGAATTCGGTATTTACGATTTTTAAATATTTTTTAATTCATCAAATGTTCATGGTCAGTGATTTATTTCAATTAGCAGATGCATGAATTCATAAATATGTTAATTAAGTAATTAACCGTAATTGACAGATAAGTAGTTATGCCTCTTTCATTATAGGCATACATGTGACGGATAAGTTATGAAAAATATTGCTGAAAAATTTGAACACGCGAATTTCCGAAAAAAAGGAGGTGGTTATAAACAATATAATAACAAACAATAAAGAGTGACTTTCAATGACAATCACAAATTTTATCGCAAAACATTTGTTAATTTTCATTTCTAATCGAAAAAAATAAAAAAAAGTATATAACCCTTTCCTCAATGAATAAATAAATACAATAAAACGCTAAAAAATAATGTGAAAATCACTTACGAGTCATCTGCATGCGAGTTGCACCCCTTTTCCAGTAGACACCCTGAAATATTCAATGACTTGGTCTGTAATTAATTCCCCTAAGTCATCAAGTTCCCAGAACTTCCCTTGCGCGGTGAAAAAATCGATTTCCTCTCGCGTCGACCGACGAAAAAATTTCTCAAAATAAATAAAATGGTTCTCAGGCCTTCGGCCTCCGTCAAACATTCCGTCGGCCAGAAAAATCGCTGTAAAAAAACGAGAAAAAAACCTCTTAAATCGACTCTTATAAGTCGAAGTATGACTGAATGTGGATATAACTGCAGTCATATACCTCTTCTGTGGTGGTGGTGTGTGTGCAATAGCATTCACAATGGAGGGATTGCGCTTCGGGTTGTGTGAAAGTGAGAGAGAATCCACCGAAGGCACATGGGTATAATGTTTTATAGCTGCGATCAGCCGTAGACGTATGAAGTGTCGATAGAGCGCGGCAGAAGCGAAGCGGCAAACATCAAAGGGGGCCCGGGGCTGGGCCCGAGCGTAGCCCAGGAGAGGGCCTCCAGTTTCTTCACTCCTCTCTCGCTCTCTCACCACGAATTCTTCATAGCTCCTCTCCTCCCCCTGGCCCCATTCCTTTTCCATCTTCCCCTGATTTTTTTTTACTCATTTTACTCCTCCTGGCACTCTCCAGCAATCAGTTCGATCTCATAGGTATTTCGGCACTGTATCCACTGTGATTCATCCCTTGATCGTGTGCCACAAGAGAATGCGTCCAGAAAAGAGCTGAAACAGGTGTCATAATATCTGATAATTATGTGTAATTATTCCTGCATATTTAGTTAAGTCTAAGTTAAATAATTATTGGAGTTCAACGTCTTAATTTAAACTATCCGACCAGTGGAGAAATATTGGTAATTTTACATTTATCGCAATCTTTCCAAAAATTTGAACAAATTGTTTCTCCCATAATGAAAATAAATAAATTCTTATTGACGAACAATAATCGATATTGTATTGATGTGCCCAAGAAAATTGGACGAAATTCCGTTGAAATTAATGGGATGCCGCCCGATCGAATTGGAAGACGATTGCAATCGTCAATTTCTCAAATTTGTTGGACAAAAACAAAATAAAATTGACACAACATATGCCCAAGGAGATGGAACAGACAACAGTCCAACCGCGATGACACAGAGGCGCACGTGCGACCCGCGAGTAGTCGAGCATAAATAATGCAAGACACGGACAAAGATGCCGCCCTCACGACCATTTGTTTAAATTAAAATTATCCCGTGCGACTGTGTTGTCCTGCGCACGGCATTTTATTATAATTGTCGTGATGCTGAGCTGAAGCCCATGGGACCCCTCAAGTTACCCAGTACAGTTCCTTGGTACACATGTATTTTGTATGCTTGTGTACCTCCTCCGGTAACAAGTGAGTGAAGAAGGTGCTTTATGCTTGACGATTTTCAGGGAGGGGAATCTGTCAAAAAAAGCATTTACTTCATGGCCTGCTGACCACCGCTGACCCCTCGGCTCCCAGGTAGGAATTAACAATTGGACCAAGCCTGGACCAGGCGTGGCATATGCTGGGAGTGAAACATTGGATCAACTTTGGGACGTCCAGCTTGGTCGAAGGGTGAGGCCCAACATAGGTCCATCACATCTTGACGTCAACTAGGCCTTGAAATTAAATGGACGCAAAATCAAAATTAACACATATTGACCCTATTTTCGATTTATAATCTTGTTATAAAAATCTGCTATCAAACGGAATGTATGAAAAACGTGATGTTTATTGAATTATGGAAGCATTAACATGAAAAAACTGTGAATTCTTTAAATAAAAAGGATGGATGATCCACTGCAATCAATCGTCCATAATTTCTTGACTCGATTTTGACTCACATCACCATCGGTTGAAGTCAAACCCATCGTAGGAAGTGTCAAGCTTGACACTTTAGAGTCAATGTTTAGCAATTCCTAGCGGAGCTCTTACTTCTCCGAAACTGAGAAGAGTTTACGAGCTCGTTAAATAATCCAAACATGTTTAACATTTAAATTAATATCGGAATTAACTGGTGAATGGATCCCGCTTTGTTAACGGAGCATAATCAATGTGACGTTTCATTTTGAATTCAGGAGTAATTGACAGCCTTCGACTCGACGCTCCGACATTATCGCGGAAATAAACGACGTGAATGGAGAGCGATCAGGTAAGAACTGGCTGAAGACCGTCATCCCATCCCATATCAATAAATCCATTAGAATAAATTTTCTTTGTAAAGTAGTTTAGCGTCGTCGAAGTTTTTTGTCGACGATTTTTTTGGAGACTTGGGGGGAAGTTTCGGGCGGTTAAATCGTTTGTCAATTGCCCTTTCAACTGCCCTCGATTATTCTCGATTTCCTATTCTGATCGCGTGCGCACTGATTGTCGGTCTTATCTCCCCCTCTTGTCGTTTGCACCTAATACGATTCGTAATTTTTCATTCGATTCTTCGGGTTTTAGGGGGATTTGCAAATTTCAATGCGTTCTTCTCATGATTCTTGAAACTGAAGCAGAAATATTTATAATACCAAGTTATTTGAATTCCTTTCGTCACATCATAACTAGTAATAAATGTTGACAATTGACAAAAACTCGCTATTCGAAGCACTTGAAAGCTCACTAAATCCCATTCCTTACGGTTTCCACAACATTTTTTCATTCATAGTAGGAGAATCGATAATTTAAGTCTGTTCACTTCTACCAAAACCTCCGAAAAGACTAAGAACCGAATTCAATATTTGTCCTCGATTCTGAAATGAAATTTCCGTCGGTATAATTTTTCCCGCGGAGGCACCACCTCCATCCTTACCTCAGGAACGTGATGGGTCTGATAGTCAAATTTTCGCTTTTCTCAAAGGGCCGAAAAAACAAATGTTCCATCCGTTTGCATCGGCCGGGAATCGATAACGCGTAAGCGTGACATTCACCGAAAGAAAAGGGCCAATGGAAATAAACATCCGAACCCAAATGAGGGATGGAAGCTGAACCTTTCAGAAAAGGCAAATTCCGACTTCTATCGTTTCTCGAATCTCAGGAAATTCGTCAATGTCGACAATTCGAAACCATTTGAAGATTCTTCACGCGTGTGGATGGAGCTGAACTCCTCTCCATTTACTCTGGGGCAGTTGACACGTTTCCTTTTTTATGTTATTTTTTAAACTTTTTATCTCCGATCCTTGGTGAGATACGACAGCCAAGGTGTAATGGATCGCCACACGACCAACGACCGGCCAAAAAAAACTTCTTTTCCGAACCAGGGAGAGGAGAAAGAGAGATGCTAGAGAAAAACTGAAGGAACAACTCGAACCGGTGTATCGAAGTTCACACACATAAAACCATCGAATTCGGGGAAACACACGTGAACATACGTTACCGTCAAAATTAAGGCCTCATAGAATTCGGGAGTGATATCCAGGATTTTTACGGGGAACGATAAAACCCTGGAAATGAGTGTATAGAGTCGTGTCAATTAGATCTCCTGATAGCGACAAAAGGGAATGATAATAAACATAAAAATAAATTGTTTCGAAACATTTTTATGATTTCTCGAACTTTTCTTACCATCGAATTTCTCGGAATTGAAAAGAATTGCCTGAATTGATGGCACGTGATCAAACACTTATTACTGTCCATCATATTTACATTTTCAGATAAGATGATTTTTAGATTTTTAGGTTTTTCCTGCATTTCATCTCCAAATTTGCATAATTTCCTTGAAAATATACCGATTATTATATATTTTTTGATTGAACTTCTGGTAATTTCCATTATTGAAGGTTTGGGTTTCTTTGATTTTTTTCGAAAAATTGTAGCGCACATATTGGATAAAAATAAAATTATCTGTCAAAGGCCGAAAAAAGTTGCAACTCTTGCCAACTTTTCATAAATGCCATAAAAATTGTCAATATCATTGATACTAATCAGTATTTTGATCATGTTGAGCTCCCAGGGACTTAGTCATATATTACTGTCTTTTTTCATAGTTTAATGGAAACTCTTATCAACAGTTTGTTCTTCCAGCGGGAAAAAATACGAACATCAAACATTTTATAAAAATTCCAATCTCTTTGAAATGCAGAACCTTCTTTATTCAGAATATAATGCACTGAAGACTAACTTTCATGTACTCTATCGTTCTGATTAATCTCCAAGCTAAAAAGGAAAGGGAATACATGTGTACATAATATATAATTCTCGTTCGTGGATCAAGATGCCAGTGGATCGTCAAAAGCAATGTTTCAGGTGCACAGTCCTACCTTCCACCCGCCGCGCGCCTCCCCCACTTGATTTCAGCCCGGAAAAAATCACCAGGAAAATGATAAAAATTCCTAAAAAACCTTTCCTACTTCATACTGCATTACGCGAGAAAAAGGGTGAAAAAACTGGAATAGACCGGGGGATGGGAAGTAAGGGAAAAAAGGAGAAAGGAGAGCATTTCATGAAACAAGGAAAAATGCGACTCACCAAGGCACGACCGCAGCATTTTTGTCTTTACAAAATTATGTATTCCGCAGGCCTCCGTCATATCTCTCAAAGCATAACAAGTTCTCTGTGTCCTCTCCTCCTTCCACCCATTCGCCTCAGGGTACTTGAAAAAGGGTAAGGTATGCCCTACCTCGTTCCGTATCCAGGTGACGTACATTCTTTCTTCTTCATCGGCCTAGAACACATAGTTTTAATATTAGTTTAAAATTTCATCTTCATCCTGTTTTTCATCAACTCCCCCCTCCTTCGCCTCTCTCCAGGAGTTTAACCCCTTGGATCGATGTGCCCTAGTGAAGTCGTTGGGTCCACCCGCAAATGCATAGTTGAGATCCCCAACCGATTCCAGTGGTTTCTCTGACTTTTTGACATTTCACAGGAACCGAAGCAGGACCATTCAACTACTTCTGTATAACCACGACAATCAAGTGGATAACGGAGATGGAGGGCGAGAAGAAGAGAAAGAGGGCTAACCGACACTGGCACCATAACTAACCTCGGCCAACCAAGACACGAGACGGCTCTGTTCCCTTCCGCAGTGCATGGAATGATGCGGTGGTTGTGACGACGAAGAGAGATGGAAAACTAGGAGAGAAAGTGACGTGACACTCAAGGATGAGGAAAAGTGTCTGGGAGGACAGTCGATTGATTATAGTTTCAAGTGCATGGTTCAAGATTCTGGAGATTTTCTGGCGAGACACAGCGACAGACGCCACTTGAGAAGAGCCATTGGGCCGGGAATATGTTGACAATAAGTTTTTTTAGGTCCTGAACTTTGTGAGGGGGATGTAAACAAGCTGGAGAACGTTGTTTGTTTATCGGGGATTCATTTGGATTTTGGAAAAGGACCACGAGGAGGCATGGCATTGAGATCGCATTTTTGTAGAATAGCTGGATGCAGAGATGACATTTTTCGGATGAAGGTAGTATTTATTAAGAGAAAGATCACCTAGGCTGGTATATGGTATATACGTGTTAATTCAGTGGGACGAATATAATGGATTTATACTGACCATCCTAGAGACTTTTCATTTGGTTATAATCTGCTACTTCACGTCCTAGTAATAAAATAACTATAACTGTGGGAAAATATTGATATGTATATTTTCTCAAACGGTATTTGTTGCTATACGAAGTATTTACCAGGTGGATTGCAATATTTTAATTGCGACGGAACTTGCGATGCGCCTAATTTTAAAAACTTCCACGATGAATGGTACTAAAATGGAGAGAACGCAGGGGAAACGAGAGGATTGATCTGCTGATCAATGAAGTCACTAGCCTTGAAGCAAATCAAGAGTATAAAACGCCATACACAGATTATCGGAAGGACTTGAGGAAAAAAAATTATTTAAAAGCGCAGAGCTGAAAAGAAAATTGAAAATTAAGATCTAATAAAAGGGTAGAATACTTTCAATTGTACTTTAAAAAATCCATAAGGCTGTGGTTTCATGGATATGAAATCCCACGTAGAATTCTAGTTTGGGTGAACCGTGCAAGGGCAATCACCTGAGTTTAGCTAGCTCCCTCTCCAGAATAGAAATTATTAGTTCCTCAGAGTGTAAATGTGGATCTCCCATATGCTGCGGCAGTACACGCTATATTCAAATGAACGCTTAGCGCTTTATAATAAATTATTAGTGGAAAAATATTCCCAGCGTTCGATATCAGATTCATTCTCAGTACACTCAACTAGAAAGCAATTAGGGTGATTGAACTATTTCTGATAATAATCAAAGTAAATGTATAATTTGAACTAATCGGGGAAATCCTATAAATAACACACTCTATACATATACTATTAGAACCTTATATAGCAGAGTAAATCTATAAATAAAAAATAAAAAAATGGAAAGAACCCGAGGAATCAGGAAAACAATCATTGAAAATCCAAATACTTATCGTTACGTCACGGAATTCACTCAACTTACGAATTTCCCTCACGAAGTGGTCGTAAGACAGCGATATGAAGAAAAAGCAATGGCCAATGTACGGTAATCGTCTTTTGGAGAGACATCAAAACCGATCGACCGCATACGCTGACAGACAACCTAACGCGCATTATAATTATCATGATGCCCGCTCGCAGGATGAATACGAATGGCTGTATCCTTGCAAGATATTCAGAAGGGAAAAAAGAAGAGTCAGAAGGAGGATAGATGTACTGGAAAAAAATGAGCGAAAAGAAGACAACATGAGAGAAAAGAGACCGATATCTAGGGGGTTTATTCAGGTATTTATATTTATGGGAAACCGCACGAGGCCAGCGACGAGTTATGATATTGTTTCGGTTGTTTCTTGGAATCTAGACGATCGGTACGTTGGATAAAACACGAGATATTTAAGTGTGTCTACTATCTTCTCGCCTTGTGCCGCAAATCCACAGTGGGCACATCGTTGAAAAAAAATCTTAATAATAAAATTATAGGAGACACTTTTATTTCTTCATTTCCAACGTTCCTCACGTCCATATGATTACCTGACTACTTCATTAGGGATATGTAAAGTTTCGGCCGAATTTGTCGCCGAGAATAATCTCGAGACATTGGGGTTAATCTCGAGGCGTTCAAAGATTAATATATGGAGGGGTAATTGAATTCAGCGATGATGGCACACGATAAATATTAATTTTAGCGCGAAAAGACGATTATCTTCTTTATGAGTGAATATTAAGAGTAGGAAACATCATTCGGGGTTTCCTTGAAATTAGTAATGAACATTTTTTTTTGTTTATCTATCCAATTCTCGAACTTTGCTCGTCTTCTTCTAGCAACGATATTCATCTGACTTTTTTTTATTTTCGCCTGTTGATTTTTTAATAAATGATCAATGCCAAGAGCTCAAATGATTTAAAGTCACAGTTGAATTATTTTGAGGAAAATTGCAAAGAATCTAATTCTAATTCACCAGAACTTATAAAAAAAATTTTCTAGTACTGCAGGTGGTCTTAAAATTCGGAGAAATTCATTTGCAGATAATTAAAAATTTGTAAATTTCTAGTGATACTCTCGCACTCATTAAAAATAATTTCCTTAATTCTTAGAACTAATCTAAAAGGAAACAATTTGAATATCAAGTTGTAAAAGTAATCTTCTTAAAACCGTAAATTCAATTTTCCGCGAAGTCCAGCAATTTAATTTGAGTTCATGTACCCGATGTAGATCTACAAAGAGAATTATTATAATCCTTAAATTATGTTCATTCATTTTCATTTTTCCAGGAAAGCCAGAACCTGAGGACAATTTGAAGAGGGGAAGAGGGGTAGACGAGAAAAGCCAAGGAGAGAGAGAAGATACAACAGTCACACACGTGTTCGACAATGATTACTATTCAACAGTGGTACCTGCCCGGTGACTTATGTTAATGCCGTAATTATATCATCCTAATCTACCCCGTCTCTACATACGTACCCTACGTGTTCTCATCCTATCAAATACCCATCTTGAAAACTGCGATGCGTGCCAGAATGTCCATGCGCTTCGCCTCCTTTTTTATTACTCAAGTTATCACAATTCTTTCCCTGAATTTCCCATTCTTCAGCTGCAAAAATTGATAATCATTAAAACAGAATATCTCGCAAATTGTAGGCCTGGCCTGGCCATAGTCATAGAATAAATATAAATTTTCATATGAAATCTTGGGTGGATGGGAATTACGAGGAAACTCTCGCTGCGAAAAAGATTTTTGTTAATTTTCTTTAAATGTCCACCAGTTGAGAGGAAAGTCGTTGGTACGATGAATCATTATACACTTGCTCTATTTCCAATATCATAGTAATACCAATTAGAATAATGATACCAATAACTATTTCGTTTTCTAGTGAAACCGAGTCTGAAAGTCGAACCTTTCATTCATTGTCATCTTCGTATTATTCTACCCAATTTGGCGAATATATTATCTCCGTTAAATTCTAAGGTTGTAGGGAAACAACTCAGTAGCGAAGTGATAGAATGACATAAGTCGTTCTTGATAGGTGTTCGACCAGTTTTTGATGAATGAAAATCTAGAAGCGATTGAAAATTTTTTGTCAGAATTTCTTTTATGGAGCAAATCATCTCCTAAATTCGCAAATATTGATAAACTTATCTCTTTCTACCACTTCGCCATCAAAATAATTAATTTTCTGCGCCAATCAGAGAATCGAAGCTCTTGTACATAATTCATAACTACCCTATCATATCTCTCCTCCTCCACCTCAATTTCTCTTTCAGTCCATTCTGTCTGACTCATCTCTCTGCCATCTTTTGAAATCCAAAAAGTTTGGAAAATTCCTTCTTCTCGTCTACGGAAATTTATCGTGTCCAACGGTATTCAGCCACTTTCCATGGGTTCCTTGCACGATACAATGTCACCTATAGAGGGAAGATTGTGCTGGGGGTGAATAGTAAAGATGTGGCTTTTTCATCGCTACGGTAATTTCTGATGGAACGACACCACCGCGAACAGCAGCCGGAAAGAATAAGGTAAAATAGAGCAAGAACGAGCAGTCGGGTTATTATAAATCGTTTGAATCTCGGCCAGGAACCAAAAAAAAAACATCTCGGCCAGGTATTGAATGTGGTTACAATGGATTTTCTTTTGTTTAAGTGGCTATAAATTCTGGTGATAATAACGGAACGTGGGAATCATATATTAGGGCGATGGAAAAAATTTCAGATGAATCTTTATTAATATTTGGGGAGAATTTATCAGAGACGTGACACGTAACACTGACTCTGGTGGTTATTGACACGAGGGTATGCGGGTGTGACGAGGATTCAGAGAATTTTCAAGAGAACAATGAGTGGAGTATCAATTCGAATTACTGATCAAATTGATTTCTTCGAGATACGGGCTATTCTTCAGAGTTCGGGAGCGGGAGGCGTGACGAAAATTATTTGATCATGAATTTAATAATAATTGACAGTATTAAGATCCATGAAGTTCAATGGACCATTAAAAATTGATTATCTTCAGTTTTTTCTATCACAATAATTCTTAAACTGTTTCTAGTGAGAATTATATACTATTAGACAATTTATGTCGACTAAATAAGTCAGATCGATAAGCTCTCAATTTTGGGAATTGGAATTCAATTTAAGCGATTTTTTAATGATAAAGTATGTGAACATTTCTTGTGAATGAATAATTGTTGGGAACCTCAATATTTTTGTATGTAATGATTACGTTAAAATCGTGATTAATTAGCTCATGAAAATTAATTAATGTTGAATTTACTTAATAATATTATTGAGATCTATATAATCAATGGGCGGACCGAATAGGTTAATTGAAAAAGTCCTGGAAAATTAGTAAACGTTTGGATTGCTGATATCGATCAAAGGGATTTTCTACCTGCGCCACAGGTGGAGGCAATAAACCAATAAACTACAATTGAATATCAGCTCCGATCAAACGTGGAATCGGGAGAATAAACTCGAACACCGATTGTTGAACGAACCAAGAGCCTCACATAATTCAAAGGAACGTCGAGAGGGCACAAACTGGTCTATTGTCCGGGAACCGGGTGTGGTTGTCGTTGTTGGTCCAACGCGTAGGATGAATATATACCTGCACCACTGGAAAAGACATATTTCACTTTTTGGATAAGAACTCTTTGTCTCCAGTGCGAATCTAATCTGAGGAGGGGGAGAAAAAAAAACAAATCTAATCAGAAGGTCTTTACACGTTTTTTATGGGTTCCCATGGTAAATATTCTTCACGGACGAAATCAAATATAGAACTTTGTATGAGAAGGAAGAGAGCCAAGACAGAACATTTTTGATTATTTGCGTTATTAAATTAATGACTGCATGATTTAGTGGAGAGGTAACTCCAATGGAATCGGTATGAAATTCGATTTCAGGAGAATAACTGATTAAATTCAAAATTTTGATAAAAACTCGGGGGAAACCTGAGAAAAATCAGAATATTCTGGATATGTTATGATGATTGGGGTCCATTAATTCGATTCAAAGAACAATCAATACATGAATATTTCGTAGGAAATTACAATTAATGTTCCATTAATTCGAAATCACTAATATGTTGACCTCAATTTATTTTCTGTCTATTATTTTTTTTATTTTTCGGGGATTAATCAACTTGGAATTTGTTTCGCCGTTAATAAATCGTGAAGTTCAAGGGTGAATCTTATGAAAATTTCATTAATAATCTAAAAAATTCAGGGGAGACATAAAATTCTCATAATATGTAAGGCTTCCGCAAATTTAAAAAAAAAAAATAGCCTATTTTTTCATAGAAGTATATCACGACTCATCGCTGTCTTACTTTAGTTCCTAAACAAAATAAAAATTAATATATGATTAACCAAGTTCATCCAAAATTAGAACGATTTCATCCCGATAAAAGTAGAATTAGTAGACTAAAAATTACTGGACTGGAAGGCCGATTTTCTAGAAATAATTGTTAATAAAGACATTGAATAGAACAGCAACCATTACCGCATCCGATTGGGTGTCGAAAATCGATACTATCGAACAAATGATTCCCTGTCAATTTCCAACCAATGGTTATACCCCCCGCGGCGTTATGTATCACCGTTGATTGATTAATGACATTGGCGATTCATAAAGGTTGCAGCAGCTCTACTCTCACGTGACATCTTCATACATGAATGAGATATTCATCCGTCACAGAAATCGACTATCCAGCCTCCCAGGATGTCACCGATTTATTTTACGAGTGTCTCAAGTATCGTTTCTTTTTCATTCTGGGTGCGGCACAAAAGGCCATGTCCATACGTTGGTTTATGTATATGCATGTGGAATATTTGGGATATCGAAAGGAGAGAGACGGAATTGTGTGGGTCCGTTACGCCCATCATTCCCCGCAGCAGGTCCCAAATCGATAGTTTATTGGATCCCATTAACTTTTCATGGTCATCCGATTCGTTCCATGATGATTTTTAGAAGAAAAAATACCAATCGAATATATCACATTAATTCTTTGGATCGAAAATTCATCGATTCATTCCACGAAACTGCATATGGGGAGAAAATTTTGATAAAAATAATCGCAAAAAACACAGAGAGAAATATTCAATAAAAATCCCATATCCTTTTTGGGATTCTGAAACGACATTTAGCGGAGGAAAAGTTTACGGAACTGTCGTGATATTGTTTCGGAGCATTTCGTAATTTTTATTAAAATTTTTGGTGAAAAATTGCATTAACGTAAGAGAAATTTTCTTCGTCACTTTTGCAATCAGTAAGCGAATTCGAGAAAATTTTACAAAATATTCCTTGCTGTGCAGTCAAAATTATTTTCTAAAACGTGTTGGGTGATTGAAAAAAAAATTAAATAATTTCTTTGCGGGGATTCACCAAAAACGAAAAAAAATTCCAAGAATTCATCTCCATTGCTTTGTTCCCCGATTTTCATCATCTAATTTGGATATTCCCTTCACGAACCATTTTCACGAGACACTATTGGGCTTGTTAACCATAATTTATGTAAGAGAATGCCCCGAAAATTGTCCATTGGTGACCCTTTTAAATCCCTCTCCTCCCGCTCTTAAAACCAGTGACAATCCCAGGTAGGAAATGCCAATGTCCACGAAACGGGCCAGGTCTGGCACGAGACTGGCTTGCCAGATCTGGGCCACCAAGCTTGGCCCGAGGCATGGCCAGACCGGCAAAGAGCATGGCTTGCCAGGCTTGGGTCACTAAGCTTGGCCCGTGGTATGGCCAGACTGGCAAAGAGCACGGTTTGCCGGGCTTGGGCAACCACGCTTGACCCGAGGTATGGCCAGACTGGTAAAGAGCATGGCTTGCCAGGCTTGGGTCACCAAGCTTGCCCCGAGACATGGCCAGGCAGACAAGGGGCATGGTTTGCCAGGCTTGGGTCCCATATGGAACAGCATTCCAAAAATTGAATTCTCATGGGGAATGTTCCTTCACTAAATTTTTCGTCCTTTGATTCTCCTTCTTCCGAAGGTACCATTATTTCTTCTGAACATACTATTTCAGGGGAAAATATGCGTGGATATCACCGTATACCACACATTCTATGACAACAGCCCGTAAGATGGCGTGTTGAGTAGTCTGATTGTGGCAGTAGACATGAGTGTCGTGTGCGGCAATTTATTATTTTAATATTACTCTTTTACTATTGTAATATGTCTCAGAGTTCATATTCACGGGTTAAAAAATACAGACATTTTCATCAACTGAAGAAAAAAGAATCTGTAAACGTAGAAGGCGCTAAAGAAAAAACTCCGGATTACAGTGAACGCAATAATGCCGATGAGGAAGAGGTTAGTTTGCCAACAGCCAATGAAATAACTATCCGTAGTGGATCTATTGTGGATCAAATTAGTGGAGATGTCGATGTTCGACATCTCGATGATAATGCTAGTGCTTGTGGTGATAGTTGGTCGGGTGGTGATGGTGATTGTGGCTCGTATAAGCATCTTAATGATTGCATCAGTGAATCCAATAGCAGCGTTGGAGACAGGGATGAACCAATTCTTGGGGGTTTATAGTTGATAATACTTCATTTTTCCGGGATAAATGGAATTGTAAAATCACTGTGTTAATATGACTCCATTAGTTCATTTTCGTAATTGTATTAGTTGTGATATTCTTGATAAAAGGTACGATTAATAGGAAAAGTTTATATTATCAATATATTTTTATCGCGAGGCGTTTCATTGGGCAGAATATATATTAATATATGAATATTGTTTAGTATTCGGCTGTCATTGAAGTATTAATTATATTTATTATATTTCTCCTGGCGAGGTCGGAAATCCAGAAGATGGAAATAACAATTGGAAAATGTGATGTATCTTAGCATAATAAAGTATTTTCTATGTCATTTCCTCATAAGTTAGATCACGGGAATAAATATCCGTTGTTGGTTCAGGGATTAAATATTATGTCCAAAAGTTTAAAGGGAAAAATAATAAGTGGATTTTTAATTTTTAAGAAAAATTCTAATGAAAGTAATTTCAGCCATTGAGAGCTGTTTTCAGTATTTGGTGATTCAAGTCAAATAATATTTATAAGGTTGAAGTTTCACAATCGGACTGCGTCCATATTCCCCAAAGATTTCAAATTTAAGGGTTGAAATTAATTAGTTATATGTAATCCTATCCAAGACTTTTTTATATTTCTAAGTTTGTTTGAAAGAGTGAATATAATAAGCAATATTATATAGAACTAGCACACAATCAATGCAACTAAATATCATTCTGTGTTCCGGAGTTGCAGATGGAGAAGACATTATTGTAAAAAAAGGACGTCTTTCCGAGATGAAAAAATAATTCTTATCAGGATAATTCGTATCAGCAATTGTCTATGGATATAAGAATTAATTCTTATCATCCATAGCGGAATAAATTATCCATAATATTGCTATTATAATGACTGTTTTCATGCTTGAATTGAAGCACGATAATTTATCAATTCTAAACTACTAATTTAAAAAATAACATTGGTGCGTTATTTTGTTGGATATTTTGTTAATACAATCTTCGAATTCTGAAGACTGACTGCTAATATTATTAGATTGTAAGAGAGAGTTTATTAAGACTTAATATGGTATGTCGTATTAAATTTCGGATTCAAATGATCTACGTAGATTATTTATTTTAAAAGCGGATGAAAATAATCCACAAAAGATTTTTCTACAATTTATACCTGCAATCATTTTTTTGAGTTTTCATATTCTGTTCGCGGAAAAATCTCATAGTTGTGATTATCTTTCATGAAAATTGGAGATACAAACACTGCATATCTTTAACTGTTCAACCAAAATCGGATGAAAACATGTACTATGTCGATAGGAGGAAAAAAGTTTTTGATTGGCTGAGTTTTTTTGTCAATAGATTTAATAAATTTAAATATAAGTTTTGTCACATAATAAAACTGTTTTCTGTATAATGTTGAAGGTAATAAATACATGTCTGCTTATCAGATATACCGTTCATATATTTATTGGTGATTCTGAACCCAATACAGGCAACGGTTGGAGCCTGGCCACAGCTCTGGTCGTAAATCTGGGCCAATTTCGGGCCGAATGGTCAGCCCAGAATGCGGCCAAAGTTCGGCAATAGGTCTGGGCCAATTTCGGGCCGAATGGTAAGCCCAGAGTGCGGCCAAAGTTCGGCAACAGGCCTGGGCCAATTTCGGGCCGAATGGTAAGCCCAGAGTGCGGCCAAAGTACGGCGACCGAAGTCTGGCCAAAGTTCGGTCCCAGGCCTGGCCCCGTGTTATCATCCCAGGGTCTAGCCAAGTTCGGCGCGAGTTTGGCTGGAGCCCGGGTGCCGAGCTACGGCAGCTCGGCGGCCGTGCTTGTACCAAGGTTGGCCCATTCGTTTTTTCCTACCTGGGATGGACCTTCAGTTTCCCTTTTCGATCGTCGTTAAGCCCTCGAATACCTTTTGCTCTCATTTAGGAATAGATTTTTGGGTGTACTTGTGCCGGCATTTCGGTAGCTGTCAGACCCTGTGGGGAACCCCTAATTACCCGGGTGCAATTAGAAAATCGTGTGGATTTTGGAGAAAACGGCGCCATCACCTCCCGAAACTGTAACATTCGTTGCTCTGGATTTTGACCTGATGGGAAAGTTTAGTAAATGGGACTAACAACAGGTCAAAATTACTGACATTCTTGTAGGGGAAAAAATTGCGAAACAGTGGATATTTGAGGTGGGACCAACAGGTAGATAACTTTCGCTGGGAGTGAAAAATTACAGAACGTATATCACACTCACGGCAGGAGCCTTACGGTCAAAGAGGAGCGACCCAAGTCATTTGGTCGACCGATATTTATCGGCTTTCGATCGTCACAAATCAACAAAAAAAATATTGAAATTGATACAGCTGGCATACGCCATAAATTCAATAAGTGGATTTTGTGTTTTTTAATTTTAATGAGTCAAATAAATTAATGAATGAATCAATTGATTAATTATTCAGCACCTCTGGCAATTATTGAATTCAAAATATTTTTCCCAATGCTGATAGAATAGCCCTCCATTTTCATCATATGCTCCTCATTTATTAGAAAGAATCGATCAAACGACCAAAATCGAGAAATAGAAACGGAAAAATTTATGACTTTATTATTATGTCGTAATAATAATAATAATAATAATAATAATAATCACCATCATAATAACACGATATTTATCAATATCATGGGATCGAAGTAGATTATATATGAAGGGTCACCATAGCCACATTGTTTTGATTGAAGGTTTGATGGACGGCCTTCTGGCTTATTGTACCACGTCTCTGGCAATTAATCGAAGGAGGATTCAGATATATTTCCATGATTATATTATAATTCATGTCTGGCTGACTATGAGCCCGCAGGGCTCTCTCCCGATACCGGTTCCCTCGTTATTAATACACTTCGATTCCTGATGTACCCCCTAATTTATCGCGAGGATCCCCAAAATACCCAAAATAAATGTCAAATGGTTCTTCGCGTTTAATAAATCATGTTTACGGTTTTGTTTTGCATTCACTGCAGTTTCTTCTAAATTCTCTGAATACAAGAGATTGAATCGCACAGCAGTTCGAAACACTTTTATTCCTAGCAATCCCACACACAGAGAAAATTTTCGTATGAGACAGGAAATTAATTTGACTCCGGCAAAGTCGGTTTTCCCATAATTTTTACGTAACAGTCTTTCAATTATTGACATTTTATCTATCCAAAAGGTGGAGGATGGCTGTTGGTATAATTCATGCAATTGTAGTTATTTTATTGCCATTTAAATCAGTGCATTGTAATAATTTTCAATTGCAACAGTTTTTGTTCCCAAATTTAATGCAACTTTTCGTCTCGAAATGTCAGTCATGGAAGAAAAATTGATACGTGGGCACCTAATGGTCGGAGAAACAGACCAAACGTTGAAAAAAAATGTGAGAAGGGCATTTCGAGGGAACGAAACAAGGACAGCGCAACAAAAGGACATTGCATATTATGAATGAATGGAGTTGAAAAAAATGGAAGAAAAGTTGATGCCAAAAATATATATTGCCTCAGTATTCACCCACTCTTCTCCATGCACGTGGCCATAGGAGAGGCAAGCCAAACGAGAAACGAAGCAGAAACAAATAAGCAGAACGAAACAAATAAGACCAAACAAATTACAATAAATGAAGAAAAAAATGGAGACATTCCTCTCGGTCCATTGTATCTTCGAAATTGTGTCCTGCGAGCGGCGTCTGGGCGCGACAGAAAATTAGTAAAATCGACGGCGTGGGTCTATCCATCCCCCAGCTCCCCCTCCATCCTCCCGCCCCTGCCGAAGACCCACGTGCTAAGGTACATGGATTTATAAGGAGTGAAGAGAGGATTTATAAGGACACCCTCTCTAATTTATCGACGTCGATATAACACGCGATATTCATTTGCACGATTTTGTATTGATAAAGGAGAAATATCTGACCTACGATTTACGATCATAAGGGCATAGTAGAATGCCTCTCACGTCACGTGTTTTTTGGACGTTTTGGAGTACACCCCCCTCCCCCCTTGCACCCCAAAGGGGTCTGCCCCTTTGCTACGTCACACCACAAAGTCGATTTCTTAAATTGATGTGTTGATAAGTTTGTTGCTGTCTTCTAGAAAATTACACAAAGTCCATTTCGTATTCCTATTGGAATCTCGCAGTACTGACGGAAAATTTCATTAAAAATTGCCTCGAAAATGGGGGTAAATTTGCAATAACTAAAAATAACGAGTAAAAAAAATTGCGTTGATCACCTGGTCATTGAAAAATGGAAACCGAAAATTATGACATCATAATCTACAGTTCCAAAATACTGTATCCCACACCCAATCATGTGGCGCATTATCCGAAGCCTACCATAAAAATAGGATACTCTCCCTTAAAATATACCCCTCACCCCTCAACGTTATGAACTCTTTCGTAACTATCTATTGTATTTCTCAAACTTAATGATGACATCAAAGGGGCAATAAGCTTTTGAATAGCTTCAACTTTGACTTATCCCACTGGTACCCCCCCCCCCTCCTGCAACAAAAGAGCTCCGATGAAAATTCTCAACCCGAAGAGGTGCATCCTACACTTCGTCTTTAACGAGGCACAAAGTAAACCCGCGAGAATGCCACCAGCCCCTCTCAGGCAATTATTAATTCCTGGGCCAATCGATAATCACAAAGAGGTCGTTTAGCGTGCAATGGGAGGAGGGAGTTAGGGGGTAGGTCTATGCAACACTGCGCCATTGACTCTGTCTACTCTCTTTTCACCACCTCGAACCGCGCCTGTGTCGCACCACCCAGCCCCACTCACCCTTCACTCCTCACTCTGCTAGTGTAATTATTGCCCTCGGTACACGTACCACCACTCGGATGAGGGAAGAAGATTGTTGAAAGGGCCTCGGCAAGATGGAGGTAAACCTCAAAGCACAATGCCAAACCCTCTAATCACCATCATCGACTTATCGAAGACGACGGGGTATCGTATGCACACCTCGTTCCAGGCAATCTCGAGTATGCGACGAGGGTGCCACCCTCCCGCCCCCATCCACTACTACTTGTGCATACTCAGTTTCTTCCCTTCAAAGTGCAGGAAGTATTTTCGATGTCAACACTATACCCAAGTTTCGGGTTAGCGTATCAAAGGACAATCGACACTTGATGGGGTGAGTTTTTTTCGTCGACAGGGGATCACCTCAGAAATGCTCTTGTTATAATTACACGAGCTATTCTCGACTTGATTAATCGCCAGGTGAGTGGAAACGAGACTCCAGCCATTGATCAACTCCGCCACTAGCCAGGCAGGAATTACCAATTGGACCAAGACAAGCCAAGCCAAGCCAAGCCAAGCCTCTTTCAAGACTGCCGTCATAGCTTGGGCCGAGCGTGGCATATGCTGGGAGTGAAATATTGCATTAAGCTGGGGAAGTTCAGCTTGGTCCAAGGATGAGGCCCACAGTATAAAGTAGGCCTCATCCAAACTCATTTCAACCAATGCCTGGAATTCAATTGTTTATTTATTTAATAGTGCGTGATAGCACTGTAGTTCCTTAAATAGTGATGTCTATGTATTTAATCAACTTTAAAGTAATCAACCGCTATCATGAAACAATTGTTGATTTTTTCAATGAAAATAAGACATAATCGACTCCAATTAATTTTCCATAATTTTATGACTCCATTAGTATGATCATTGGCTGAACCTAGAGCCAGTCTAGAAAGTTCCGCACCTGGCAACAAGCTTGAGCCAGGCTATGAACTCGTATCATTACCGGGCTTCGGGGTGACCTATCGAAATAATGTTGGCCCTAGATCGGCATGCTAGCAAACGCCAGGTTTGGCAATTTCGAGTGAATCAAGCCTGGCTCTGCTGTCAATGTTTGGCCGTTCCTACCGGGGTATGCTGTGCCCCATTCTCTTTCTCTCTCTCTCTCTCTCTCTTGCTCGTGGTTTTCTCGGGAATATAAACCTATATAGAGTGGGAGGGGGTGAGGGGAGGCTCCAGACACTACATAAAGAGGTTCAAGATCTTTAATTCATAACGGGTGGTGCCGCCGACTCTACCATGTCTGTCTCTGTTGGCCACACGGTTTGCTGTACGCCTACACCTTCACCCTATACCTAATTTCGTGGGTGTACCACCGCGACGTTGTACCACCACGTGATTGATTGTAATTAGTTTATGTATACAGTGCACAGCGGATGTTGTAGGTCTACGGTGGTCCATTCTTTTTGGTGTAGGGGGGGGACTGTCTCCTTCTGTAGAATTGTTAATAGTTTTCAATCTTCGTTTTAAATGGTTGGGGTATTTATGAATGACGGGGGTGGGTGCGCGGAGAGAGCTTTTTATGAGAATTTAAGGATGGCTACTAGAAAAATTTGTAATTTCTCGGTTGAAGAAAAATAAAAAGCCTTTTAGACAAAATGTCTCGAGGTGTTGGGGAAATTTTCACGAAAGTTCTGGTAAAGAATTAGTACTTAAGGCAAAAAAATTGAGGAAAATGTTCAATAAAAATAAGAAGTTTCTGTCATTATTCGAGAGGAAAATATCGGAAGATTTCTTACAAAAATGTCCGGAATTATTACTGAAAATTTCTAGGCTATATACCTCACTGTTTATAATTAAGGGAATAATCTCCACAGAAAGAAAGCTTTCAAATAATTTACTCTAAAAGTTTGGTGATTGTGCTGCTAAGTGCTGAATAATTCAATGCAAAATTACCCAATGAACTTGAATATTCAAGATATTATAGAAAAATTACGATCTGTTTAGTCAAAATTCAATGAATACCGTATACGTTTTCACTAACGTACTGTAAAAATTTTACTTGGTTGGGTAATTTTTCTCCGAATGACACTTTGCTTTGGAATTACCAAACATTTCAGATAATTTTCACTGAAAGTTGTTCTCCTTGTCGACATGTGGACAACTCAATGCCCGGAATCAAGCATAACTAAGAATTGAAACAACCACACGGAGAAATTTCCTGTAAAAATTCTCATGCAAAAAATAGTAAAATTAATAATAGTAATAGTGACAGTAAATTGTTTAAGCTTTCGAAGATCTGGTTGAGGAAACTAGAGACAACTTACTGAATTGAAAATCAATATTAAAAAAAAAATCCTGTGTCAGCACTTTGCGCCTCATTTCTGTGCTAGCCCCAGAATTTTTCAGAGAAATTTCCCATTCGCTAACGAAAATTTGAGGATGAAATTAAACGGGCTAAACCAAGATGCATTGAAAATAAAGAAAATGCATTGGTTGGATATGCGGGTCAATTTAGAGTAGCACGAGAAAATATACATAAATACACATTAATCCCCCACGGGTTCGGAGGCGTTTGGCTCGGAGCCATCGAAGATATTCGTACCCGGGGTTTCAAGCCCGTATCGTTGTCTCCTCTCTCCAACTTCTCATACTGTTTTTGTGTTAAAGAACAAAAAGTAAAAAAAGAAAAAATATAACATAAAAGTTAAACGTTCCGGATAATAAACCAGAAGTCTCCTTGCAGACATTTTTAACGACGCTGAAAGAGTTGGCTGGGAGGGGGTGAAAGATGTTAGTCTGAGTGAGAGTATAAAAATCGATGGTTTAATTAACGTTCAGCGACATTGAGTCTAAGTAACCGACTTATTTATGTGTAAATCCCCTTTCCAAATTCCGAAATGGCAGCGTCAAGGGTAAAAGAGGTCACTGCTAAGAATTAATGATTGCCATTAAATTTATTATTTCCCCTGAAATTATTATCAGGAAAAAAATAATTGTGAATTAAACGATTCGTCACGGTGGTAGTCGATCGAACACATAGTTGGTAATCGATAATACACCTCATACGGGGCCAATCACCCTCGATTCATCTCACCTTATCCTCCAATCACGCATCAGTCCGGAATAACCCAGTGCAAGCAGTTGTATCATTAAATTAGTCCTGGTCAATCAAAGGTACCATTAATAAATACTCATGTGGTTGTGAGAAATCCGATCGGTACTCTTGCCAATCAATCCCCCCACAATGCACACGAATAACACCCGGGGAGCTCAGGCCGATAGAGATCATAACATACCGTACAGTCCAGTCTTCTACAGAACAAAAAAGTTACAGATTTTTTCGAAAATATTTCGTAACAACATTCAGTGCTGTAGAAAAATTGACGTGAAATGTATCAATATAATTTTTCCTAGGAAAAAATTACGATTTCCCGCAATTATTTGTTAATAAGTTCATTGTGTTTATTTTAATATGCCATGGTATCAAGAGAAATGGAGCTGAATCGAATAAATCGTTTCCATCGATTTTTTTATATTATTGCATTCGGTCCAACATTACAGAAAATATGGTTAGCTTCACGTCAATTGTAAATTCCAACTCGGGACTCCCGAATACAGGGATTCGGCAAACTTCGGTGTAGCGAACGTTACCGAGGTCGGGTGGACACGTACGAAGATCTGACGAAAGTAAAAAATTTCTAGATTTGGCGCCGGAAAAATTGCCCAAGTGGGCCATAAAATTTCCAAATTTTGCCAGAATTGAGGAAGATTTTCCCACAACATATGAAGGAATTATACCAAAAGTAGACATATTTGGGAATTTCCTAGTGCCAGCACTAAAATTTCTCTCTTCTTTTCTCGTAAAAATTGATGAATTTATAATAAAATTTCCGTGTTGATTAAAAAATGACTAACTCAACTGTACTGTTTCCTACAGTTCACGGTACATTTCGTCTGGAAAGTGCACCTGAACCTTTGCGGGTACGGTAATTTTTCTCAAAGGGATATCATTGATGCGTGGGATGGTAACAGCAATAGCTATGAAAGAAGTTCAAACTCAACTGGATTGTATTTTCCCCAGGGGAAATAGCTGGATATGTGCTTCTTCCGCGAATGCAATTACTTCTAATTAACGATCTCGCCAAGTAGCGAATCGTAAATCGCACGAGTTGTGGATAGAGAGAAAAGGTGAAACATGAGTGAGAGAGAGGGGCCTTGAGACCGGTACAACCGATGTTGAAGGAATGCCTTTGGTCTCCGATTGTCGGAAGAAATCAGGATCGGCGCCGTTGATCGCAAATTCCGGAGAAATGAAAAAAAGTGAGGGAAAAAATCAATCAGTTTGGATACCAATCAATTATCATTAGCGAGAAATATCTTTAATTAGGAGTTGAGTAAAAGTAATTCTGTTCGAGGTCCTGCAGTGTCCGTTGTACGAATCGTTGGATACTTCTTCGATATCCGTACACTACACATTTTCGGATATTTTACAATGATTTCATCATTTGAATACTGCCTACATCTCAAATATAATATCAATATTGGCGATTTTTCGCATTTTTAGAGAAAATTTCTCTTCATGCTCTTCTCACTAAAATAAAATATTTCCTCTTTATTTCTGAAAACTTCAAAGATGAAGATTGCTAGTTTCCCATCTCATGCAAATTAGCTATTTAAGAATATTGAAGATTACTAAATGTTGAAGAAGTAAGAAGGCAATTTGTCTATATTTTTGTTAGAAAAAAAAATTTATTTGTAGCAGAATAAACTAATAGGTTTGAATGTATAAATAAAATAACTGCTTTTTCCCCTCTTCAAGTTCCGTTCGTCGATTTACAAGATATCGTGGATATCGTCCATCAGCAGTTTCGATATCCGTATCAGTAGATTTTTCCCTAAAAGCGAGCGATACAGTGATCTCACCGGGATTTCAGCGATGAGAGGAGTACGAGAGTCTTCCAATGCTCGAGCAAACTGCGCAGAGAAAGAGAGAGAGAGAGTAATGTAATGGACGTCATTAACCCGTGTAGATTATAGGGCGGCGAGCAGTAACGATCACTTCTTATAGGGGGCGAGCACACTGTACGTCGGGGCGTTGGAGGGAGCCGACACCAGTAAGAAATTGTACCTAGGAGGCACTGTAATCGGTATTGTCAATCGGCTTCCGGTTGGACCGGCGATCCATACATAGAAGATCGACTAAAAATCGTACTATTGGCCTGACAAATTACTGCTTCCCTAGAATAATCGTCTTCAACGCAGTAATCAATAATAATTGTTGAACCCAATAGCGATATTGATTGACCAGAGAATAATTGAGATCATTTCCCTTCACATTCGACGGAATGACATTGAACGAAAGCGTTCAAGCTCTTCATTGTCTTTTTTTAACATTTATTTAGAGTGCGGTAATTTATATGATTTATTTATACTATCGGTGGCTTTCATAGTCGATCATATTTCGTCTTTTTAATATTAATTTTGCATTTTTGTGAGAACTGATGTAGTAGTTCCTACTGCGAACTATATTTGTTTTGGATAAATAAATGCCCAAAATTTTCATTTGAAAATCCGTTTTAAAATGTTAAAATATTTAATTTAAGTCACAAAATTATATTTTTCTCTCAGTCCAAGGGTTCTAATTGATTTAGCAACATTTGAAATGGAGGAAATCGAGTTTGGGACTGATGTTGGAGAAGAGCATTTAATTGGTAGTGATTAGCTCTAGCCCTATTTACTCACACAATAAGACCTCTTCGATCAGTCGTTCTGTTAATTTTGAATTTCATTTAGTCATTTATTTATTAATTTTTCATGTGAAAAATCGTCAAAATCGCTCGGGGATCATCCCACCTTGAGGGAGGGCGGAGGCATAAAAGTTCTTGGGCTATTTAAAAACCGTAAAAGCCAATAGCCGCAACACACCGCGTATATAACATAGGTATACAGTGAGGAGTGACTTCAGAAGGGGTGCATTTAAAGTAATGGCGTTTCAGTGGAGATGCTATAAATTTATCTGCCATAACTTGTTATACGCGGCTCTTCTCGCGTATTTATATATGACTTCGTGGCCACACACAGGGGCCATCCCCCGTGTGATGCTCAAACTCCCCGAGTGGTCTTCACTCATTCTTACCGGATTCCCAGGTACTTGTGTCTCTCGGGGTGACGTGGTTTCGTCTTCAATCCCTTGAAAATGTAACAATTGGTTCACCCAGTATAGGCTGTAGTACCCGGAGGTATGAAAGACGCCGCACACTCTTATTTATTTCCTCCGCAAAACCATTACGATTTGCGGTCTATGCGAGCATTGCGGTTGTTTATCGCTCTTGTATCGATGATTTTCCATTTTTTTTCTCCTTTAATGGCCATATTTATGCTCCGTTATTTGTTGATTGCGTGTTAATTGGTCGGGAGTAGGAAGTGTCAATAATATGGAGAGCTATAGGGGAAATGTAGGGACAAAGAAGAATTTGTTTGCTTTTGGATCGATTTTTATTTTTTAAATGTAATGTTGTTTAAGAAATTACATGAATGAGCAAATGTCAATTATGTGCAGAAGAATGTAGAAAAGTTTAATCTGCTCGACAGTTTTCGTATTAATTACAGAATTTTCCGATATCTCAATCTTTTTGGAACATCGAACAGCTGATTGTCTCACACCACTTTCTATCGTTTTGAGATTTAACAATTAATTATAATCAATGATACGAGGGGATAAATTGGTCGTTAATTCGACCTGAATTACCGATTGATTCCCGGTCCATTTCACCCCACCTTCCCCATTCACATCTGCCAATAATAAGATTTCATTAGTAATTAATTTCCTTCGTGATTCCCCTAATTAAAATAACTTTCACCCTTAATTTTCAGCAACTAAAAATTAGAATTCCATGTAACCCTTATCATCAAACACTCCTCCCCTCACATTTTAACCTTAAATATTTCACTTGAAACCCTTGAAATGAATCTCCAAGCAATCCCCCCTGCCAATAAAATAAATAAATAAAATTGAAGTACAAAATCTCCGAAAGTTTGACATTCGAACAGAAACTGACAAGACGGTGTCTGTGGGTTGTACCCTCCACTCTCACCACGTTCAACTTTTGCGACGTGTGCCAAGAGTGAAGAGTCAGAGGTAAAGAGTATATAGAACTGAAAGGGGGCTCATGAGGGAGAGGGGGGGGGCAAACTGGGAAGAGTATCAGTATCGCTGGGAGTAGGTTGGCAGGCAGACATAAACCGTTTATCCTATATTATAATTAGTTAAATTCTTCGGGACGTGGAGGTGTCTTTACACGTCACTCAGCCCACTTCGCTCCCAGGCTCATAGTTTCTCCCTCTCGTTCGTCCCCAGCAGTATAACCCTCTCCCCCTTCACACCACTTTTACCACCAGCATCCGAGTCGAAACCCACCACCAGCCGTTCTGACTTAACTCGTTCGCCCGTTCAAGCCGTGAGATACGTAAGATATTAAACTATCTGCAAAATTAGTTGAGTCTTGTTTAAAAGTTTCAACGTCGACGGATCAAGTATTGCTCCCTCTCCTGCCCCCGACGCACCCCCGTCCATCCGTTCACCCTTAAAACCGCTATTGCGCGCCCTCTTGAAAAGTACAGACACTCGAGTAAGAATGAGTGAGTGGATATCATGAGTTATAGTCGAGATATTTCAGAATTTTCAAATTCATCGCCATTTTAATTATAAATTTAACCCAATTTCTCCATCTGCTACATTTTTTGTCGCTCCCCGGTCCTTTTCTCCTCTTCCATTATCTTTTTAATCCTTCCGGCATAGCTGGAAACTTTCCTCTCAACTCCAATTCCCTGAATTTTCTATTCAGATTAAGATACGCAGTAGCGTATCAGTCAAGTCAGCTTTCCAATCTCCAAACTCAGAGCAAGGACTGGTGGATATGTGTATACGGAATAAAACACCCCTTCCACTACTTCCGAATGTGCTTAATTCGATAAAATAAAAATGCCATCGAAATCAATTGGTTCATCGATGAGAATTTTTCAGGTAAGTGACTTTTGACTGGTGACCAGTTTTTGATGAATATCTTGAAATATAGGGGAGATACCGACATTTTTAATGGATAAGGACCTTTTTTGTGACAAAAATTCCGCTATCGCTTCGATCAGTATCAAGGCAGACCCGCCCTATAAATAAAAATAACTTGATTAATTGCAAGAATACCATAAATCAATCCTAAATCAATTTTAAAATTTGATGTCTTACAATAAAAATCCGTAATCTACTAGTGAGACAATACACCAACCGTTAGTCAGTGAGTCGAAGGTAAAAGAGAGAGAAAATTCCTCTGTTGGTGGAATTAATTCTTCGCAGATGGTCAAGGGCGATTTACATTGTAAATAATCCAGAATCAATACATTTGCTAGAAAATGCAAGGAAATATCAAATTTTACCGGTGTTAATCCCGATAAATCAGTTTAAGAAAGTTTAAACATTTACCATATATCCTCGAACGTAACGAATAATGTCTGTAGATGCGTTTGACACGTTACCCTGATTTTACTTGACTTATACACTTTTGAAACATCTCGGGGGTAAGGGATTCTTATGTACGTCCCTCAAGGGCATGTTACAACGTTTCACAAGTGACTAGAGGGAGAGAGATGTTGAGAAGATTCTCTCTACCAGATACCAAAGTCGCTATCATTAGATCCTGGCAATTTCTTACCATCTTTAGTAAACGACTTGTACAATTCTCACTGGGGGAGGGGGCTGGGAGGAGAGCGAGAGAGATGGAGAGCTTGGGGGCATTTTCCTGATGGGAGCCACTTCCTCATCTCATTTTCACCCACTTCTGCAGCTACTCTTGTATCGAATATTAACGAGACATATGGGAAAATGTTTGGAATTGAAGAGATGCAATTAATGAATATTTTCTCATATTTCAATCACAATTTTTTGGAACTTGCAATCCTGGGAGTTTGAATTCAATTGCAATTTCTCATTCAGCTGGAGCATTCAAGAAACTACTTCAATAGAAAATTGCAGTTTTTTCATTAGAGAATGCTTCTATTTTTAATAAAAATTTCAAGTGAAAAGCTCAGAAAGAAAATAGAGATTTTTCTGTTAGAAAATGCTTTTATTTTCAATAAAAGTTTCAATTTTGATACGTTAAAGTGCCTCTAATTTGACTTTTTTTTCTGTAATCTGAATATCATTTTTTCTCTTTTCCTTGCTATGGTAATTTTGGAAAAACGACCCAACCATAATACCATTAACAAATGGTTTAATAATTTCTATTCAATTTTTCTCTCCGTGAAAAATAAGTTGACAAAAATGTACCTAAATCCTACAAATTAATTGGCCCTCTAGTGATTAACAATTTTTTCGTATTCACCATCATGTGAAGGGCATATAATATCGAAATCATATAATGGCCTCCCCTTAATATTTATCAGGATATAATTTTGATGGGATATCAAATCTGCAAAGAGAGAAAAACGAGAAAAGACAGAACTAATAATCAGAAACGTCAAATTCTCCACAAAGGAACACGCGTGCGTGTTATTTATCCGACAGGGTTTAATTTCGTTCGCATGGGATGATCCGTTGGGATGAAGAAAAAGGTGGAGTCAAGTTTTTGGCTCTTCCCTGGGTGCCTGTTTTCGAATGTATATTCGAGTGTTTCTTTTCTTCTGAGACTGCATCGAATATTGACAAGGGTGCACAAGGTACCCCAGACACGTCGACCAATGTTCTCTCTTTTACGTCAGACATTATCCAGAAGAACCAGCGGGGGTCGTCCACAAATTATAACTCCCGGACGTGATGCTAATCTGGGAGAAAGTTTTGGAAAACTCTTCAATTTTGGTGCTTGATTGATTCTGATTCATAGCCGAACGATTTTCCAGCATCCTGGGGGTTTTGACGGGGTCTGGGGAGAAGGTCTTGCACCCTTCGGGTAAACGTTCATGCAATTTGCTTAAAGATTGACAAGATCCTAAATTTTTTCAAAAAAATAAAAAATTTTCTCAATTAGAGAACTTAATAATCAATTCGTGTTTCCAATATTTTTTAAATTCAATAACTGAATATATCGATTTATCATTCTCGATTACAAAGCATTGTCAACAAAGTTTTCGATCTCCTCCCAAAATAATCCTTAAAAAATGAGAAAGTGAAAACGTTGAGAAAGGAAAACAGGAAGAATGGCATAAACCCGAAGATGATTCCGGCCTTTGAATTCACAAGATTATTTTGGTACCGTATTCGAGGGTGTTTGATGACGGACAAAGAAGCCATTGGAAGTGGGGAAAATTTATGAAAGTAATCTGGCCCCGACCTGATGCCTTTGATCGTCGTGGGAGCGCCACGATTTTACCCCTCGCTTACCTTTTTTTTTATTTCCCCGACAAAAATTTTATTCTCCTGCAATGAATTCGCCGAGAAATCAAATTTTTTCGAGCGATAAAATACGACGCAACGGAAATCGGGGGAAGAGAGCGGAGACCAACTGGATTTGGGGGTTGTCACCTGTCGGTATATGCTCAACAGGTAATTCTCTATTGTTGGCGATTTGGATTCCACCCTCACCCTCTCTGTTGTACGCTCGTGCGTATACACTTGGGGGTCGATGTGTTCCTAACCGAGTTGCGATCATCGGGGAGATCGCAGGGGAGTAACCGCACTCGATGGGGTGAGAATGTATACAAGAGAGAGGGAGAGTGAGGGTGAAAGGTGTTTACTCATTGATGGGAAAATTGGTTTCCATTTATTGTTAAAATTCCTCTCATGCCCGACCTTGACCCGTTTGATTATTTCTCCGCTCGCGTAAAAGCCCAAAAAAAACGAATCGAAGCCTTCAATCATCGAATATTGGAAACCAGATTTCTTTCCCCCTTTGGTGAGGCAGTGGGCGTCAATCATAACCCTCTGGTGGCTCCGAAGGCTTCTGACAGGCATTCCAATCACCGAAAAATAAAAAGTTTATGAAATGATGCCGAGATGATGGAATCAGACACTGTCTATCCCCTCGGACCCGACAGTTTTGTTTCTCATCACCGGAATAGAATGAGCTACCGAAGGCCCTTTCTCGACAGGGTCCGCCGGGCCTCGATCATTACCGACATTGTCCGCTAATGGATATTTATGAATGCACCAATCAACTCTGAACCACTACCGGGCTTCAATGCAATCAGAATCGATTATTACAGAATCACGAGTGCATCAAACTCGTCGAATGTCGTCGCAAAATCACACACATGACACATGCTGTATTATCAGACGCCTTTATAGCATTCCTCGAAGATGTTGAAAAATATGATTATTATATTGAGGAAGGGGAATGATCTTCAGAAAATTCGATAGAGACAGCATTATCAATGCTGGAGGTTTATCACGACGTTGAAGAGGGAGGAAAGAGCGGACGTTTCAAGGCCACGTGTGAAAGGGAACAAATCAATCGCTCATTTCCCCAACACAAGACGCCCCAGCGGTCTGAATCCTCAATACGATGAAAGGGAAAACTTTTTTTGTCGCTAATCTGCATTTATTTATATCTTAGAGTGTTCCATTCGTCTCCAAACGGGAATTTAAATTCAATAGAAGTTATTCAACGCCACCTTCTGTCGCTCCAATAAAACGTGTCCAGTCGATTTCACGTTAATCAAGTATTACTCGGAGTGTCAGTCATCGTCGAGTGTCAATTATGTTTTTATCTGGAGTCTCTGATTGGAAAAAAATTCAATCCAGACGTCGATACCGGCGTACACTTCTCGGAACGATTCTTCAAGGCGTCACCAGTCTAACAAAATAAGAAATTGAAAGAATAACGGACAAAAGGGAAAAAAAAGCCGTCAACTTCGCTTTTTTGATCTCACCGCGGGACGCCAAGTGATTCCCATATATTGCACGCACACATGTGCACATAACCTATAGAACGTTTCTCAATTTCTTCAGGAATTCCCTCGGGAGAAAAGGGAAACAAAGAGAAAACTCCATCGACACGAACTAATGAGCCCCGTCTACCTCTCCCCCTCCCCGTTCTTCTCGTGTGGCGTAATTGAAGGATTTTTTTTGAGTCACGAGTCCCATATACAAATACACCTAAAAAAAAACTGAAGCAAAGCGTCTTTTGTCGACCAGCAATTTGTTGTAAAAAGGGACCGTGGTAAAACGAGAGCGTACATCTGAGATTTTGCGCAAATGATTACATTTTCTGTAATGAGTGATGAGGAACCCCATTTGTTGATTTGAAGGAGCGGTAGATTTTAATGATTGACATTTCAAAAAATGTAAATAGATAATTAATGAATTGTCTGCCGTATGATATCAGGTTCAAATGCCCTCATAGGGAACATTCTTATATCAAGAGAAAAGGTTTTCTTTAGTCGGATAAAAATTTCCCTTTGCAAAAAGGGAATCATTGAAGGGAGTGTTCCCATACATTTTGAATTATTTATATATATCTACAAAGAAATAATGTAGGGCAAAAGCACGTGCTGTTATCCTGTTCCGGAGGTTTTCGAAATTCTCCAAGCGGTGTTTCAATAAACTCAATGAAGAAGAAAAAATGTTAAAATTAACGGGATTTTTGAACTCTCCCCCGATTCTCCTTAGGCAGACGTACTCCTGACCAACAAACAAATAGCCAACGATTCCTGACCAATACCAAATAGGATGGTCCAGTGTATCATCAGCTGCAAAAAAAAATCGAATGCGAGTGGTCAGATGAAAAAATTAAAGAAAAAATATATTGGAGTTTACATTTCGAATGTTTATCAAAAATTAATTTACAAATGGATTGAATAGGTCTTTGTACGATTAGTATTTTTTTTATTCTGGTGTTTCCACTTGAGATTGGAAAACATTTTTATGAGAGAAAATTCTAGGAAGTTTGGGGGTGATGTGTATGCTCTGTTTTCTTGGATGTATACCGAGGTGCATGAGTGGGACCATTGTTGATGAAAGACATCAGTTCCAGGGTGTTGTATCCCTTTAGTCTTTTGGTTAGTTCTTCTAAGGAAACGAAGCAGAGCGGTTGTGCCTTTCCAGCGTATAAAATGAAAGAATAAAACGGAATTCACACATGTAAATCATTTATAATTATCCCATTTCCAATAAAATATTTGGCGGGAAGGAATTTTGGATGCAAATTAGACCTCCAGAGGGTGAAACTTGGGACGACGGTTTGTTTCATCGCCAAAATTAGACTTTTTATAAAAAGGGGCGGAATGTCATTTCGTTCCACGGTTCACCGTATGAAGGTCTATTGCGAGATATTATAAGAAAGTACAAGCACATAAACTAAGTTAGTCACATAGGTCATCGGCTAACTTCATGCGGCAGCCGTTTTCCCTATTATATGTCAATGTGTTCGAGGTGGCAAATTCAAATAGGTCTCGTCTACTTTTAATCCTGATTTTTTTCCCGTGTAATAGCGTTCCGGGACTTAATCCAGCGTGACCCGGTCGCGCGAATCGCTCGGCACTGGTGCATTGTATGTTTACGATTCCCTCGTGGAGGGTGGTACCGGAGATCGGAAAGAACAGAGTAAAAACATAAAGAATGGCGAGTGATGAGAGTGAGATGGTTGGATATACGGTGAAAACACACGTGTCCGTATCGACAGGCACGCACCGTATATATAGCCTTCGGCATTATTTCGGTTTGTGTGGTCGCTGGAGCGATCGTACGTGAGTTGAAGTGAGAGGAATGGACTTAGCGAGCAGGGGATGCGGAGGGAAAGGAAAAATACAAGAACCCAATGGAGATCAATTCGTAACCGTGAAGCAAATGAGTGGTAATTTGAGGCAATATAAAAAAAAATGTTTCAATTTTTCTTTTTAGCGATCGCCGGTGTTCATGAAGTCATTTCGGGGAGAACTGAAAGGTTCGATTGTTGTTTTATGGGTTCATGTGTGTTATGCGGTAATGGAGCATTAACCCTCATTGGTTGGAATAAGATTATGCTGATATAGAGGTGCTCACGGTGAGGGCATTACAAAAGGACATTTCACTGGGATATCGAGGCTATAGGAACATTGTGTATACGGAAAATCCGAGTGGACTCCGTGGGTATATGTCACCATTGTACCCTGCGTTATTTCGCTTTATAGCCAATTTATTTTATACCTTATTTCTCGGAAAATGGTCGTTAAGGGTTTGTGGTGTAGGCGCAGATTTTGTAGGCATCGCCCTTGGAAACTAAAGTCTATTATTCATTTGACCGAAAAATGAGGTGCGCTTCCTTCAGTCAATTGAATGCGGCAAAATTATCGGGTTATCGGGTGTTGATAGTCGTGTATATTGATTTTTTTCCCTTTTCTCAGCGAACCACCTGTGCGATAGCCTTCTTTAGGTATTTGTTTACATTTCTTTCCATGGATGCATTTGAAAATATATTTGCGCGTTTAATGCAGACAGTAGATGAAAATGAAATCTTATCACATATTAAATATTCTTCTGAGAAGAATTTAAAGCCCTTGAAAATTTCGGGCATTTGTTTGTCCAAAACAAATGTGATTGGCAAAATCATATTTTTCAATCAGTGTAGCAGCATTCTCCGCCATCGATGATTGGAATACAGAAACAATAAAAATATTGCGCTCCAAATTGAAAGATGGAAATCCCTAGAATTTGCAACATTCAACATAAAACTCAATCAAAAAAATTCTTACCGCTGAACGACATTAATCAGAATTGGAAAGACGAGGAGAATATTATTCCCAGTAGCAGCATTCCATTCACCAATCGATCCCCGAATGATCCTCGGCCTGAGCCACCGGATCCCCCGGTCCAATCGTACGCGTAGAAATGTCAAGTCACAACGTACCCACCGAGAAACATCATCAGGATGATGCACGACGTTAGGTGGGTTTGGTGTCCAACGAAAGGTTACTAATGATCCACGGTGTGCTCAGACCACTGTTGAATACATATGGAGCGGCCAGTTTCTGAATTAAAATCGTCAGGAGGTGGCTATATGGAAGCACCAAGCGAATGCTGCTACCTATCCTCTCCTTCCTCACATCTAGCTATGATTAATGATGAGTTCACACTCAGAATGCACACATAGGATAATTAAGGCGGGATATATGCTGGCCACCGTGTCTCTCGATGTACTTCGAGGCATCCTACCCCAAGTGATATCTCGGAATCATCAGCGATCAATGGAATACCAACGGTATCCATCAGCCATTATCGCGAATCTCCTCCAGCGGAATTTGGAAAATGTCATTGATTGGGCGTGATTGATGATTTTTTGGGATAGAACCGATTTGCTTAAGATGTTTTTTGTGTTCAAGATAATGCATCACGACAGTTAGCATATATATCTCTGGGGTCTACTGGCCCACGGATGCCATCCCGTGGGGATCCGCCGTATCACACTTCTGGGCTCGACAAAGGATCTCGGTTATCATTAATTCAAGGATTAGGTGAGAATAAACGATGATTTGATAACGTCCACGATATTCTCCCAGAATAGGAAAAGCCCGGCACGGCGAGAAAAATTGCTGTTCTCGACACCAAAAGTGAAGTGCAAACTAATCAATCATATTTTAATCATGACATAAATAAAAAATCGATAATTGTTTACAATTATCTAGAATCGTGGATCAATTGGGAGAGAAATAGATACAAATTTTAAATCCAACTTGTGCTGGCGCATCTTCAAATTTTTTTTCCAAAACGAATTACTTTGAAAATTTATTATTTTTAAGATGAGGTAGATACAGATTTACCAAAAATTCTAGCTCGGCATGCAAAGTAATTTCATCAATTTTCGTACGGGAGGACAAGGAAATTTCTGGAATACGAACTGGGAGATTTCTCCATGTGTCAATTTTGTGAGAAATTTCGTTGAAAATGATGTGAAAAATTTGATTGATTCCTGAAAACTTCCCCGTCAAAGTTCTCACTTTTCCCTTTCTTAATTCTAAAAGAAAATTTCCCATGCCAGTACTACAAGTTTGACCTTTTTCCCTATGCTCGTGCATGTCCGCCTGATGTCGGAAACGTTCGGCGGGCCGAAGGGAATCGAAGGCAAGCGGTCGGGAGACCCGACGTGTCTTATTACGTCTCTATGTGAACCTCAGGTGACACTAAATTTTCTCTTCACGTGCTATCATTCGCATGGGAACCTTCGCAAATAATCGAGGGATTGTTCCTCTCGATATGTCCATTAAATGTAGGCATAGAAATTTAGAACAAAGATGCTCAGCGCGGAGGGGGCAGGGTGGGGGTTATTTAGCCAATGGCTTTTGCGTATCCACAGCATCCCCTTAACAGAATATTCGCTCGTTAATTATGTGGCTCAGAACAACACCAAACGAGAATTACGACCAATTAATTTTCCCTAATGTTCCAACACCTACGATCTCTGTACATATTCTCTTTATTTTTTATTCCTATTCATTTTTAGGGTTTCAGCGATTTTTAATTGCAGAAACGTCATTGCTCTTTTCTTTTTTATTTCAAGCATAAAATATAAAATACTCTGTGGGCAACAGTGAGACAGCGAGTGAGACAAGGGGGGCGTTGATTTACCATAATTGATGTTGCTTTATTATTTTATTATTATCAGGTGTGTGGGAAATTAATACGATATATACAAATTGAAAAAAAAGGTGACGGTGATAATTAAAATTATTTACAACCTTTGTCGACTATTCAGCTCCTGCTAACCGCACGATTTATGAAAGTCCTAATCTGCGACAAAATGGAATAAAAAATTAACAAAATGAAAATAAAATTCAGTGCTGTATAGTCTGTATTCAGTGTACATGCGGGGTGCTTTTGAAGCATGCAATTCTCCAAGTTGGCGAGGGGGTGGGTTTGGTGAGGAATGAAGAAAGAAGGGGGTTTAAAAACTAGCGAGCGGGTGGAGTGAGTGTGTATGGAAGCAAAGCCATTCTTTCGTAAGAAGCCCACATAAATTGCGACACCCAAGAGTTAAAAGCAGTCTTAAATTACGTGCCGTCGACTCTCTGATGAATTGAGTGCTTCCAACCAACCCTCTCCTTTCCCACCCTCCGCCCATCGTGCTCTATGTTAGCGGGAGCCTCCACGATATTATAGAGTTTTTACGTTTCTTTTGCGAAAAAATCTAGAATTTTTTCATGAAAATTCAGCTAAAATCTGTCGTGTCATCTTGTGTGGAGAATTTTTTTAGGTCAAATTAGTTACCATCAAGGCACTTAAAAAATTTTACCTGTATTTCTTGCAATCAATTGAACCATTTACCCCCACAAATTTTCTAGAAATTTTCTGGAAAATTAAATACGAATAAACATTTCGGTGGTTTTGACTTGAAAAAACACGAAAATTTCATTGATTTTTAACAGCCATCAATTTGAACGTACCTCCTATGATAAGTGGTTTGTCAACACTTCATAAATGCTCTCCATCAACCTTCTGAACTGGATTTTTTCAAAAAATGGTTTGACAGAAAAAAAAGGTGAAGAATTTGCAGTATCAGATAAAATCGAGATACAATGATTTCGCCCGAAAATTCACGAACCCGCTGTACACACACGTGCATTCTGCAAACGACCTGAAATTTTTGGGTCTCTTCGCGTATCACAAAAGTGCCGCCAGTCTACCAATCATCGCGCACCAACCCGAGCCCTCCCCAGTGCCCATAATTTTAATTCTCATTTGTTCTTTTTATTTTTTCCTTTTTCAACCATCCGGTTTTTCTGGGTAGATCCCCTGCCCCAAAAACAACGAATATCCACCGCCACTCTTCCTCATTTTTTTTCAAAACAAATATTGCTGGCTGTATTTTATATTTCAGAAAAATCCTATCTGATCCACGCCGTGTGACTGATTTATATGCACGATGATGCACACGTGCCGGCACTGCCAACGAACATCACTGCCATCATATCTGGTGGCATCATCGGACAGCTATAAGAATTGAGAGAGATGGAAGTCAAAAAATAAAGAACAAAATCTCATGGATTCAGCACACACGTTACGAGTAAACAGAAAAATAACTGGGTTACCTTTACTTTTATATTCGCCGTGCGAGATACGACAAAACGTTATTGTTCTTGGAATGATTCCAAATAAAGATTTCGAACTGTTGCCACTGAGGGCTGTAAGAACCAGAATAATAAAAAAATTTTTTTTTTACTGCTTCGGACTTCTGGAGTATCTTTGGTTACTGAATTCTTGGATGATTTATATCTTTGAAAACTGATCCTTTTGACGTGCCCTATTTTGCAATGTCGATAATCCATCAAAGGAGAATGGAAGAACTTGAAGAGGTTGAGATATTATGGCGGCTTATTCTAACAAGTTGAATTTGATGTCGTCGATTTGGATCTTATTGAAAACCTGCCCTCTTCACATCTTCACATTTCAAATATTTATTACTCTCATAATAATTATCGATATCCGCAATGATAATAATAATAATAAGGGTATATCGTTCAGTTCTTGAGGAATATCTCAGAATCTAAGGAAGACAGGAAAATTTTCATCGTCACCTGTTTTGTAAAGCTAATTGAGGTTTATACTAAAGATAAATACAAAAATTTCGCACCCTTCCTTAGATTTGTAGATTTTCTTAAAAAATACGAGTGAGAGATAAGTGAACTTATCTCAGTTTACGACTTCGTTATAGATTTATCAACAACCGTTTTCCCAACAAACAAACCCAAATTCCTGACATACTGGCGTTTCGAAACCGAAATAACATGAGGATGACGTTTCATGAACATTGAATGGCCAGGTGAGCGAGGAAGTTTGAATTCAGTCCATCGCCAAAAACCCGCGTCTTTTGCAGTTTAGTTGAATCTCGAGAACGGCTTTCCTCATGCGTTTACCCGAGTTTTGGCATTAGCCACGATTATCATATTTTCGTTGGGGATCTACCGGCCATAAATTTGATCTCGTTATCTCATTTATGGGGATGGTTATACCAGTGGTAGAAAGAGAGATGAGTGGAAAGAAACGCTGCAAAATTCAGAATTTTTTTTCCCGACTGGGCGCGCGCTTTTCTCCCTCTCTCTCTCTCTCCCTCCTTTTTACCCCCAGTGTGCAACTTTTGGACCACATGGGCATGAGGTGAGTGCGGAAAAGACAGAAACACCGAACGAGTCGCATGATGTATGACCCCGTCTTGTCTCCGAGTCTCTGTCTGTGTCCGCATCAAGTTTATATCGCGGTAATCAAATCGCCCGCCATAAATTTTACGCGGGAGACCGCACTCATGCGCGCGCAGTTATGCGAATGGTTGACTTCTCAAAAAAGGTGAGAGAGAGGGTGGAATTGCAGATATTCACGAGGAAATTGGTGGAATCAAGAGGCTCGTCGTGCGCCAACATCTGCCCCCACTTGAGATTTCTTTATTAGATGGCGTCAATGGACATTTAAAATTTTCCCGAGGGGCTACTCACTCCCAAATTGAGTGACACCAAAACTTCCTTTTGAGTTGACTTGCAATAAAAATAAAGTCATTGATACCACAACAAATATGATTCAAGAGAATAATGATAATTGTCATTATTAAACTCTTTATTGCTAAATTGATAACTTATGTACTACAAATGTAAAGCACATACATATACATATATATGTATATATGACGCGATGTCGAATCCCGAAAAAAATGTTGTTAGAAAGGGGATTTTTTTTGTTCGGCTAAGCATTTGATATATAGACGGTATTTGATTCTACTGACTGAAAGCGATTTCAGTGACTTGTGTTGATTTTCAATCAACTTCTAATTGATTTCAGCATCGAGTGATACCATGACTTCAAGAGTGGGTAGCCCCTCGATTTTTGTCAGCAATGACGAATAATTGGGAGGACCCAGCGATGGGCGGTTTTGAATTAATGGCATCGGTAGAGGCGTGAATAACCACTGGTAAGATTTTTATTCAGCAATAAATTTGGTTCGTTGAATATGTACCAAAACAACCACCACTCCTAATACAAAATTCTGCAGGTTGAGTCACTCATGGGTCACACCCAGGACCAACACACCCAAGGGGAATAATGCAGAGTTGATCCTCTTCCTCGTGGCCTGAGTATTCCACCGGAAGTCTACACTTGGAGGTCCCTATGCCATTCACAAAGAGCTTCGATTGCTCGTGGTGCCTCTTCACTGGTTCGAGCATGGAACCAAGGGAGGGAGGCAAAAATGCGCCCACGAGCATCATCAACCAACATTCTGCCCATATTTCATTCTTTGATTTTGGCGCACAAACGTATCCTTTACTAATGACGACTACAAGACTGAACCCCGAACAGAGAGATCGTGGGCGACCTGGTCCTCTAATACGCCGGCTGGGGTGAGGTCGAAATAAAAAATGGAAAGTTAAATACGAATATACAAGGGACAGAAAATACCTGCTGAGGGCGAGGGAGGTGGAGGAGGCGTGTCCAGAAGGCTGAGGCGCCACAAATAATTTCAATATTTATAACTTATTGTCTTGAATTTATTCGTAAGTATCTCCAACGAGCTGAAAATGTTATTCCCAATGGATTTTTGTTACTTCTACCCCAGGAAGACGAATTAATTCCACCACCGAAAGGGACGACTTTCTTGTCTCACCGGTGAAGATTTATCAGCAGATCGTATTACAACGTCAAGGTCGACAATTCCAGGAGAGCCTTAACCAGAGAACATGTACATACACATACCTGGTGCATGGTATTCTCGATTGCCGGAGGTACTGAGGGTTATAAATCATAATTAGGCTTCGACCAGTAGCCACTAAGTGCCAACCTAAACCCATTAAAATGGCAACAATGCAATTGAGGTGAGAGGGCAAGACGTTATTACGTGACTCTGGGTCAGATGTGAATATTGCTGATTTAATTTGCCTTTCAATACTGTCATAAATCATTGGGAAAATTTCAAGGGGACAAATAACTATCCTTCTCATTGCCAGGAGAAGCATTGCAATTTATGAAATTTAACTTTCGATTATTTTCGGTTATATCGATTAATTCTGATGCAAAAATACTTTTTTTTCGTGTTTATTTTTTTAATACCGAGTTTTTAGAATCGATTGACAATTATTATTGAAAGGAAAAGTACTATTTTATTTCTCGCCTGCTTTTCAGAAGTTCAATTCTATCATTCCCAAATGAAGTTTAGTCACATGCTAATAAAAATTCTGATAGATAAATGAAACCCTTAACACCTCACCTCAACAATTTTCAATAATCAATTTGAAAAATCCGATTTCTAATACTTGAAAAAATCATTTTCGAGGAATTGTTTGACAACGGACCTCCATTAGAGGTAATTTTAGTATCGAATTGGCATAATGAAAGAAATCACAAAAATTTTGCACACGCTGAGAGAAAAATATAGTTAGTCAATTAAATATCCCTTTGACAGGAATTGAAAGCGAATTTTCCAGTGGACATTCAGTGGGATTTTGTTTATCCTAAACGAATACAATTGGGAAATTATTATACTTTTCTCTCACTGCAGATGAGAATTATCGTTGCCCAGATTTGGACAATAGATAGTCCGTAAATCCAACGTGAGGAAAGGTGATCACAATCGATAACAAGATTTCAAGCGTGATGTTACTGAGTTGAGGAGCGATTAGTCGAGTCATGGCTCCTCGCCCACGTGAGATAAAGGCAAGAGCCAAGTGGTGAATCCTGAATAAGATTCGTGACAGTGAATAAACAAAATAGTGACGAAGCAGAGTTCAGGGGCATCAACAGCTTGAATAAATGGCTGAAAATGACGAGGCTCCTGTGGACATCGGTTAGCTGCAGCTGATCAGTGAATGCAACAAATGTGATTGTTATTCTCCCGTCCTTTTCTATAAACTGTCGAGACTGGATATTGACGATAACAACGGTAGCCAGAAGATTCACAGTCATTATTGATAATTGCAGTTTGGTTTGGGGAAATGCAATTAGACGGACGAAAGATTGGAAGACCGGCTGATTGAGAGGCGCCCCTGGAGTTTACCTATGATGATATTAAAGATTTTTCAATTCAGTTGGAAGGAACTGCGAGGAACTGTTGAATTTAGTTTGTATATTCCTCTGTCATAAGGATTTCTCCAGGGCCAATCAGCCTTTATTACCGGTAGCCAGTCTAGTAATCATCATAATGATGGATAATGTCCGGTGGATAATGTTACGTTAACAGTAGCTGTGTATTTAACTCTTTGATTTTTTTCTGTAATTATATACATTCATTGATTATCGAATGCATTGGGAATATCGGAACTGTTCTACTTGGAAGTTTCTTTCTATTATTGAAGCGTGAAATTGACGATTCGAGTCGTGATAAAGACCGGATAATCGTTCATTTACCGCCGGCGTCATCGATTGATTTCATACGCTTCGTTTCTTCAGGCCTTGAAAAAAATCAACCCACATAAAAAAATAAAATAAACTACGTTTTGACAGACGTTTGACGATATTTTGATATCTGATAATATTTTTTCAACCCTAAGGTCGATTAATTTGTTTTTTACCGTCGATGTATCGCTACATAATTGAGAATCGATCAATTTATGAAGGCAATTGACTGAGTGATTCTTTTATAATTCGTAAGTCTCATGCGAAGGAATACAAACAATAATGTAATAATATTTTGAGAGAAGACCAGTAATTTGATAAAAAAAATTCTTAGTAAATTGTTGTTATGTAATTGTAATTGACAGGGGTGCATTCGTAATGTCCGTTGACCGCCATTTATGGTTGTGAAATGATGAACTACTTTTAAATCATAATTTCGGATGATTTTGAGCGTAATGTCCACTTCAACTCCAATCGTAAAATACGACTCAATAAACGCAACATACATTTAGCTTTTTCTGGGCCCATTGAGCAATCGATGATCCAAAATTATGGTTTGTCAATGGAGAAAACTCGGTATGAATAAAAGAATGGTAATGAGAGGGGAAGAAAAATCCAAACTGCGCATCGAAATTCATTGATTGCAGACAAGCCAAGAGGGCTTCGTCGATTTCCACTCGAGAAAGTACTGGGGACGAGTAATTTCGAGTGGAAAGAATATCTCGAAGGACCACCAGAGCCGTGACCACCGGGCCAGTGGTGTGGGGCATAAGGTTTTCTGTATAGGCACTTGAGGCCACCGATCTGAGTTCCGAAGAAACAAGAATTGAAGATTCATCTTTCGAAGTACTACACTCGAGTATCGACGTCTCTCACGAATTTACCAAAGCCCACTTGAACAATCCCTTCAGAGTACTCAGTGAAAGAGCCGAGAGCATACAATCGGCTCAAGTATACCGAGTTTGAAAAATCCAAACATCGAATCAATGAAATAATTAATCATTCAGGAAGCACGGATCAGGCAACGAGACATTGACAAATATTCAATGGAGATCATCAATTAGAATAGCCCTGAAATAACTTGAAATCGAGGTGTGAAAGAAAGGACACTGAAACCATTGAACCTGTCGTAAACCATTAGTCGCGGAAAATAGGTACATCACCGATGCCTCAAAATGTCGACGAAAACCTGTAAAACCTGCGTCCAGTTTCAAGCCCCCGGAGAGATCTATTAGCAGGCGGTTATAAATGATCTCGTCGTCTGGGGCGATGTCACGGCTCCGTTGAAAGGAAATTGACTACTCATGCTGGCTCAAAAGTGCCACTGCACAACACCGGAAATCGAGAATACATTCCCCCTCCACAAATCCCAATCCATTAGTACCACCAAAACGACAAAATACCTTAAATTTGTTTCTAATTACTGTCCCAAAACATCCAATTATAGGGGTGATTGATGGTGACTCTAAGAAATCAATAAATCGACTGTTTACTCGCACAGAGTTGGGCCGCTGAGGAGATGTCTGTGAGAGTTTTGTTTTTATTTATTTTACTAACTCTATTTTACACTTGAAAAATTATAATATTACTAAAAACTGAATTAATGAGATAGCTAACTTGAAATAAAATTGACTAACAATCACCGTGTAAGGTACGATAGAGAGCGATAGCGAAAGAACTGTCGAAAAATACCCAAAGACTGGGAAAAATTTGTCAGAAATCAAATGACAAGGATTTAGTAAATCCCCCCAATAAATGGGTGTTCAATGAAAATAGTCCCTACTACAAGCCCTCAATTAAATTAATTGTTTGGAGAAAATCCCCATCGTACAGTAAAAATATAAATTCTAATAATTTTCCGAGACGATAACATTTTGAAAATTCAAAAAATTCGTTGAGTAACTGAATATTGACAGTCAAAAATGAGGTGCCCTGAAATCACTGGAAAACCAAAAGGATTGAATACCAAATGGCTTCTGGAGGACAACGATTGCCACATCGATACACGCAACTCATTCATTAACAATTCTTAACGTTAATACGATGGATCTCTCGTGCTTACCAGCAATATGTTACCTTCAGGAGAAGGTGGAGACCTTTTAAGATTCCGGTAGCTGTTGTGCTGGTCCAATAACGCTGGCGTTAAAATATGGTAATCGTGAGCACGGGATCGGCACACATCGACGACTTGACAAACGATCCAACGTCTGCGTTTTAAACCTCACGGGACCACCAACGGATCTCACTCGGGTATGGTGGTGAAGTTGGCTTGATGTGGGCACGCCTTCATGCTTACTCTTCGGTCAGTCTCACTGCAATCATTTGTTACCGTACGTGACTTCGAAGCTGACTGCTATCCTGGCATCCTGCCATTCCCTTACGTCCTGATTATCGGACGGGGGATACTCCTGGACGCGGAAGGGAGAGCTTCCAACTCGTGAACTCGGCACCTGGCTGCAAGCATTGAAATAAGAATCAAAAGTTCAGGGGTGTATATGAGAGAATGACAAGATAAATTTATTAAATCTCTGATAGGTACCGATGGGATTACGGGACGGGATTATGGTCCGGCGCGTTCGATGCGGGTGGATGAGATGATCAAAGTGACAGAATGGATCGAAGTTATCAGGTCTGGTGTCTCGCTTGTAGATCATCTGACGTCAAGGACTTTTGTCCAATCCTATTAGTTATTTTGTTCATCAGTCAGCAAATTTCTCGAGTGGGATGGAAGAACCACAGGCGACATCAGAATGCCGATCAGCTACTGAAGGATCTCCAAATGTTCACCCGAATTCTCGTCTACATTCTTGCTCGAGGTCCTTTAGCTGTGAATAACAATTGCACCATCATCCCCCGCTGGTCAATATAGAATTCGAATGCAGTTCAAGGTTCTTCAACAAATCGAAACGAACAAAGGATGACAATATTTCATCCAAAATAAGCCTTGGAAGTTTCAGTAAATGAATTTGAAAATGGTCGATGGGAGGACTACAAGTAACATCAGAAGGACAATCAGCGTATAAAGTATCGTTCATATTGGCAAACTTGATGTAAGTATTGAATGATTCTTATGATCAATCCTCGATGATGTTTAAACAAATGAGCAGCTATCAGCTGCTGAAGAATCTCCAAATCTTCATCCACATTCCGTCACAGCTACATGATTCTAGGATGGCAGTCTGTTATCAGAAGTCTTTCGCAATATCAAATCAATCAATCAATGAAATTGCAATTGATAAACAGAAGAATCACAAGTGCTACAAGTGACCAACCAAAAGATCTTCAAATGACCCTCCAAATTCTCGTCTGAATTTCCTTTCAAGTTCCTTCAGCTGTGAATAACAATTGTACCGTCACCTCCCACCGGTCAGAATACAATCGAAAACCAGAGGATTCTCGGTGAGGGGGAGGGGGATGAGGATTGATGTCAGTGGTAGAGTCAGAGAGACGCAGAAGACGAAGGTGAGGAGAACGTCTCGCGTAATGACGGGACATAAATAACTCGGACGTTTACGCGCGCATTGATTTAAGCAAACTAATGATTTCACTTTGGTCCGAGACCGACCCAGGTCCCATCTCTCTACCACCATGAAGCCTCAAAACTTAGCGCACCGGTGCTCATTGAACGACGTGTGTGTGCCACCAATATCATGCGGACAATTCAACCCCACGATCTTCCTCTCTTCGTCATCTCCGAGCGCGTCGACCATTATTGACATTTATATCGCTACGGATAATTTACATGTCTATGAATGACAATTATCCGTCTTGCAACACGACAGTAAACGAGAGCGGAAATGGTCCAGGGTTTTGAGAAATCTGTCCCTGAAGAGCCTTCAAACGTCAAGACTCGCAAGTGGTAAAATCCACCAGCAGTAGCTTCGCAAACAGAAATAGATGCGAAGAAAGTATGAACAGGCAAAAAGATTATTATACACATATCAACCAAAATACAACTTCACTTACCAGTTTAACGTCAGTTTAGGATGATTGTTTGTTGTTATAAGTCTTCAGTAATGCTTCAGTAAATGAATTTAGAGCCCATCCGAGATGAGATGCACACACGAGTTTTCCGTATGAGTGAGCGGGCAGGAAAACAAGCTCGTTGTAGTGTGTGTGTGTGAGAAGTAGCAATCCAGCTCTCACTCTCTCTCTCTGCATTACTAAGTATGAATGTAATTGTGAAAACAAGGACGTTTGTTTCTTCGGGTTATCTCAACTCAGCAGCGAAGCGGTAAAACATGACAAGTCACCTTTTACTATTGGCCAGTAGTTGCTAAATATCTCCACATCTAGGGCAGATAGCAAAATTTTTATTATGACCTTTTTTACAGGACAACTCGCCGACTATAATAAATGTCTTGACGAAAATTCCCCTATCTCTCTTAGATTGGGAGATATTGCTCAAAAACTCGGCTCGGAAATGCGTTAACTTATCTCATTTGACCACTTCGCGACTGAACTGTCCCCATGATTTTCGTTAACTGCCCCTTCTCTCACACCTACCCCATTCACTTGACGATGTCGCAGTGATTCAGACGTGAAAATCCAACGTATGCTGAATATTATGAGGTAAAGAGATGAGTGGAAATGGCAAGAGGGCAAATACATTTGGGCCCCAGAATTTAGTCTGCAGCGTCCGATAAGTCTCGGGAAAGGGGCTGTGAGGGGGACAAGTGCGGGTGGGGAGGGGGGAGGGGTGGTAGCTCAACGAGGAGATGACATTGATGGGGGGGTGAGCTAGAGACTTAAATCCTGGAGGATCAACTCATCCGTCGGTACGTGATACATATACTTAGTATATTTGCCTAAGTCGGGGGATATGACTCCGAGTTGAGAGTTTTCATTTATCCCGAATGAGAACGGCAATTCACACACGGATACATGTGATTAAGTATTTTAACCTGCGTTCTGAATCAATGGAGAGTGGCGTTGTCTAGAATGATCGATGGGAGGGAATCAATTAATGATGATCAAGCGATTGCTGTGAGTTACTTGACGTACTCCATTGAACGAGGGTTACTATCATGTGAATCGTGACGAGTACAGACGGCGAAACATATGGGAGTTCTCCCTTACCTCTTTGGTAATTAATCGATCCGCTTGGAGTAATTATGGGTGATTGGTTGGTGACAGAGCAGTGGTCGATCGGTGCATAACAAGGACTGAGATGCATTTGCAAGATGATGAAGCGGAACGGGGAGGATTCGCGGGGGTCGATAAACTACTCCTCGATCACTAACTAGTCGTAATAGCTAGTAGTGAAAATTTTTAATTGACTGACATTGTAAGAGCAAATTTGGTAATTTTTTAAATTCTAATTTGATTTTGTAAGAAAACTCCGTTTCTGCTACATTTGTCTCACTCGATGGAAATGACCAGAAGCATATACACTATTTTTTGCACCAGAATGTTGATGAATATTTAATTTTCTTAAATAACTTTCTAAAAGAAATCAAGTTCAAGCTCCTTCGCAAACTCAAATCAAACATTTTGTTTCTGAAAATAGCATACAAAATATGCAGAAAGTTCTAGTTTCTACCAATAGTAGATACATTCATGAACTAATTGAATATCAATAATAAAATTTTAATTGTTGAATTTTCAATGCAAATATTGCCTCATGGAAATGCACCATTCAACATCGCGTGATGGAATCCCAAGGCTTGATATCTGCAATCATATTATACACAGAAATATTTTTTTAAACATTTGTTATTTAGAAATAAGTTATCAAATTTGTTTGACTTTCGCGAAGCCTTATTTCCTACACGTATCATCGATTTAATTGAATATTGAACCCACAGATTTCCGCTTTTAATCAAAGTCAAATTGTATAATTTTCCCCCAAGTTTCGGCGAAACTTCAAATTTTCTTATTTCTCCCCCCTAAATCGCAGTCATCGCTGCCCATCATAATATTATTTTTTTAACAATATATCCACTAACTTTAAATAATAAAAAAATCATAAAAGCACCAGACATTTCATATCAAATGGAGCTCAACTGAAAGCTCTGATGGTGGTCCATAAAAATCGAAAATCATTCTACTGGAAAAGCATTCCAGTAGTTACCCCAAAGCACATCCCTTAAAGGGCTGAAAAATCTACCGCCCTAATAAAAACTCGGTTCTCATAATAAAAATCTCCTGAGCGAGCGAGAATAAAAAAAAACTCACAGCCATACGATCCACTCTCACCCCACAACTTTAATCGATACTAACAATTGATCTGATCTGATTATCATTGTTAATGTTTTTCCCCATCAACAGGGACCCGCGATAATTTTCCCCAACGCCCACTTACAACTGCATAAATCAGAATTATTACGAAGCTATTACCGTACCAAGTAACACTGGTACGTGTCCTTGATATACCCGACTATTGCCTTTGGAAGGATTGAGTTGAAGGGGCCGAATGGGGGAGCGGGGGGGGGGGGTGTACCAATGCCATAGGTAATAATTAATCATTTTGCAGAGTCACCCACACCCGATGGAGCCACATGCAGTCGCACTCTCACGCACACCTTCCCCTGCAACTTCTGAGCCCTTATCCACCCCCACCCTCTCCTCCCCTCCACTCCTCATATTCAGTCGGGTTGCAAGGAGCATATACGAGTGTTATGTCAAGCACGTAGCCTATACTTAAGCGACATAGAATATTCATACGTTGGGAGCTGCGATAAGAGCTGTGTGTACTTAACAGACTGTGATTGTACCATTAGGAATATGGACAACTTGTGTTTTCGTATGCATCTGGGTCGATGGTGTTTTGATACAAATAACATTGGTATTTTCCACTGCCAAAAACTGTTTCCTACAATATGAATTTGTAATAATTATTTATGGAACATTTATTCATTTTTACTTGAAAAACGAATGTTTAAAGTTCCGATATCTTTAAAACATTAAAAAACGTCGGTTTAAAAGGAAAATTTGTGTTAATTTCAGATCAATAAATAATGTTTAAGCGTGTTAATTTGTTGCTAGGCGTGAGACCCGATTTCATTTCATTTTGACAGTTTTTTAAGTTTGAAAAATCTCCGCGAAAGATGTTTGATACTGGGAAATTCACAAATACTGTGATAAATTTCAATGATAAACTGTGGATTTCACATTTTTGAAAATAAAATTGTGAATTACAACAGAAATATAAAGTGTAACAATTTGATCTAATTGATTTAGAAATTCAAGGGGATGGTATGATGGTATGACTTTTGTATTCCTCGTAAAGCCCAACAAATCAGCTGAATACCCTCGAACGATCGTTAGTGATGAATTTCTTGGGAAAAATTCTGTTAAACAATAACAATAATAAAATGAATATTTAATATCCATCCAAGGTAACTAGCCTCCTCATTAATAATCCCAATTAATGATTATAGCACGTTGTGGCCGAGAACTAAATTCTATACCTCATCCGAAAATTTTCATCTGTTTGTCATTTATTCTGACGTTGAAGGCAACTGTGTCTCTCAGTATCTCTATGTTACATTTCAACTACTGTGATAAAACGAAGCGGACGAATGATGACCGATGGATGGCAGACCTGTTTCAAAATCCCCCTCTCCTCCAGACCCTGAAAAATAAGAATAAACAAAATTTTGGGTGAATAAATAGGCACAAACTGGTTCTTATACGAAGTCCCGAGGGTACGTGCACGCGGTATCTCTCGATTATAACCCTCGAAAATCCCACCCATAGATCCCTAACACATTCACCAAGAGCGGGGAGGGGGTGGAAGTGTGGCTTGTCTCTGGCATGCATAACACGGTTCGCGGTGCAGTAAAGTAGCGTGGGTGACATGCGGCATGATGGACCGAGAAACAGGTGCTGGCGTACTTTAACTTTATTCTATCTTACCCACACCACTACCCACTTGTGCTCCTCTTCAACTCATTGCACTCGTTCTTCCCTCATGCCGCACCCCTGTCAGTGTGCCAGTCTGCATGTGTTGAGGTTTCACCGAGTAGTAAACATTACGAAGAGTCAAGCGAGCATTCACGCGTGCAACCGCATCCCGAATAAAGCTACGTTTCTTCGCACGCATCTTCAAATCATTCTTGATCTTTTCGTTTATGTCTTTATGAACGGGAAAATCAAAGAGACGGACTTTCCGAGAATTAACAATGTGCCACCATTCAAAAGTACTCGCTCCCATTGAAACGTTTTTTTTTCCGTGACGAACAAATTACTTTTTATTGTTGGATGGGATGGAAAGAACTTGGGAAATTTTGCTAAAGGATTGTTGATAAATAAATGTTAGCTGTTAAGCGGTAGGTGATTTTATTGTTGAAGAAATTAATGCTGAGATAATTATCAAAGAGTTTTTTCTTTGACAAAAAATTGTAATCGTAAACAATTGTAAACAAAGAAATTGAGAAGGATTTCGATTTATAACCTTATCTGTTAGTTTTTGAATTATCGAACTATAACCACAAAAGAAATTAAACTGAAGCAAACGAATTATTTTTTATAGTTCTATAATTATATTTATTGCATGATTGCAGGTTATTTTGAAATTGTTGTTCATCCAATTTCAATTGTTAATTCTTTGAATTGAGGATACAACGAGATAGAATATTTTCCTGTCAGAGCCACTCAGTGAAGACATCTTCATGCGGTGGATAAATAAACAATAAATGAAATGCGTGATATATTGTGAATGAAAATACAACCGGAAAGATAATGAATAATGGGAAAAGAATGAATGAAATAACAAGAAGGAAATGAGAAACTTAAAATTTCCTCTGTGGCCTCTTTGATCCTCCCAATGCGTTATGCCATGGTAACCAATGATTTAAAGGCAAATTTCTGCGGGCTCTGAGCCATACCCTCTACAGCATATACCTCACACATGCACACCCATATTGCCGACACTAACATCGTGTTTAATATGATTTATCGAGGGGCTATTGCGCAGTAATGAAAAATGACCGAAATAGATTAACCGCCTTTTCCCAGGAATTTGTGAATTTTCAACTTCTATCGATTCTCAGACACCATAAAATCCCGTGAAATCGTTTGTTGTTTACTGAACCGTTGTGCCCCTCGTTCTCCACACCTCAGCTTTTCGTGAATCCCTGGACTATCTCTCTCGCTCACCCGCGAGATTTATACACCCGCGTTCGAAAGCTACTAAACCGTGACCGAGGCGTGACCACAAAGTGAAACAACAAATGTCATGTAAAAGACATTATTTAAAAATATTGCCCACAGTTTACGGACGGCGAACACCTCTTTTTTGTGTCTTGAGTGTTTCACGCGAATGCGGAATAGTTTGAAGAGCTTGATGGGACAGGCAATTGGTATTGGAGTTAACCAACCGTGACATTATTGTGGAAATTATACTCAGACTGTAAATCGACTGGTGCAAACATATAACCAGTTAAGTGGAACGAAATTGAGTACAAAGTGAAATGTTGGTATCGAGGATGTGGGGGGAGAAATTGATAAATCGGAGATCGTGGGTCCGGGATCGCTCTGCCAAGACGTCTGGCGGGGGGAGGGAGGAAGGTCAACATTTATAATTGACGATGACAATAACTGGTAAATGATGATGGGGAGGGGGGGAGGAATATTACTGAAGTGAGTTTCCTTGAAATTTTACGAGAAGTTTTTGAAGGAAGGAAGAATTCTGGAGAGGAGGAGTAAAATGAGATAAGTTACTTCCTACTCTAGACCAGTGTTCGATGAATTTAGGGAGATAGCAAAATTTTGTGTGAAGCAAATTAAGAGGGTCAATGCAAGTTATGACAACAACTTCGGTATCTCTCTTAGATTTAGAGATGTCGATAAGAAACTCGAGTCAAAGATGAATCAATGAATTTCGTTTGAGCGACTGAGACTTTTGGAAAATTCTCTGGAAATGTCATAGTATTTTTTGGGAGGGGAGCATGTAACCGATTCATTATAACCTTTGAAGGGAGAAATCTTTTGCAATGGAAACCCCTAAAAATTCAACAAAATTGGGCTATAATAATTCATCCTCTCCAAAAATTATTGATGAGTATTCAACTATTCGCGACAAAAAAATGTGTCAATTAAATTCTCATTTCTCATGATTCTTGCTCATCTCTTAACCGAAAAATCCATAAAAATTTGGATGAGCGATTGTTAAAATATTCCCATTTCTTTCACCTGAAATTTCAGGAGTAATTGTTCTGAATATATAATTCACGACTGCACCTCAGAAATTTTCCCATGTTCCTCACTAAATAATCCCCACAAATCTAAATAACAGCCGTTTTTCAAGAACCATAAAAATTACGTTGGTTTATTAAACGAAGAAAGAAAGAAAAAATTTTTTTGTTTCAGAAGTGATGATCACCGCGGGTGGGCAATCCACATACCTAGGTACTATGGATGCATCTCCCATGGTCAAGGTGTAGCGAAGGCGAAAGGTAATGGTCGCCCTGGTAATATTGGTGCTTGAAGTGTGTGGGGGGCCGTCTTGTGCTCGGTCTGCACTACTAGTAATTGATTGGTCATACCCCCGCTGCCATTACTTCTTCAAACCTTCTTCCTATATCCGTAACCCCTTCTTTCATTCCCCCACCACCCCGCCTCCCCCACATGCATAGTTTTCCCCCTCGGGTTATCCGCACTAATATGCCCCCTCAAACCAATCTTCCATCACGATTCTTTGCTAAAATTCCTGGGATTCCACGGGGCATATTGAAATATTATTTTCTCAGGAAACAAGAAACGAGAGTGAACGGGATTTCAATTTAACTGAGTTGTGAAATGGCGGTGGGGGTGAGGAGCTGAGGGGGTGCACACTGCGGCTGGCGCGCCGCCGGCAAGAACATAAACACGATAATAATTCTGGGTTGAATGCGACACATTGCGATGTGGTTCCACAACTCTAAAACCATTTGAATATCTTCGAAGGAGAGTTTTCACTCGGACCATTTAGCAATCTGTGAGTGAAATCATGTCGCATGCTCAGCTTGCAACATGCACCAATAAATTTTTTCTCTTCTTTTCCTTTTGTTCGATATTTCAATTTTTCATCTTTTCCAATCGATGGATAACTGTCAATGAGGAGATAACAAAAATTTACAAGAAAAACTCGCCAGCTTTTTTCATTGGGCAGACTTTCTTCGATAATTTCACAGAGAGAAATACTCAGAAAAAATTACCGATTATAAATTCGCTCATCAATTACAAAAGTGGCCACGAAAATTTAGATAAAAACTTTGAAATGCGGCGAAAACTTTTTGTAATAGAGTTCTCTATAATTTTTAGTTTTCCCTGTTTGGTTTGGCATATAATTTTTGGTTTTAACCATCGATACTCAAGCGCATCTTAAGTTATTATCCTCACGTTCAGAATTTAGATGAAAAAATTGAGTGAGAGAATTTCCGAAATTTCATCTGGGTGCGAATATTTTTGGCGAAATAGATTTTTTTTTTCATTATTTGTCAGAGTTTTTCACGCGTATCGTGTATCCGGTGGGAGAAGTGTTCGAGTTTACCGATCAGTGTATACCGATGAGTACGCGATAATTATAGAATAAATAAATTCACGTCGTGGACGGAATGCGAATAATATATCTACGTCTGCCAAATGGTACCGAGATACAGTCGTATATCACTGTGTCGAGTTATAGTCACCGTCCGGTAACTCATTGCCACGCTTTAACCCCCTCTAATATCTACTCTCTCACTTCCTTTACCGGTAGTTTGGGCTCAAAAACACGGTTGGAATGATGTGCACTGACAGAAAAATATAATTTCGCCAATCATATGTGTTTCGCACGAACAAATACCCGAAATTTCCCTTCAAAAATGCGCGTTAAATTCTCGTCCGAAGAGTAGTCGACTGGTAAAATTATATTTTCCTCTCATCAGTGTGAAACATTTTATTATGTCATTGATTGTAAATGTGAAAGAAATGATTAGTCAATTAATCAAAACTCAACTCCGGCGGTACAAACGGACGAACGAGTTAATGTCGACTCGCGGCTTAAACATATTTAAGTAATTCGGACTTTTTTTTTAGTGAAATCCTACTCCCGTTATGTAGAATAGAGACAAAGCATATTTACGTACATTATCAACATCAGCGCACAGACCTTTTGATAGAATGAAAATTATGCTCCTAGCATTCTCTGCGAATAGTTTATACAATAATTGTATTTGTGCTTTGCATCATTTATACTGATAATTTGACGTATTCATCGTGGTAAATAATAACTATAATCGAAAATTTTGACAATGTATTTCTCGTCACGCTTCATATGCATAAAATATCCCTCTTCCGCGCTCATAATATCATTTAATATTTTTATTCTTTCCGAACTTTTTTGAATTGATGCGAATGTTTGTGGATAATTTTCTTTGAGAGGACATTCACTAACGTCAACGTGATCTTGTCAACAATATCAGATGATCAGATAGTTGATAAGAAGTCAATGAGAATAGAAACACTTTGGTTAAGTGGACGGTAACCATTAATTATAGTGCGACTGACGGTAATAAATTAAAATTAAAGAAGTATTTCAAATATATTAGAATTTTTTTTTTATCAACTTTGATGGAGTGTTAGAACTTTCATCTGAATTGCCAATTTATTGATACCATTTATTATGAAATCTTAATCGAATTCGCATGTAATAAGAATTGACGGACAGTGATTCCAAAAAAAAAACAAAGCCAACTCACAAAAGTTTGTCATTACCTGATAGAATAAAAATTCTTGTTTTTCTTTCAATGAAATCTCAGTTTCCTGTTTAGCTGACCCCCTAAATCACGTTCCATAAAATCACTAAACTAATTTAAAAATAAAACAAAAACATCGACATTCCCTCTTCCCCCTGACACCCAGAACACAAAAAAATCCTAAAGATTCTCGTGTCCTCCTCCAATTTATTAATTTCAGCGTCATCCGTCCACCAAAATCCAATGGCCGAAAAACCGAACGATCAAAAATGATAAATGCAGCGAAGGCTTCACGGTTATCACCCAAAAGGCCATAAGTCTCTCTGAGGTTCGAGCTTGATGGTAATATAGAAATTCAATCGTTCTGGCAATTATCCGTTGTAGCTGTTATTACCCACCCCCACCCATCACCGGTACTTTCATGTATGCGAATTCCTTTTTTTCATCTCCCTCCCCCTCGCACTTCCTCCGTTTTCCTCCGCCCCCTTCCCCCAACCCCTGACTTCTTTTCTCGGCGGAATATAATATTTTATTGGCTTTGTTTATGACTGGTTTTCGGTCTGTATATGTTCGCGAACTCCATCTCCACCGCAGCCACTTTTCTCATATTTTCTTTTTTATTCCTCCCCCCCCTTCATCTCTTTTATTTCTTTCTCTTTGCGATTCAACAATATAGAATGTCCAGATGCCGCTTATAAGGACATTTCTTCATTTCGTAATTTAACAATTGTTATATTCTCATTTTACCGGTCCCCGTGGGAATCAAATTATTTCAAATAAAAGGCCCAGAGTGGTTATTACAATAAAATTTTTATTTACCATTATTTTGTGATAATGAAAATTCAAACAATAATGACGAGTGTGTAGTGTACACACACTCACACACCATTTGAAGGCGTATTAAATGGTAACATACAGTTGTGGAGACATATGGCGGTGAGGATCAAAGGATTTTTCGGGGGAAAGGATGGGAAGTAAGAGGAACGGAGGAATGGAGAGTGTGGGTTTGATGTTATGTCAGGTTATACCATTGATAGTTCAATATAAGATGGTTAAAACCATTCATCCGTGGGGGAGGGGGGCAACCACACCCTGTCGCGAGGGTGGAATTAAAGATGGCCGACACACCATTCAGCAATGATGAAAGGAAGAATTGGAATGTACCTTCGTGTATATTTGCTATTGATCCTCCGATACCTTGTAATCACGAGGGGGAGGGGGACTAAGATCAGGCAAATACACATATCATTATCCTCACGACTGTCCGCAGACTGGGTGAGAAGACTGAGAATTAAATTTTAGGGCACCGAGGGATGGATAATTATTTATTGAAATTCAGACTGATTCCTTTCATTTTGGGGCGGATTTTCGAGAGGGCCAGACTCTCTGGGTATAGATTTGGACGGGTGAACTTCCGGATTACGGATTTACGGCGGAGGTTGGGTGATTTAAGGCCGACGGGCCAACATATTCCCTTTTTATATTAATCGTTTTTTGCATTATTGGATTGAGAGGAAAATCCGGGTGGGGCACAATTTATATGTCCCACGCGAGAGCTGCTTCATTTTTATTCCTTTGGAGTTTTAATTTTCAGAGAAAAAGTCCAGAGCCCAGAGGATTTTTTTAAAGAAATTCATTTGTTCTGAGGAATGTTTTTACACCAATGTAGTCTAGAACCGTAGTGAATACCTAGAACATTCGTGGAAACGTGTCAACTGGATTGAGATGTTCTATTTCTTCCCAATATCTCCAGCTACAAAAACCATAGATATGTCCAAGTAAAAAATTAGGATTGAAAAAAAATTTCCACTTCCAGGAAATTAATCTCGAGAGCAGAACTTATCAGCAGAAATTTCCACATAAAAAAACATTCGAGGACAGCAATAAATTCCAATAGTTTCACGTACAAACCTCAAACTTCTTATTATATGTTTGTGATGATACATGAGGATAGCCGATAAAAATATGCGATAATGTATGGGTGTTTGTGGTGAAGAAGAATGGTGTACGGTCATCGGAGATCACATTGGATGCTGACTGTGCGTGGGGGCATGTCCATCTCACCATGAAGCATTCACAATAGCTTCTGTTTAGAGCACTTATGATGCTACCTCACTCTCAGGTAAAGGATTCGAGTCAGGGGGGTAACCCAAGTCAGCCATCTTACGTCGAATAAATCATCACCGCACGTCAGGAGAGATATCATTGAACATCCTGATGCGAGGTTATATACCGGGTGACTCATTAAGTCTCGATATCAACAAATAACTTCGCTGTTTCACGAACTCATTAGCATAATTATTTTATTGAGAGGTCATTTATCAAGCGGAGATTATTAAATAGGGTTCATTAATAATTTTGTTCTTTGACGTAAATTACTGAAAACGATGTTAAATCGATGGCCTTAGAAATAGCATGAAAAAATATTGATCGTGTTGCATAAATTTTCTCGACGTGAAAGAGGCGGTCTTGACTGATATCGATGGTATCAATCATTTTTCTAGGACATTGAGATTGTCTTCCGTTTCTCCGCATGCTGCCACGCATTCAGACCACCCACAGAGGATTCATACCGCGAGCGATAAAAAATAAAATCGTCATTTGATATTCAATATAATAACACGAATCCCGATTATTTACCCGCATTTTACGCAAAAATTAGTCGATAAATTGTCGACTGCATTTCCACTTTTGCATACACAGAAAGACATTTTGGATAATAATTAGACCTCTAGAAGGTGAAACGGGGCCGAAATTACGATGAAACACTGTTTAGGTCAAGTTTTGCTGGGAAAAATAGACTTGGGAGGCTAATTTGCCTGATAAAACTAACCCTCGTCCCTCGTTTTGCCTCTTGAATGTCTAATTTTTACTGAATTTTTTATCGAAAAATGTAGAATATTTTAAAGTGTTTTTTTGAAAGTACTTTTGAATTTTATTTCCAATTGATGGAATTTTCCTTGACAAAATCCCTTGGTTTTATTGAAACTTCTTGGAAATTTGTTAATTCTCTTGAGAGATGTCAAAAGTAAAAAAATTCTAGGGAACGGAAATCTTGTAAAACTCGAATGAACGTTAAAAACTATATAATAATACCCGTATTGTCAAGAAATCGAGGTTTCCCAATAAATTAACAATAATTTGGAATGTTCAAAAAAAGTAAAAAAACTTTGACATTCAGTCGTCTCTACAACGAAGCCTCGTTTTTCATTACCGTAAATGCTTCCCATCAAATCTCAGATAAAGATAATTTAATTTCCATAAATCAATCTACTCTCTTTAATCTAATGCAAGAGCAATATTATCCCTTGAGGGAATAATATCCGTCAAAAAGTGATCGTCCAATGTACCTCAAACCATTCACCAGGTCCAGTTTCCCCGGCTCTTCGCGGATGACCTGAGTACACAGTAGCAGACCACCATCACCTGGGATGACTGTACACTATCTGATCCACCACGAACACATACACTCTCTCACATTGTCCATATCCTCGTTCATCCACAATTCCATATGCTGGGGTATTCGGAACCTCCACAAGTCACTGACAGGAGCACATTTGAATCCTCGACGACAATTACTCAGGGCTTCTGATATTACTTCAATTCAATCAGTGTCTGGCCAGTAGTCTGATGCCATATTCACTCCGGTTCTCTCTATGATGGATAATATTTCGTAATAATCATTAGGAAGGATTGCATCAATTCTTCTTCATCAAATTTAATTATTGGAATTTTTGCAAATCACTTTCAATTGTAAATGGAGTTGTGAAAATATATGAATTTTCCTTTCAATTAGGTTAGGTGTAAACAACTGGCCTTTATTGTTTTATAGTTTTGACCGAATTTTATTTGACAATTTATTTATTTATTTTGTTATTTTGGGGATTTTCAATTGCTCGCAGAATTTTTTTAATGGAATTGAACAATACGCGATGACTAGAAAGTTGTAATAAATTCGTCCAGTATATTTATTTATTCTGAATATGAAATATTGATAACTTTTTGGGCCATTCAACATCTTACACCCCTCGATTTTTAAATATTTATGACTCACAATATTGTTTATAACCTTCATAATGAAACTGCAAGCAACACTCACCTGTAATCATAAAATAATTCCTCAAAATAATCCTCCACCATTCAGAACCTCGTCATGACTTGCACATCATTTCACTTCGCCCATTCACTGCCAGCAGATCCCTAAAATCACCGGTTCATTAATTTTAATCCTAATAACAACATATTCCACTAATTTCCTTAATTTTTTGCAATTTCTCTATCTTCATAAAGTTCCATTATTTTCACTGGCATCATAAAATTGTGTATTTTAAAACATTGTCGAAATATTATAAAAAATCACCCAGAATAAATCTTAAGGAAAATTAAGAAAATAATAATAAAATTAATTGAAATTAGAAAGCGTTATTCATGAAAATGATGAGTACTACGAATACTTTATAATCCATCAATATTCCACCGCAAATTGATGGTTTATAAACTAATATAATGACAGGACCAAGGAATCCTTTCGCTCCTAATTATTAAAATTATTCATTCGAATGAAATTAATGTTTAAAACAATTATAATTCCATAGAGAATACAATTTCCATCTCGTCAACTTTCATAATTATCCCACAATTTTTCTCATCTCCGCAATTTAATTAACAAATTTTATGATTAAAAATTCTAGAATTTATGGTGTGCTCTGTATCAAACTGCCAATGATCCTTAACCACCCTTAAGATCCCCATAACAACTACATAAACCATTCAACAAAATAATATCCTACCATTAACAATCTGCCCATGACTTGCACATAATTATCCTCCGTCCATTCCCTCCCATCAAATCCCTAAAATCACCAGTTCATTAATTTAAATCCCAATATCCACTCCCCCCCCTCCCTCATTTCCCTAATTCTTCAAATTTTTTTTCAATTTCCATATTTCCATAAACCCCCATGATTTGCCCATATCATAAAGTCCTGAATCCCAACGAAGAAAATATCTTCAGCGTAATTCAAAATTGGTAATCACGCGATGGCGCCGCGCCGTCAGCGCAATCTCGCGTCTTGTTGTTCGGCATCAGAGAATCGTCTCTTACCCCCCCCCCCCTCCCCTCATCACCCATGCAGCCACACCGTCCTTTCCCTTTCTCAGTTCCACTCCCGTGCAGCCCCCATTCGTGTCGGATGATTGTGTGCAGAGCGGAACGTTACGGTGTGCCGCATATCTCAGGGAGCGGGAGAGGTTTGTCTTTGTTGATGGCCGCAGCGGACGCACAGGTATACATATATACCTGGTGTAGAGGTATAGGTACCCCCGACCAATGTGCAACCAGCTACCGAGATACGCGTTGAATTATCTCCCCGCGATACAGTCCCAACGTCGGGCCGAGATGTGCGCTTATACATTTACATTTTTTTTTTGGTTTTGGTGTTTTTGCAGTGGTTTTTTTGCGCTGTACACGGCGCCACTGGACGAAGAATACCGGGGGATAGTCTCAAGCAAATACATTGTAGACAGATTATGATTTTTAGGGAGGATTTCCTCAGTGGAATTTATCATCATTGAATGGGAATATTTATGTTAATTTGAGCTTATTCGGATGGATTGTGGAATGGATTCTTCAAATATCATCGAATTTGTCGGAGTTAAGGCACTAATTAAGGTGTATAATGAATGTGATAAAATTAATTAATGAAATGACTTTATTTGTAATTTTATGGTGATAATTGATGGGTTATTGAAGATAAATTCCATTTATGGTCAGTCTGAATCAGTTCAATGGATCATCAAGTGACTTGGTAAAATATTCTCAAATAACTAATTCAATGAAATTAATGAAATTAATCTAATTAATTAATTAAACTGACCAGCAAACTCAGATGAAAAGTAGCCAAGTGGTGAAACGAAATAAATCACTTCTAAGTATTAACCAGTTTTTTCATGAATATCTCAAAATCTAGGGGAGATAGGAACACTTTTCTGGGAACCTTTTTTGTGGATCCAATTGAGAGCTACGACAAATAGTATGATAATAATTTCGCTATTTCTCTCAGATTCGGAGATATCGCTCAAAAACTCAAGTCAGAGGTAAGTCAAGTTATCTCATATTAGGATAATTACTATCCCATGAGTTGAAATAAATCAACAAAACATGACAAATTATGCGGAAGTTCTCAATTAATATACCCGTAACCATTACTGTCACCTCAGGATTCTAATCGACTGTAGCATAAATGGTCCACGTGAATTCCATGGCGTCTGGTGGGAAATGACGTGTATCATCTTCTCGTCACTCTTTCCAAGGATTAAACCCCGTCTCGTCTCATTGCGTCCTCACCCCAACATTTTATTTTCAATTCACTCATCTCATACAACTTCCGGTGATACACTAGTAAAACGATAGACCGTATATAGATATTTATAGAATATTTCATGTCCTTCGTATGCAACTACTCGACGGATTTATCACTCCGTCATCTTTTCCTATCTCTTCCCTACGATTCCTTTTATGTTTCATCTTTCTTACCCCGGGATGAACTATACACGTGATGCCTCTCACCCCCCTCTCTCTCTCTCTCACTTTTCTCCACGGTCTTCTGTGTGACCGAGCAATAAATCCTGAGGCAAAAGCCACGGTCGGCGTAGAATCGCAAGAGCGGTCAAATGATCAAAATTACAAGGCTACGACTGATGATGTTCCCCCAGACGTCGCCAACGGGGAATACAAGACCCCCTTTTACCCATTCGCGATATATAGCATGGCAATGGGTTTATGCATGACTTTCATTCGTTCGAGATTTCGTTAAGTAAACAACAGCCCAGGTAGGCGTTGACAATTGGATCAAGCCTCGACCAGGCTTCTCATAGCTTGGACCTAGTGTGAAATATACTGGGAGTTAAATATTGGATCAAGCTTGGGAAGTTCAGCTTTGTCCAAGGGTGAGGCCCAACATAGACCCACCACTATAAAGCAGGCCTAATTCAAGCTAATGTAAACCAAAGCCTGGCGTCAACTAGACCTTGAAACTAAATAGACTTAGAATCAAAATTAACACATACTATTGAGAGTACATGGTATGTGTGGACAAAAATTAACCGTCGGTCCATAGCTCTGTTTAGTCCACATGTCAGTATTTTATAGTTTTTCTGAGAACAGTGCCGGAATGTTTAGAATAGTTTTAATAAACAGAAACAGAGAAGGCAAAGAAAGAAATGAGTGAACACGGGCCTTTTGTTGGATGGGTCCAGAGTGTGAAAACTTTCGTCACTAAGAGTTAGTTCCTCTGGAAACGTCATAGGAGAAAGATATATTTCTGCGTGCGATAATAAAGAATTAAAGTTTATAGTCAAATCGTTTGATATTATTTAGTAAACCCCTGTCCATAATTCAATACATACGTATTGTATTTTGTGAGGGAATTTTTCAAAACAATAATACGTTGGACCAACTGACAGGACGTAGTAGAGGACAAGGGGGTCCTTGTGTGTACTCCACTCGACACCCCGGATTTTCATCTGGAAAACATTAGGACGCTGGCGACGTTGGCTGTTTTCCAGTCATAAACAAAAGGGGTCTACGTGGGCCTGAGGTCCCTAGAGCTACGAAAAGTGGAGGACAGTTCGCTCCATGACTTAACGGAGAGCACATCGCCAAACTTATTTCTTTTTACATCTATTGTTCCATTTAAACCGGAATTTATCGGAGTTGCTGTATTCAATCGTTTATTTAATATAATCGACTAATGTAATACTTCTTAAAATAAGAAGCATTGGTTTTAGTTTATTTCAAACTCCTGACACTCAGGGAATATTTCCCTACAATTTTCAGTTTATAACATTGTTATAAAAGTTGACTATCAAACACTTAAACAGAATGTATAAAAAAACATTTGGGCCAACCGTGCGAAATGTGCAGGTGATGTCTGTTTAATTAATCAACCATTAACATAAGATAACTGTTGATTTTTTAAATAAAAAATAAATAATCGACTCCAATCAATTTTCCATAATTTTATAACTCCATTGGTATGATCAATGGCTGAGGCCAGAGCCACTCTAGAAAGTGCCGCACCTGGCAACAAGCTTCAGCCAAGCTATAAACTAGGCTCACTAGTGGGCTTCGGGGTGACCTATCGAAATAACGTTGAGCCAACAATGGCATCACCATCGGTTGAAGGCAAACCTATCCTGAGGATATGCCAGCCTTGACCGTTTAGAGCCAACCAAGCTTGACCCTGTTGTCAATGCTTGGCAATTCCTACTGAAGACACGGGTCGTATCATTTTCTTTAAATCTCATTCGGTTATGAATTCATCTGGATTTATTCTGGATTTTTACCGAAATATGGGACGACAAGAGTGGTAAGTATATTAAGTAGTAAAGTCCTAGTAGAAGTTATAAATTTCTTGCCATTATCTGTCAATATTTTTTATTTGACTGAATTCTATTTTTCATTCCCTGCAAATCAATTTTATTTAATCAGTAGTTACTCATTATGGCAGTATTCGAATTTAAACAATTATATTAATTACAATTGCTGAGATATTTTTATTTGAAGTAGTTAAAATAGTTGAATCGATTTGTTTTCTCCCTTAATTAATATCTGAAGTGAAAATGTATTTTTGAAGCTTTAATTTACGTTTTCAAAATCACAGTTCATGATTTTGGCGAACGAAGAAATTACTACGCTTTCGGAGTCGTAAATTATGGTGAAAATCACGTGAATTAGGATTCAAGGAACATGAATTACGATTCTCAAACCGGTAAATCACCCGTTTGAGAATCGTAAACGACAGTTACAAAACAGAATATTACGGAATACCGTAAACTAAAGTTTCAAAAACGTGAATTACGAGAATTTTGCTTGTGTTTTACGTTTTTGAAATGGCAATTCATGTTCATTCCGAGTGTTATTTGTGATATCAAGTGGGTAGAATACCAATTTGAGATCATAACATGCCAATGTCAGTTTCAATGAGCATATTCTTGGAACATAATGAATATTCATGCTGCAGGTAATTTTTAGTTAGGTAAGCCTAACTTTCTTAAACAATTTATTTCTATTTTTGTCAAGTCAATGTGATGACTTCTATCTACTTTAAGAATCGAATTCATTATTCGAATATCGAGATTATCAGAAAACAGAAAGGCCATTTTTGTCACTGCTGCTACATTCAGCTCGTGTCGACAAGTGCTGTTTCGTTTACTTGTAAACGAAAAGATTTTTCATTTACTAGTAAACGAAAAATGGCACAGTTCGCCACTCACGGAGTGTTTTAACTCGTGTGATTGGCAGCCCTCGGCTTCGCCTCCGGCCGCCAACTTCACACTCGTTACCACTCCGGCACACTTGGATCGAAATAGGCATCTTTTTCTGAATGATCACGATAAGAGTGTTAACTGATTAACCTCCTAAAACGATTGTCAAAACTTTTTAATTTGTAATACATTTAGCACAAATAAACCTTTCGATGATTCCTTCAAATGTGATATTTCCACTTTATGATAATATAAATAAAAAAATAATTCTATCAACATTTTATAGAAGATTGTCAGCTACAGATAGAACTTTGAAGTAATAATTATCATAAACATGATAATAAATTTAATTAATTTGATTCATTGATTAAACCTGACAATAATTCGATAGCGAAGTAGTAAAACGGAATATCAATATAACTTTACTACAGAAAATACAAGAACAATTTCCCACTTACTGGAAGTGAGACGCAGAAAATTCTGCCACCACACGAAATACAATTTTTAGTAGTTTATAAAGTGCTACCACAGCTAAAATTGTTATGGAATATCGCACGACGATATCATGCGTCATTCATTTGAACATTTAATAGAAAACATAGTAAAATTCAAAAGTGCTACAGCTTAAATTTGGGAAAATGCCATTGTTTTTTTTTACCATTCAACATCGTACTTCTCATTTTAGTTTGCAGTATAAATACAGACAAAGGACAGTTTAAAATTGATGAAGTCAAATACTTTCAACGATACACCTGTGTGTCATAGTAAAATGATCATTAAATGAGCGCGAATTTAGTATAGTAGTAACTTAGAAATAGTATTTTGTACAAGGTGAAGAATTTAATTTTGCTATGGTTATAAGTAAATTTATTGATGTACTGGTACTTTTTTGTATTAAGCGTTAAATCCTATATACAAGATCTATTAGCAGAAATGTACATACAATATATGTAGAGTATTGGTTCTGCTACTTATTTGGATTATTCATAGAATATGTTGAAAAAGATTTTATGGAAGGTGCAAAATTAACATTTACTATAGTAAAAAGAAAAGTTGAAAAAATCCCACAATCAGATAGAGAGTATTTTAGACAATTTTAGGAGGACTTTAAATTCAAGTATGGTCCGCCATTGCAATGTTCACATAGAAGTTTTTTCTTTAGATTTCTTTGCGTGTAGTAATCGACGAAATCCGCTGAATTTCAATTCCATATAACACCATCTATATATCAATGTTAAGCACCGTGGGTAGAAAATCTGTTCGATACAAACAGTGTTTATGCCTCCCTTTTCAGTAATGGCATGACGTATTTCATGTGCCCGGACCAGTGAGTTTAATTCGAAGATTCCAAACGAATGGCTACGAGAGACTAAAACGACGATAGAGATAAAGATATAATATAAGCGAAAATGCAGAGACGGTTTGGAAAGCTCGAGCTGCTCGAGACAGCCAGAAATCCTTTTCCCTCCCTCTCCTGCCACTTTTTCTCTCGATACCCTCGGATAAACGTTCAACAAAGTGCGGTGAACGAAAGAGATCGGCTCAGAATCCGTAGAGAGAGGAATTATGAAATTAAAATTCAATTATTCTTGCCTCCAGGACGGCACCGTCGACGTTTCGGAAATGTATCCGCACTTGACGGTGGTATCCATTGGCTTCAACCATCACGACCAATCTTTTACCTCAGATAACTCGAATATATCCGTTCATTTTGAACGGTGAAAAATTGTTTTAAAAACTTTAGGCTTAACTCATTTATATGAAAAATGTATACTGAGTCCATTTTTTAAAGAATAAATTCAGGCATGATGAAATGATACTTTCTTTCGATGTGAGAAAGTCATTTTCAAATTCCAACTGATAGGATATTCATTAATTAATTATTACCTCTGTTTCATCACAACTTTGGCTATATTTTGTTTAAAATATAAAACGCCCCGATTCAGGTAAAAGTATTCCGATTTTTTCATCGAGAACCAAATTTTTTCCCTTTAAACATCCACAGGAACTCTCGAGTGTCCTTCCATATGTCACCTCATTTGTTTATAAGTTTATGGATAATTTATGTATAAGTTTTGAAGTTTTGCATCTTCACTTGACTTCCAATTGAAACCGTAATCTCGTTTCACTTCATTTCCATCGTATTAACGAGAAGATTCAATCAGGATAATTGGAATTTGTTATCTTCATTTCGGAGGAATTTTTTTCACGTTTTAAAATGACGTTTGTTAATAAGAGATGAGGATTTTTTTCTTTCTTTGGCTGGTAGAAAAAAAGCGTTTTATAATGGTCGAAGTTAACTGAGAGCGGAGTTGCCTCACTGACGTCCCTCGTGAGGGCCCGATGGTCGTGTTTGCATTTCGTTATATTCAATTGCGTCTGAAAATAAAGTGAGACGAGAGCGAGAGGAAAAATGAGGGATGGAATCTCGAATATAAAGGTACAGAATGGAGGAACAATGCGAATTATAATGTTTGTTCGTAGTTACACAGTGGCGGAATGATGTGGAGGGTTGACAGGGGGTGGATATATTTTTTTCACCCCCTGAAATAACGGTTTAGTGGACTCAATTCACCACAAACATTTTTGACAAATTAAATCCCACGAGAGGTAAATTCGATTTTTAACTTTCAGCATTTAAAAAACCAGTAGTTGTTATCTCGTAAAATTCATCTCCGCGAATAACTCAGTGGAATAAAAAAAAATGTTATTTAGGTGCAGTGCAATGGTTGAAATATTTTCGCTGAGCTATTATATTGACTCGGGGATGGAGTATGGGGATAAAAATATGTAAATTCCCATAATCGCAGGGGGTCTAGTCGCACGTATAACAGCCGATAAATAAATATGTGATGTGAATTCTAATTGAACTGACCCTTATAGTGCTACGGTAATTGTCGGTGGAAAATCATTTCAACAATATTTTGATGATAGCGAGCATACCATATTGACCTCAATTATGTGAAAGTTGTTTATCCGCACGGAGAGAAATATTCAATAACAATTGCGTATCTCTTCGTAATTCCGGAGTGACATCAAGTGGAAGAAAATATCGTGGAAGTATTACAGAATGTTTCGCAGCGTTTCGTAATTTTTACCTAAATTTTCTATAAAAAATTGTGGTACTGTTACGTAAATTTTCTTAGCCACTTTGGCAATTGATAAGCGAACTCAAGTTTCGTAATTTTTACTGAATATTTCTCTCCATGGGTTTGTTCAGTCGATCGGGGAATGCGTGAGTAATTAATTATGCATTGAAATGGTGAAAATACCTTCGGGGTTCGTGGTTCACTCATTTTTACAGAATTATTCTTGATACGGGACGAGATACTGGGTCTACACTGGGTGAGGCATGATAAGTGAGTCAGCGGGTGACCCTCACCCTCTTAATAACTGATGTCGATTTTTTCTGCGATTAGGGGGAGTAGCAAAATGACCTCGATTTTTCAACACTTTTGACTGCTCGTTTTGAAGATTCATCCTTTATTGTTCCATGGCTCCAGTTTTCTTCGCTCGAATTTTGTTGTATAATACATCCAAATAGTTATAATAAGCGTCTAAAGTTTATAAGTTTTGTACTAAGAAATAATAATTATAAAATGTCATGATTATTATACGTTTGGATTTACTTTTTCATTGTGCCGAAATACTGTAGCTTCATTTATGTAAATTAATTTTTTGATAATTTGATTTGGGAGTTAAGAATTCATATGCCCAAATGAAAAGTATGGCGTCACTTGTTATCAATAAAAAAAAGTCACGAGCCACCGGAATTCATATCTAGCTTTAATACAAAAAAATCAATTTTGGCTCTCGATAGGGCATTCGCCTTAAGATAATTCGAAAATAAAAATACAATGCAAATACTGCAAAAGTCCATTCTTCAGCCCTTCGAGTCCTCTTTTTGCAATTGTGATGGTGAAAAAGGGATATTTTTGGTTTCAACTGGTTCCAGGTGCGTGTGCAGTTGGCTTGGCCAACTGCTGATGGTATTTATGGTTGAATCCATTGGTCTGGTGAGGGAAGAGGAAGGACAGGAGGTTGGGTAAAGTTCGGTGGTTCGTATATCGGGAGGCTTGCGGATTTTAATCAAGGAGCGATCTGACGGCGATATCCGATGGAAATAGGCACCGAGTGCGAGATGGTGGCGAGTCGCCGCGGGGGTTCGACACGTACATCCAGGACCTGCTGGTAGAGGAGGTACGATCCCCAAGACCCTGCACCCCACAACCCGATCGTTCAGGTTAGATATGTTACATACCTGTGTCCAGTCTGTGGATGCATGCCTTTATCCCCTGAATTTTATGGTTCATCATTTTACTCTAACTGCGTAAATTATCTTTCTCCCCTTCAACGTTGTTCATCAATTTTTATTTCTTCGGTTTAATTGATTTTTAATATTCCTATGAACGGAGAAACGAGAATCAATTTCAACTGTAGCATCGAGTTATTACTGGTGCGCTCCTCAATGGGCGCTCAATTAATAATTCCAACCGGGAATCCAATTAAATTTCAATTAATCAAGCAAAGTGCAGATACTCGTTCGCCCCACCCCTTACTCGGCAGTCTTCGAGTTTTCCCGATATTAAAGCGTTGATGTGTGTTGGCTAATGCGATCGGAACTTGGAAAATATTAAATTTTCACGTCATTCACGAAAAACTTGAAAATTTAATAAAAATTTCACATTTTTCGAACTTAAATAGAATTTTTTTTTTTTGAAATGCAATTACAAGTAGAAATGTAATCTATACTGTTAGATAAAAAATGAAATTTTATCAATAGTTGACTCCTAATTTGCATGACAGTAGCGTCGAAAGCCATTCAGAGATTGAAAAGACACAAACTGTCAACTTGAATTAAAAATTTATTAAAACTCCAGAATTTTAAGACAAGAATTATTTACTTTATTTGAATTTCTTATCAGCTGTTAATAATCCGTGTCAAATTTCATAATTTTTCATCCCGTAAATCGCATTTACCTGACAATTACGAAAAAATTACTATTCAAATGGTAATTAGGGGATGAAATATAATACATTTGTTCGAAAACCTTTCCATATTATATAAACTAAATACTTCAATAAATAAAGCTAGATTTTTCAACAAAAAATGTCCCATAATTCCCCGTCGTTCCGCCAGCACCCTACCCTCCTGATTCGCGCGATGTTGTGGGAGGGGGGGGGGCATGATGGATAAGAGGGGGTTCCGGAGGTGGTGATAACCTCCGCCAATCCATCTCTGCCCTGGTATCCGTAAGTCGAACCTCTGTACACGACGGGAAAAAATGAAACGGCAAGGGGGGTGTCAGGGAAATACATACTTCTTTTCTCTCCACCCCTTTAATAACAACTCGCGGAAAGTGTCGTTCTCGCGTGATAGCCTGACTTTTCTCGAATCAATACAACGCAAATTACACTTTCCAACAGTTCTGCGAATGATTCTTGATAAAAATCAACGTTATAAAATATTCAAGCTTTTGCTTGGTTTTTATTTCTTTCTTCCATTATGTACCCTCTTGTGCTCGTAACGGCCGAAGGGGTTCAAATGGTAATTACGGGGACCGATATTGAATCGATTGAGCGGCACGAATGAAAAAATTATGGAAAAATTGTATAACGTGTTAAGTATAGCGATTACTCTACATGGAGAAAGATTTTTCAATATAATTTGAATTCGAGAACTGAAAAAAATCAGAATCAACCGGTTTCCGGTAAAATTTCAAGCGACTTTAGTGAAATTTTTACAGAAATATGAAAAAAAATTTCGTTTTCTCTGCAAAATCTCGTGAACTGTTATCGCTAACTCCGGAAATCGGTCAAAAAAATTGGGATTAGAATTTTGCTAGACAAATTATTTAAAAAAAATATCAACAACTTCTCGCTCGCCAAAACCTCAAATTCAAAAATTTGGTTCCACTCTGTAAACATTTCTGTTTACAGTAAAAAAGACCAAAACAAAATGGAAGTTTGGCTAGATTTGATATGAATAACGTAAACATCGGAGGAGATTCTAAAATCAGACAAATTTCCATGTTATTTACGTTTTTGAGTGCCTCAAAAAGGACTACAAAAGGCCACCCAATTCTGCCATTCGCTTTTGGTGCACATTGAAAATTATTTGTCACTTTCAATCAAGGACTTCATCATCCGCTTCAATTCTAATTTCGCTATTTTTCCTGAATTGGTGTAGGGCAATTTATCGAGAATAACAACCCCTCCTCTCAACTGCATATGGTCAGGTAAAGTCTTCGCGACGAGGTCGATTATATCTTGCTTTGTTACCTATTGGTGACAGAAAAACCAAATAGTCCATTTTCACTTTACTTCTTTCAATATTTTGAAAAATACAGAGATGTTGTTCCCCTGAACTTACTTTGGCGGCAGAATGTAGCGAGATGAAAGCCATTGGTTGCTCAGTATCCTCCAAATGTGGTCTTGCTATTACGGCAGCTTCAAGTACTCCAGGATTACTCAAGATGACCTTTTCAATCACAATCGGTGCGATGTGGAAGACTATTCTGAATTTGATCAGCTCTTTTAAGCGGTCAACGACGAAGAATTCTCCATCATCATCGTAATAGGCCAGATCACCGGTGCGGAACCATCCTGATGGTGTAAAATTTATTTTACAACAAATAACGACAATGTCTCTCCAAAAACATAATGAAGACGAATAAAATCTGGAACGAAGTAGTAAACTGAGATAAGTGGATTTATCTCTCACTCGAGTTTTTTAGGAATATCTCTGGATCTAAGGGAGATAGATTCTTACATTTTTATGAATATCTAAGAATCGCAGCAAAATTTTTATAATTATCTTTACTATAGACCTCAATTAGCTGTATAAAAAAAATATGGTAATGAAAATTTTTCTACCTGTCTTACACTCTGAGATATTCATGAAGAACTGGGCACTAGTCAAAGATGACTTATCTCTTTTTATCACTTCGCTACTCAAACGTAAGTAATCTTAGAACCCTCCAAGCTTCAGCAAAGATTGGCTAATCCTCCAATTATACAATGCTATTTCAAAGTCGAACTTCAAACACAATTCACCAAAATCGATTAGATCCTGAAGATCAAACACCAATCAAACTTGAACATTTCAAGCTTCAAAATCGCGTTCCGAAATTTAAAAATTCGAAGTAATTTATTGTATTACTACTTGATTAGTACAAGTGATTGCAACGAATAAACTATGCAGATAAACGAATTAAATGGTAACTAGACCTTCATCATCAAAAGCTGATTTGGTGGCCTCTGGATTATTGAGATATTCAATCATTCTATATGGATATTTGGCATATAATTCTCCTTCTTGATTAGGTCCCAATATTTCACCAGTATTTACGTCGATGATTTTCAACTGAAGATTATGCAGAACTCGCCCACATGATCCTGGCTTACGCGTCCACTCAGGTCGCAACGTTAATCCATAAAGTTCGGTACAACCTAGGAAAAAATGTAAACGTTGAATCGATGATTGCGCGAAATACTGAGTGCAAATTATTTACCGTATCCATGTTTGACCTGGATATTTTTGAAAAATTCCACAGCAAATTCATCGGCTCCTGGCGGCAGTGTGCTTCCTCCCAACATTATATATTCCAAAGACGATAAATCGTAGGTCTTTCGATTTTGATTTTTCCATATTCGAATGATGTAAGCTGTATTGAGACATGTAACGCGCTTCACCTAACAATTTAATGAATTCCTGATAAGGACAATCTTTACAATTCATTGAAGAATTTCATACTAAACTCGAGAATTTGGACTGTTTTTTTGGAAGTTTGGTAACAAATAAATTTCTCGAGAAATAAACTGTAAATCGAACTCCTAGAAGGAATCGAATACTATATTTTAATTACTACGGTTTGAAAATAAAAGTGTGAATGAAAACTTGCAAAATCAAAATTTCTATGGTGAAAAGTAAACACTAAATTTTAGATCATAAAACTTCATTTAAAATAGATCGAATTCTGAAGACGCTTAGGTCGTGGCCAATAAGAACTGTCTTGTGACCAATTCCATTTAAAATAACAGTAACAATTAATAAATCATAGTGTCATATTTTCCCACAGCTACCGTACTTTGATAAGATACACAAACCTTATATTTTTCAATAAGTTCCATAATAATGTCCTCATTAGGTCCTGGATGTATCAACAACGTGGAACATGATTCGATCGATACCACTGCGGTCATAAGACCGGTCGCCCAACTGATTCCAGCAGGAGCCAGAATAATCTCCGGAGTCTCAGACATTTTCAAGAACTTAGACATTAACCAACCGTATGGGATAACAGCGCATTTTGGATATCCAGTTGTGCCAGAAGTAGGCAGTAGCAATGCCGGTTCTTTCAAATCCTGCAAATCCTCACATTTAAATTTCAGTAGTTCATCAGACTCCTGGGTCTCTATGATGTGGCTCAGACACTCAAAGCCAAGAGCATCATTGAGACAGACAATGGTTATGCATCCTCCAGTTTCGTCCATCACTTCTTTTATTTGTTTACACTTGCGTTCATCAGAAAATATAATTTTCGGTTTCGCAGAGCTTAAGAAGTATCTTATCATATCTGTAAATTGAACAAAATGTTTTACGAAAATTTGTACAGCAATTGAAGTATTATATTCATACGTTGCTTGCAATGTTAGGAAAGTTGGACAATAATTCTAAATTGCAGCGTTGAACAAATATGAATTTCCTTTAACATCAAAGGTGATGAAAATTAAAATAATTGTTGCGCAGATTTCAAAATTATTCAATTATTCTCATTATTGTGTGAACTTAAACATAAGAATTCTGCCGAATCCTCCAGAATTTCACTGATTTTTCAATAGTGCAATGTCTGAAAATTTACATGAATGAGAGTTACTAGAATATCAGATTATGATTTGGTGTAGATTACATTCAGTAAAGTATCGTTTACGTTTCCCTTTCTATGTATGCAGGCTCTTTTTTGTTCTATAATACCCAGAAGCCCACATTGCGAAATGCCTAGAAAATATATTTCAGCTACTGCTGTCTAATAGACAGTGTCTACTTAATATTAGAAATCGTAGTAGAATCGTAGTAGAAGTATAAATACAGACAGAAGACAGTTTAAAATCTATGAAGACAAATGCTTCCAACAATACTACTACGTAGCATAGCAAAATCACCATTGAATAAGCGCGAATTTCTTTTTGAGCCGGGCAATTTTTTGAAATAATCTATGTGAAATTTTAAAAATAGTATTGTGTAAACGGTGAAGAATTTAATTTCGCTATGGTAATAAATAGGAAAGGAGTCGAGTATTTCAAAACTTTATTGATGTTCTGGTACTTATTTGGCTTATTCATAGAAGATTTTGAAAAAGATTCCATAGAAGGTAAAAACTTAAAATTTACTGTGGTAAAGGAAAATTAAATAAAAATCACACAATAAAATAGGGAGGAGACTACTTTAGGACGTTTTTAAATCTAACTATGGTCCGCCACTGCAATGTTGACATAGCATTTTTGTCTTTACATTTCTTTCTTTCATTCGGAAATTATAAATATTTAATATTCCATAATGTCTCACCATTAGTCAGATTCACGTCCCACCAAGGATTAGGAAGGGCTCCAACAAGAAGAGATGCAATGACAGGTACAACTGCATTCAAATTGTTGTAACTACAAATACTGATAATATCACCAGGTTGTACATTTTGTTTCTTCAACCACACAGCACAACTCGTTATTTTATCTGCGGTATCGCCATAGAGCTCTTTATGGCCAGTCACAGCATCGATCTGAACGCATTGAACAAATGATTCATTATTCTTCGCAGAATGTCCTTGAGATCGCACTAAAATCTTTGAATAACATTAAAAAGGCAAAAAGACACTCACTTGGCTCACGCGAAATGGATATTTATTGAGACGTTCCAATAATATAGTCCTGAATCGTGGCCAGTCCGGCATTGGAGGCCGCTCAACTCCTTTCCAAATGCCATTTTCAAAAGTTGGCCCTTCCTGACAAATAATTTGTTTGAAATTTGATGAGTTGAGAGTAAAAAGATGTAAATGAACACTGAGTGACAAATATAATTTGACCACTTAAATATTTTTCTAACACGAATTTCAAGCGGATTTTTGAATTGTCCAAAACAAATATGGCTGGCAATATTATATGTTGCTCTCAGTGAAGGAATTTCCTAAGGAATGTTCCAAAACATTGGAATGTTAAATAAACACGACTTAATAAAATATGATATGAGGTAGATTAACAACGGAATTTACCAACATAACAGTTGTATAGTTATTACGTATTGATTACACAGATGAACTGAATGCTTCAAATGTCAGTATTAAAAATAACTAAATTAAACGTCGATATAAACGTCTCGAATTAGAACATTGAATTATGTCAGGAAGTCAAATATCTTCTTTAGTCGTGGTCTCGATGGTAATAAACTTAGAACTTCCTTTTGAACGAATGCTTCGGCGAAAGTTCTATTTAAGTAAGCAAATATCCATAAATGAACACATTGAAGTTTAAATTTTTAATTTAATATTTAATTCATTTGTGCACTGGTCAATTTTTCATAAGAGAACATGCGAGTGAAAATGCAAATTCGAACAAAAGTTTATTGCTGTATAAATTTTATGACTGGCGCGAGTGTTGGAAACTGCGGGATTTTGGAACACCGTAAAATGTGAACTGAGTTGTCGGAGGCTTCTTAAAAATCACGTAAATTATTTTGCATCACTTTGTGCAATAAACGATGAATTATACCCACTAGTGGGTGCGGTTCACCTTTTACGCACGTCATAATGTAATTTTTGGATGAAACACGAACGGTAAAGCTTTTCTGATTCGTACGATTCGTTTTTCAATCTTCACAGTCGTCAGAAAATTTTTACCACATTTGCTATACCATTATAGTTTTCTAGGAAAGAAAAATATTTTTTTCCTAATTTTTCTTATTTTTAATAGTAAAGAAGTCTCACCAGTTCCTCCATTGCGATATTTGCTTGCAAACGACGTAAAGTACTACTGCAGATTCAATGTAATGACGATCGACAACTCGTTCCCTTCGGTTATATTTAGACTAAAATGTGATGAATCATCTTGTACATTGAACTTCAGCAATCACTAGATAAACACTTAGCTCGATGCGCGTTGTAACTATGTCACTGCAACTGGTTTCATTAGCACAAGCGTAAATAGTGCGCCAATCTATTGCTCGACGCTGGTTAACTCGTGTACTTTTTCATTTATTCGAAAACACCTTTCTATCTGCATTCTTCACGATCAACATGCAGATATCGACAAGCTAAGGAGAAACGAAGCTATTATTGGCACGAGACCTGACTGACTTTACTCCCCTTCCACCTTTTCTTGTTTATTACAACTTATTTTACGCAGTTGTTCAGGGTTTAGAGATGACAGTTAATTGTAATCCGTTCGGGGCTGCGTCAACCAGTCACTTAAGACAATTTCTTTCGCAAATTTTGAGTTCGCTGACCATTTTTTTATTGAGTTAGAATTCACACATATCTCACAGTGAACTCTTCAGTGGATTGATAACTCCTTTCGTTCCTTGACCAAGATTCACACTATCATTTTCAAAAATTTTTAATGAACATGTCAATTTTATATTTATAATTTTGAAATACTTTGAATTATGACATTTTTCTGGAAGTTCCATTAATTAGCTAGATTTATGCCCTCATGTCCCATCTTAGTGTACATATTTTTCGATAATATATTCCACTTAATTATATTCACAGCTTTTAATGTTATTTTGACCGTCACTGACGTATCACTGGATTCTTCCTTGACCGACTATGCAACACAAATATTACGTTGAGACTCACAAAATCTCCTGATAATGTGCTTTTTTACATATATTATCTCGTCTCCCTTCTCCTCCCCTGGTTATTTATAAAGTCTTTGAAATACGACTAATCATAATACTAATCTTGAGCGCGATGACAGCTTGAGCAGTAATTTTATTACTCCACTCTTATTCGAATTTTCGAGCCAATCTGGCTGAAAAGGGTATTTCATTGAAATTCAAAATATTCTACTAGAAAACGTAACTAAAAATAGATGATAAAAAAATATCAAGTAAACTGTAAAAATACCCTGAATAACATATTTAAATCTTTAATGGAAGTAATAATTAGTGGGTACGATTTGATTTGTTTTGTCCATTTTACTTGATTCGAGAATATTTTGTTTAATATATGGTGACAATTGTCATAATATCTCCGAGCCATACAACTTTTAATATCGAAGGGTGTTTTTCAGGATAATCAAGCCAGTGGATTTAAATTTAAAACTCTCGACGGTTACCGAGCCAACAAAGTACACACACCCGATATGCTAATGAAACAATATGAACTCTCTTACTGGTTTCAATAAAGAATGAAGTGCCATGGGGTATAGAAATATTCCCATAAACTTCAATTCCACGTAGGAGGGAGAAAAAATACCGCGAATAAGGAGCAGAATTCATGATCCATTCATTCATAAACGCAAGTTTTTCGAAGAAGAAGCAGGGAAAATATTTTCTATTTATTCTCCATTATTTACTCTTTTTAACGCTGAGATGAGTCGCTGCAGAATTTTTGAATAAAAACAAATCATTTCCATTTCTCTGTAAATTATTTAAATTATTCAATTTAATTTATGATTGAGAAATAAGATTGATTCTGCCCATCATCATGTTGAAGAAGATAACTAATATCAGCGAGGAAATTTGATATAATCCAAAACTAGATGAAACCCCTCGAAATATTTTATACAACAAAAATATTAAAAATATTTCGTGTCCGGAAACTCAATAAATACAGGGAATATTTAATGATTTTTAGACTCAATGAACTATTCAGCATACGATGGCATCGATGGATTTTCATCCCTCGTATGTACGCCCATGGGGGTGGTACGTGGGCGGTGCAACGTTCGAGCTTGCAATTAAGAGTAACGCGAGAACTCGAGGGCAATGAGATAAGGGTTAGACTTCCGAAGAAGTATATACCATATCAAAATGAAGAAAATGAGGGAGAGTTGAATGTGGGGGGTTGTGCAAAGGGGTGACCCATAAGAAAAATCGACGTCCGAGCGAAGCGACACATTGCGTGCTGTTCGCTCTAATCTCGAAGAAAGTTTATGCCGCTGCAACCCTATAACCAACCCTTCACGACACTGAACTATTAATAGTCGAGGTGGCTATAAACGAGCGCTTTTCGTATCGACTCTTCACGGAAAGAAATTTAAAGGAAAAACTGATATGTTATCATTGCAGTAGCGGACCATAGTTGGATTTCAAGACCTCCTAAAACTGTCTCCTCCCAATTTTTTTGTTTTCTGTTTACCACACTAAATTTCTAGGAGATCTTTTTCAAAATTTTCTATGAATAACCCAAATAAGTACCAGAACATCAATAAAATTTTGAAATACTCGATGCGCTTTACTACTTATTATCATAGCAAAGTTAAATTCTTCATCTTGTAGAAGATACTATTTTTCTGATTGTCCATAGCTAATTTTAAAAAATCGCTCTGCTCAGAAATGAATTCATCGGTTTTAAACTGGCCTCTGTCTGTGTTCATACTGCCAACCAAAATGGAAAGTACGATGTTGAGTCGTAAAAAAACAATAGAATTTTCCCAAATTTAAACTGTAACACTTTTGAATTTTACAATGTTGCGTATGAAACCTGTGGAATTCCATAGGAATTTTTTCTCTGAAAAAAGTCATTGTTAATCAGCGGTTTATGTATTACATTATTTCTGAAGGTTATTACATATTTTTCATACTGTAATAATTTCTAAAGTATTTATCTATTATGTATTGTGTGTGGCATACACAACTATTGTTACATATAAATGAAATTAAATATGCAAAGTATTGACAAGACGAACCGATCGTTTGAACCGTAAGGAATAAAGGTCAGATTCTCGGTGGGTGGTTCGCGTGTTTTCGATAGAGTCGACAAAACAATCAGCTTCGTGTAGCACGTAAGGGTGTGATGAGGGACGTCAGAGGAAGTACGAGACTAGGAGAGGGTTTGAAGAAGCGTAAATGACCGCGTGGTTGAAGCCCTCTCCCGCCTCCGAAAAATGAGTAAAAAATAATGGCAAAAAGATGAGTTGGAGAGAGAAAAGAAAGTAATGGGAACTGTGCTACCTTCGACCGAAAGATATTGTGAGGTCCGTTTAGGCTGGAACACGAAAACTCCCTGAGTGTACATCCATCATTGTTCCACACTGCTGAAGGCTGATAGGTACGCCATTATCTTTGAACTCATTACGATCCCCTATTGATAAAGCAACGATTAGATCGGTGGGAGGTACTCATTCTTCAGTTCATGGAGTTTTATTTAAAATTGTAACATTTATTGGGAGAGTTGGGTGATGAAACTCATAAATTTACTGATAAATTTTGCATAATTTCAGTACAAACGTCGACGAAATCCAGAAAAATAATTTATTTATGTACAATACATCGTTGATTCACATCAAATCATTTGTTCTTAATTGAAGAAAAAATATTTTACGTCTTATTGTAATAAATTCATGATTTTGATTAGGATAAAGTACAGGAATTATAAATGAAACAGCGAAAAAACAAATTATTTAACAATTAAGAATTATTTCTGTTATCGAAGTGGTTAATTTTGCTAGAATTCCAAGGTATATGTCGAAATAATAATGCAATAACGAAATGGGTGTAAAGACCTAAACTGCATATCTTTGTTCCATGAAAAAGGTTCATATTAATATTCGGAAATTCCAAAATTATAATGAGATTCTGTGCCTTTGTTTCGGCTGGGCTGATGAGGCAATAATTGAACTGATTGTACGGATTTCCCCTGAAAAACATACAATCTCATTATTTCAAATCTTTATAAATCAATCAATGAAGACTATTGATCATGAGAGTTCCCAGAAAGTGGAAAATAATTATCCTCCATATGATTAAAATCGGTAATTTGCCTAGAAAAAAATGGCTGGCAAAAAAAATTATCGGACGGAGTACAATGGCTCCGTATAATCCCCGGTGCTCTTCATGCCGAAGCACGTGAGAGAGAAAGAGAAAGAGAGATGAGGTAGTGGTATTGGAGTAGAGGGTGATAAAATCTCAATTTATAAGTGTCCCAGCGTCGGCCGCAATATCGAAGACCGAAGGCTAGATAGGCCATTCTTACTGTGTATGCGCGTGGGGGTGGGTGATGAGAGGGGGTTGCGGTGAGGAGTGAGAGAGGGGGGGGGGAGAGAAAACCGTGTGTATGGTATCAGCTCGCGGGGTATACGATGATATTACTCGGTAGCACGCGAGCTGCTTAGCATGCAAATGCATGAAAGCAATAAACTACTCAATACATCGCTGGGAATTTGCTCTCCACCATCCAATCGATTTCTCGGAGATGGGGGTGGGGTGAAAAGAAAAGGGGTGCCTTGGAGGTTTATACGACGGTTAACTCCCAATTTCAACTGTTCCAAGCCATTATACCGTATTGTATTTATGTGCTCGCAGTAACGTAAATCGTCTATTTACCTGTCAAACAAATTTCCAATCGATCAATCGTTAGGTCTACTTTAGCCGTTGGTGACGTGAATTTTTAGGGGTGGCGAATTCAACGATTGCGTGGAGAGAAATTTATGAGAAAAATTCCATATGCAGATGAAAAGTTTAATGAAAACTAAACAAAAAAATTGATAATTTTGGCGGAGTGCCATTCGCTGCAAAATTAATTAATCAACTTCTTCGGTAGATTATAGTCCCAAACCTGAGAATCTCTCTTAAAAATTGAATAATATGGTTATCTCAATTTTCCATAGGTCAAGTAACTTTTATGCTACATTCTCAATGGAAAAACTATATGTTTATCCAAATTTTATTCAACTTGACACTTGTTTATGGAATTATTGTACTTCAGTTTACAACAAAATGAATACATGTATTTTCAAAACAAAGACAGAATTTCTTTTTTGTGGTTTTTTCGCTCGATGATCCAACTGATATTGACTAAATCCAACAGATTCTATTCATATATTTTTATTTGATTCCTCATGAAAACCATTAGGCACCACAAAAGTGCCGGTCACGTTGGGCGGTATTTTTTTTGTTTCTCTTACTTTAAACGCCAGTTGCCTCCAACCGGATGGCCATCATTAAATTGTTAGATCTGCATTAGCGCTACCTTTACAAAACTATTCTTACAATCTACAACATCGATCTTCGGTAACGCGTCTATAATTGATACTCAATCGACTGCCATTTGGCCTCGGAAGCTTTTTTACCCGTCTTTCAGACATGTCTTTTCTTTCTTCGTAATTACAGACGACCGGAAACTTCATCTGAAAGTAGAAATTATTGTTCTTTCCCTATATACGCATTAACTCCAAATGAAGACCGAAGTTGGATGAAAATTATTTAAAAAATCAGAGCAAATTTTTCAGGAACATTCCCTAGCAAAGTGGGAAGACGAGATAAGTCACTTCTTACTATTGACCAGTTTTCAATGAATATCTCGACATCAGGGGGAGATAGCAAAATTTTCATTATAACCTTCTTTGTGGAGCGAGTTCAGAGCTACGACAAAGGTCATGACAAAAAGTCCGCTAAATCTCTTAGATTCGAAGATATCGATCAAAAACTCCACTCAGAGATGAGTCAACTCATCTTGTTTTACGAGTTGAAAAAATTAGAAAAATTCATTAAAAAAATATTCGAAGAAATATCAATACTTTGCCAATTTTAAGATATTTCATTTCATTGGAAGATGGAAAAATGAACGACTGTGAAGTGAAAAAAGGCAGAAATCATATTTTTCTCAGACAGTTACCTGAGTTGTTCGTCAAATTTTCTCCCAAACCCCACATGGGTGGAGAATTATTCTCCGCACATGTGGGGAATTTTTCTTCAATTTTTTCTGCCTTCGAAGGAGAGCAATCTCAGACCTCCTGTTGCAGTCAGATCAGTCCCTTTGGGGGGACAATACCTAAAGAGGGCACACCGCTGCGTTGAAAAATTGCAGCCGCAGGGAGAGGAACAAAACGAATAATTTCTCTCAGCAATTTCGATTCGAACTGTTGAGTGGTGATCGATTTTTCTTCTTTTTTAGACACCGAACATTCTACTTTAATGACTGCATTATGACGATTGCGGTGTCAATCTTCATTTGGGTTGGTGGGTGAGAGAGATGGAAATGGAGAGAAAGAGAAATACAATGAATGATAAAGGAGAAAAGGGAAAAAGAGGGAAGATATGAGGAATATCCGAGCCGAATTCACGTCGCTCTCGGCATAACGACTTCGAGCCTGCTAATTAATTATCCGTCCAGTCCCCATCCTTTCCACTACCCTTTCCCCTTCCCCCACCCCCACCCTCTCCACAGCACTTCATATCTCCTATCCACTCGTATATACATTTTTTATTTTCCTTTATTTGAGAACTCTTCTGGGCTCTCCCCGACCTATGAATCCGAAATTAAAGTGTAGGTGGATTTTTTATTCCAATTGTTTTTCAGATTTTCCTTTTTTGGTAATTTTGTAATGTTGCATCAAGGCCACTCGACTTGGCTTTGTTTCATTGCGTGGGGGTGCAATAAGTATACGATGGGGATAAAAGAAAAATCATGAATGATAATCTTTCAACTAGTGGGCAACCATTGGCGTAATGTGGGTAAAGTCAAGGAAATAAAAGGTCAAGGTTTCTTCAGTTGATGGAATTAACATAAGAAACATATAGTTGTTGGGGGTATAGTGAGGGCGCTACGTTAATTGACTGGGGGTAGTTTTCACTAAAAATTATTGCGGTTATGTTCACACGAAAATTAACTATGTCGAATAGTTAATTAGGGAGTTATATGTTATTGGCAGGCATTTTGAAAGACTTTCATGTGGGAGAAAATTGTGAAAAAAACTTAGATTTAGTTAATCACTTTGATTAAATTCCACGTCTTCACCTGTTATCTGTATTAATCAATTTGAACAGTATCAGTGTATTCTTAATTGATATTATTTATTACATCGAGGAAAATAGAGCATAAAACAATGAATAAAGAACTATTTCACTGAATTCAAATAAAAAAAGAAATTCGTTGAACTTTGTTTTGTTATTAAGAAAACTGATACAAATAAATTTTCTTTATTCAATGGAACTGAACGTACAATGCGAAAAACCTTTGATTTTCAAAATTTCTACGTCGACTATCTCCTCAGACCCTCGACTTTAATTCTCAATCAAGTATTTCTCTCCTCCGTAGTGAATCGATTTTTTAACCTGCTCCCACCATCCCCCTCCCTCTCCAGAAAACCAAAAGCAACTTTCTGAAGTCTTATGCATTTTATTCCAAGTTGATTTGATGTAATCACTGAAGGAGATCAGCAATTGTACATCGACTCCACAGAGATGCTCACCAAGATCATAACTCCCGGTATTCCCATCTCCGAAATCACTGATTCAAGGTATTCTCCTCATCAACAAACTCCCTAACGGTAATTTAGACGTTATCGAGACGTACGGCTAGTGGAATTACCCAAGGAATTGTTTACTTAGCCATCAAGTTTATACCACCAAGTGGATACAAAGCCTCTGCTTCGCTGCTCCCCCTCCGATGACCAATAAAATAAATCAATCTCTGACTGCTACCCCTCTATCAACCAATCGGCCAGAGCGAATCAGTTAGAAGTGAGACTCCTGTGGTAGCATAAATTTCGGGGTTGACCCAGGCTCTAAATCAGTGATCAATCTCTTCTCGAACTCGACAACGACAATCAGCTGGCGAAATAATTAGCTGGAACCGATAAAGGCAAAACTCGAATCAATATACAAAAGGCAGAATCAACTGCAATTGCGCCGGCGTATAAACAATTGGATCGATAATTCGTGATTATTATCAGTATTACCTACCCCTTTTGTGTTATGTATATATTGGTAGCTCATGCTCGAGGAATTGGATTGTAAATTTAACTCCTGCGACCCAGGGGTTCTCCATCGTCCCAACTTGACGCAAGGACGTGTGTATTAAAAGGTAACAATCGATCGGCTAATATATACTAAAGTATAATAAAATGCCAAACGAGATCGTGAACACGCAACACTTAATTCTTAGTTAATTTTGTTTCACTGTTTTATTGCTGTGATTACAACATTTTTTTATGTTGTTTTGAGGTGCAAAGAAGTTGAAAATATTGGAAGGATTTCAGGGGTTCAATTTAATATTCAATAATCCACTGAGAAGGGAAGGGGATATATGCAATAGTTAAACGGAAATAATTGTAATTGTAATACTTCCAATCGCTTCTCCTTAAGGGGATGAATTTGTGTTTGCAAGGTTTGGAATTATTTTTTAATTACCGATGTAGTGAAAAGTTATAACAATTTATGTAAATGCGGGAATTCCTTATCTGCAATTTCAGACGAATGATTCTACATTCGATATCGAGAACTAAAAACATAATTTTAAATATCACTAAAAATTCAAGAATTTCCGAAACTTCGACTTTAAATTAGAATTAAAATATTTTCATAAGTGTTAATTCGTTCTGTTCCTTGGACGTGAAATCACCTTTTTCCATCGACTTAAATCAATACACCAGAAATGATTAAGGTAAAATTCTCTTCTTTCCGATTTCTTCCAAAAACTCAAAGTTTTCAAAGATCAATTTCCAAAACTCGGACTAAAAATGTCACGAAAAAAAATTTAACTCCTCAATACCAATAACAATAGCTATCGATTCTCCATTGAATTGCCCATGAACCAATTCCACTTCCCCACACCCCATACGAATAATCCAATATTCAACTGCAACTATGAAATCCTGAGGAAATGTAAGACCAATGATAGTTGCTATCCATTAAATATCGATCGTCCATTGAAATGCATGTGAACCAATTCTCCCTATATACAACACCATACGAATAATCCAACTATAACCGTGTTATACAACCCTTTGACGAGTGCGTGCACGCGATACCCTCCCGCACATGTGACGTCATAATACCCCCAACAGTCGAATGCTTTTTGGTATCCGCATGCACGTATGTAAATCAAAGTATAACTACACGCGAAGCGACATGCGGTACCTGCTTTTAAATTGCTCTGTTTGATTGGTAGTGAACGAGGGGGTGGTGGGGGGAGGGTGGCATTAATCGTTATTATGCTAATTCGTCGTGTATACGATGAGGTGGGCTAAGCCTCTGAGTCCAATGATTCAGGTCGAATTGCAGTTGTGAAGCATTTATTTGCTTTTGATAATGATAGTCCGTTATAATTAAAATTCTGTGCTGTTTCAATTCTAGATAATGGTTATTGGGAAGTGATTGGCTGATTTGTAATTCATATCAGCGGCGAAGTGGTTAAACGATATAAGTGACTTTTGACTATTGACTGGTGTTTGATGAATATCCCCAAATCTAGGATAGCCACATTTTCCGTAGAACCTTTTTTGTAAAGTGGATCCGGTACTACAATTAATATTTTTACGAAAATTCCGTCATTTCCCTTGGATTCGGAGTTATCGTTCCAAAATGAGACTCGGAAATAAGTTAATTTATCTAGCTTTACCACTATGCTACTGATATACCCAGAAATCAATTGTAGAGGCGAGTTTTTCCTGAATTTCCGTGATAATTTTTGCAGAAATCGCCAAAAATTTTCCGAACGATTCTGAGGAATTTTTTTTTAACAACATTAAATGTTCTTTAAAACGACAAATTATGGTTTTTTCACAACTCGTTGGAATTTTTATAGAAAATTTATTTCCGTATATTTTAAGGGGATTTAAATGAGAATTTTCATAAATAATTCATCTCTTCGTGCAATCCTTGAATATTTACTTTACTATTTTCAATTTTCGAGAGCAATTATTGGTATTTGCAATGTTGCAAGAGACTCACCTCGCTGGTCTCCTACCCCTTGTCTTATGATTCACATTCGACGAGACAGAATAGTGAATTGAATCCGGCTTTTTTATCAGCGGAGCATTTTCATTATTTTCAACACAAACGGCGCAAAAATTTTCCTCATCCATTCTTTATTGCAATCTCCGTAGGAAAGAACCTCCATGGAATTTTTCTCATACGCTCTTTTTCCTTCAGTCACATTTTTTCATCTCCCTCTTTTTTTATGAGCAACGTCGAAGTTTCTAGATGCACCGAGGAAAAACTTGAAAAACAGGACAGAGGATAACTCTCTATATAATACAAAAAAGAAGCAACTGCCTCACTCTGCAGTACACGCCTCGGATATAATAAGTCACGTGACATTAATATTTGAAAGCAGTCGGTACATGGATTGCATTCGGAGTGCCTCCGCTCCAACCTCGCAATATTCCTTCCTTCCTCCTCTTCCTTCCGCCTTTTTCTCTCAGACTTTCACGATCTCTCTCACCCCCCTCCCCCTCCCGCTTTCACCCTCTTCAACCACCCCCTATCCATTTACCTCTGCCTTCTGGAGGCTCACACTCTTCAGTTGAAAACCTCCAGTGGCTCCGCCCCCAGATAGAAATTAACAATTGGACCAAGCCTGATCCAGGCCAGGCCAGGCCAGGCAAGGTGAGTCAAGCCTGCTTCTAGACTGGTGTCATAGCTTGGGCCTAGGGTGGGATATACTGGGAGAGAAACGTAGAATCAACCTGAAAAGTTCAATTTGCTTCAAGCGTAAGGCCCAATATAGGCCCACCAGTATAAAGCCGGCCTGATCCTAAGTAATCTAAAATAAAGCTTGGCATCAACCAGGTCTCGGAATTAAATAGGCTAGAAATCAAAAGTAACACATATTGATGTGATTTTCCATTTATAACATTGTTAGAAACATCTGCTATCAAACACTTAAACAAATGTGTAGGTGATGTCTACTTCATTAATCAACTATTAACATAAGACAATTGTAGATTTTTCAAATAAAAATAATAAGTAATGGATTTTTATCAATTTTACATAATTTTACGACTCCATTGGTATGACTATTGACTGAAGGAAGACCCCATCTAGAAAGTTCCAAACTTGGCAGCGAGCTTGAATCAAGCTATGGATTGGGTCCACTGGCAAGCCTGGGGATGAACTATCGAAATAACATTGGCCCTAGGTTGGCATCAGCATCGGTTGAAGCCAGACTTATACTGGGGAATTCCAGGTTTGGCAGTCTAGAGTCATCCAAGCTTGGTCCTGTTGTCAACGCTGGGCAATCCCTGCTTGCGTGACATATTGATAGAAAGAAAAATTTCACACTTTGAATAAGCCAATTTAACGAGAGCAAATATAAACTTCATTTTTAAAACAATTTCCCGTTTATTCCCTTCCATCCAGCCCTTCATCTCACTGATAAATGTGTGAGAAGCATCAGCTCACTCAGGAAATGAATTCCGTGTCGGTGAACTGCAATGGTGGTCACTCAAGGATGCATAGAATTTTTCAATAGACACGAAGAAATGATTTTTCCTACCGTCTACACCGACTGACTGTGACGAGATACCACGGGAAAATAAAAAGAGAAATGAGGGGATACGAATGGTAGGGGAAATAAAAGAGTAAAGGCATTCAAGGATTTCCCAAGTGTCGGTCTGCCACAGCTATTTCCAACCTGGCACCCAAGATCAGACGCTCTTTCTTGTATAACATCCCTCAGAAATTTCATGACTCCAGTTATGCCGCATGAGTATTCGACAACAAAATCAAGTTGAGATACGCGGTTAATAATTTATAAACAAAATTGTACTCTGAATTTATGAACGATTTGCATCCCGAAGTTTCTTTTAGTGAATTAAGAAAAATTGAGTAAAACACACAAATAAATTTATCTTGATTTTATTGTATTTTAAAATGCGAGTGATTCTTTAAGAAGAATGTACTATTTTTGTGAAATTTTCATTTTTACTAATTTTTGTATTTTTATTCTGTAGTTATAACTACAAATTTCGAAGAGTTGAGCACACGGTTACCACGATTTCGTCGTTACATCATTAACAACCACAAGTATTTTTAAAGAACGGATTTTTATCAATTATATTAATAGGGATCTTCGATCCTCGATTTCTGGAGTTTCGAAAATTTAGCTGGCCTGTAGAATAAATTGAGGGTCTTGCGAGTTAAACATTTGGATTAAATTTTCTACCCAATTTATTTATTGTTACAATACATTCTGTGTTCGAATTCAAGACAAATGTTCGACTTTCATATTTTGTCACGTGTTCTAGGTTCTAGGACTGTGGATCATAGAATTCCTCTATTGTCCATACAGTGAACACTTGCAAAGAAGATGTTCCAAAGCTTTATTATATTTGCATTTGGTTTCCTTCGAAAATTTTGGAAAAATGTGTATCATAACACTATCACTATTGAAGTGAGCTCTCTCACTTTAGATTACTAACGAATTTTGCTGAATAGCTCGTAATCTAGGGAAGATAAAAACATTGTTATAACATTTTTTGTAGAGCCAATCGAGTACTGAATAAAAATTCTGTTAGCTCTCTTAGATCCTGTGATATTCATCAGAAACTCGACTCAGAAACAAGTCAACTTATCTCCTTTCACGTAATTCACGTGTTCGTAAAATCTCAAATTTTTCAGAAATAGTAGTTTTAGAAAATTTATTTGGACCGAAAAAAATGGAAAGCGAAGTACAAATATCTGTTTATTTATCATTTGAAATGCTTGATACACATCACTAGGGAAAAATATCAGATAAGACGGGGAGGAAGATCTCCCCGGTTTTCCCAGCACACATATATACTGCAGTACACTTCAGCCTTAGAAATGGAATATCCCACTTTATGTTTTATGCGATAGATCAGTTGGTACCACAGCCACCCTGTCATACAGCCACCAGCTAACGCCACAAGGGATGAAGTAAGATAGACGAATACCGACTCGTGTGTTTGTGGATACAAGGGCGGATAAATTCAGCGGTAACATACCCTATAAGACTGCGACTTTTATTTCTCCTCCTTTCATCCCTTAAAAAAAGTACAATAAAGTTCCACAAGCTTTCGTCTGACAGACATTGAAATTCGCGTTTTTAGATTAATTCTCATTTCATTTACACTGAGAGAAAAATATAATTTTGCCAATGATATTTGTTTTGGATAGACAAATGTCCGAAATTCCATTGAAAAATCCGCTTGACATTCTTTTCAGGAGAATATTTAATTGGCCAAATTATATTTTTCTCTCAGTGCAATGTCGATTCATTGTGCACAAAAAATTTTGATGATCAGCATTTGAATTTGAAGGGAGGGAATTGCATTTATGCAACACATATGCTCATCTGTTTCGAATATCCTCTGTGTGGATTTTTGTTGTGTGTATGTGTGGATATAAAAGGGAGTTGAGTTACGAGTTCAGTTCTATGTGCAATGGCAGCCACCTTTTCCTCCAGGATGCATAATACATGGGGATGGAGGGTGGCGCAGTGGATGCCACGTTTCTCTCGTGAAAGTTTTTGAGAAAAAAAGAATAATGTATATGTATTTACTTCAGATTGATGGAGAGCTGAAGGACTAGGAGATATTTCAAATTTTACGGTAGTTCTATTCAATGTGCAGGGAGATGAATCCTTTGATGTGTATTATTTCAATGGTTTGGGGGGTTTCCTCGAATTTTCGAAATTCTGTGAGGTTTCATTGATCATTTGACTGGAGTAAATGACAAGATTGAGAGGAAATTTCTTTAGCTAGGTTTCCATTTAATGCTTTCGGCACATTGAGCTACACTCACCAAAAAATGATTGTCAAATTTTGAGGGAAAAACACGAAATTTCAAGTCCAATTAACCCTACGAAATTTTGTTATCTTTTGTTTTAGTGAAAAATCAGGGAAATTTTGGATTATCCCATGACAATTCTTGATTTGTTTTAATTGAATAGTCCCAATACTTTGTAATATTTGCAGTTTTCCCATGTTCCAACTGAGTAAAGCGATAAAAGTTAAAAAAATATACAAAATATTTATATTTTTTCATAAATTCTTCTTCTTTTATACATAAATAATGGGCATTAAAGATGAACGGAGCTCTAAACTGTTATTTCGATAAAATGGTGTTTGTTCTGATTGATATGTCAATGTGTTATTTCCAATTTCACTACAACGATCCCATTTCTCCAGATACAGAATAAAAAAATGGGAAGAGTTTTATAAGAGCACGAAATTCAAAAAAATTTCAAATTCCAACGTCATAAAAATGATCTCTTCCAATTCTCTCTATCCACTTGCCCCTTAATCACCTGAAACCGTAAGTTCACCTAAAATTTTAGTGCTTTTCAAATTGTTCTTCTACGGAATCGTAAATACCCTACGAATCACTATGTTATTCTTCATTGGGATGAAGCATACAACCCAAAGTATTAAAGTCAAAGCAAGATGATGTTGCCAACATATACCACGAACAAAATCGCCCATAGTCGGATAATGATTTTAAACACGAAAAACCACGATCGTTCTTGTTCGTTAAGGCTTCCTCGTACGGTTTCGATCAGGCTAAATTATAGGCTCTTGATTACCCCAGTGGATTCTTAAAGGTCTCTGTAGTGGAATGGGTTGTAAAAGCTCAGTGAACTTGACTTTACTGATCAAAACCTGTCCTCATATTGAACGAGATCAGACAGGGGTTTTTAAAGATTAAATACAAAGAGCCCGAAAGACGAGGCTCAACATTTTATGGTACAATTACGGTGAAAATTAATTGCTGTAATTCACAATCTTTCTTTCATCCCAGGCAACCGATTAAACGATTTTTTTGAAAAATCATTTTAACGACTGTCAAGACATTAATGTGTATTATTTCCCTCCCTCTTCCCTAACGACATCGGGAACAAAAGTTTCAGAAATTTTGATAATATATTTTGATGAATTGAAATGATTAATTTTTCTTAAATGTTTGATGCCTCCGCTAACCAAATTACATATATTTCATTATTCTGATTTCTCTCAATTTTCAGATTTGATTTATTTTCATTTCGTATGTAATTTGGACGAAAATTAAATATTAAATAAAAATAATGAGATATATAATAAAATACCTCGTTTTATAAAAATAATGGTTTTGTTCAGATATTCATAATGGCAGTGAATTCATTTGAATAAATTATTTCACTGGTATAATAATAACTGAAAATTTGTGGTAAGTAATTATTTTTATGAACATTTCTTTAGAAGATTTACAAAAAAATTTCAGTTCGTGGAAATATTTAGGACTAAATTCAATGCAATTATGAATAATCGTAACTTTATTTCATGTTAATAAGCTGATCCCAATAGTTTTGAACATGACTAAATTAGAAACTATCTCCTCAAATTTCACGGAAAATGCCCTGAAATTTCATAAATTTCGAAATCCTCGATACAATTGAAAAATTAGTAATTATTTAGTATAGGAAAGTCACATTTTTAAAGAAATCCCAACTTTGTATTAACGATTCGATCACAAGGTGATTTCCAATTCGTAACTCCAAACATTCAAACAAAAGCGACATTATTTCTGAAAGAACGTCAAAGCCTCTTTTTCTCCCTCCGTTTTTTTGTTTTAGAGGACTGAAAACCGTATATTCGGTTATTTACACTTTTCTATAATACTTCATATTAATTCGATTACCTTGTCTTATTCCAAAGTACGTTGATTAAACCTGTATATTACAATCGTTGACACTGAAAGAAAAAATTAAATATTCTTCTGAGAAAAATTTAGAGCGGATTTTTCAATAGAAATTTCGATGAATTGTTGCTCCAAAAAAAATGTGATTGGCAAAATTATATTGTTCTCTCAGTGTAGGTATCTGCCTATTTCCTTTACGTATGCACAATCTGTCGCATTTACGAATTTTGTTGCGTTATATGGCCAGGCAAACGATATTTTATTCAGCCTCTGAAAGTTTCCCTCAGTTCCTGAAAAATCACCGTCGAATTTGTTTCCCCATTTCACTCTAAGAACGATTGGCAATTGTAATTGTAAAGGCACTCGAGATTCTGCAACCGCAGAATTCTCAAGTGAACTAATCTCACACGCTCGTGCTACACCGTGGAATCCACAACAGTGTTTAAATCTTTATATGTATACAGATGTATGTATATAAGTATATCCACATATATCTATATCTATATATATTTATATATATAGACATATATATCCCTATAAACGTTGAACCCCAGCAATTATACGTTCCGCAGAAGTACAAACGAATCGAGACACCTGATCCATAGATCCAGGTTATTAGACGCGTGCAGCACGGCATTCAGGTCGAACACCTGCCTCACCTGTTGCCGCAAAACATTATCTCTTCACCGGGCACCAACGTTCCACGTGAATACCTACGCCGAGGGCAGTCATCTCTCACCGATAAATGACTGAAGGTATTTTACCCCATTTGAACCGTCAACCGTCGGTAATCTACTTTCCACAAACAATTTTTGCACAGCACAAGTTGATGGTGATCTTGTTTAAACGCTTGAGAAGTCGTCGTGTGGTGGCATTCGTCACCTAATGTTTTTCATATGATTTTTATTCTCTCATTTTGTCGTACAATTATGGGTAGTCAGAAAAGTATTTTGTTACGGTTGAATCATTCTTAATTCTTGATTGGTAGGTGACTAAAGGGCTTAAAATTTATTTTTTTTAGTTCGGTACAACATGAGTTCATAAAAATATTTTCAAATAAATAAGTTTGAACAAAATTATGCCAGTGAAATAGCCGAATATTTGGATAACATAATTTTTGCCAGAAATAATTCGAACTTTAATTTTGATGATTTTATTTTTTTTTTAATGCTGTAAACCAAGGCAAACCACTCAACCAGGAATATTTGCATGTCGATCGTAATTTTTGTATTGTCCTTTGAAATTCAAGGGATTATTAATGCGATTAAGTATTTAAATAATTTGCAATTAATTTTGTGACAAAATGAATCTTGTGCGTTAGTGAAAGAATATTTGTACATTCTTCTTCAGCCGAATTAATGAAATATTATGCTCTAATAATGAGATTACATTATTTTTGTTACTGTTGATAATAAATTGTAATGAAAATATTAAAAATGATATTTATATCATTAAATGTTGTTTTTCTGTTAATAATTTTAATATTTATTCGAGGTCCATTTGATTTCACACAGTTGCTTCTAGTGAATTATCAAACAATTCTTTAATTTTTTCAACTAATGATGTTAAAAAGAATTTTATTTCAATTTTCTCTGCGATGGTTTTTGTGAATTTATTGTTTCAAGTCATTTGATCGTTGGAACTTTGCAAAATATTATACGCGATAGAATCGAATGCTTTGTTCACAAACTTCAACTTAGCCAATAGTATTATTTTTATCAAACTTTTTATTGAATGTTCTGAAGTAATGAATACGTAATGAATTCGTAAGACATTCCTTATTTTTTAATTATTTTCCAGAGCTAGCATACAACTAAGAGGCAAACCCCTGTTACTATTTACTAACTGTAAACTATGAGTCAACAAATCCTTAGCTACTTAACAATTTAATGGCGAATCCCTCTCAATTATGTCTCAATATTTCTTCAAATTATGTTTTACTTATGTTTTTCACTGTTAACTGCAGATTTACAGATTAGATTATTACACATTAGTTACATACTTAAAAAAAATATTATTACAAATGAATAATGTCTTTAACACCTGGATTTTTCATTATTTTTTGTCGTACTTTGTTCGTTGTTTCCGACATTATACACTACTAAACAATTTTTTCATCGCGGAATGGATTTGTGGAGAGCACCGATAATTCACGCACCATCCGCCGCTTATAATGCGGCGCCAGTTGTCGGCAGTTGTCGGCAGTTGCCCTCCCTCGACCGCGAATTTTGAATAATTTTATTATTCTTTTATTAGCGATCACCTCGTCTCCGAACACCGCGAGTTACGCGGTATTAATAAGAAATATTCACATCGCCTGAGCAGGAACCATTGTCTCTTCTCCTTCATTATCCTTTTTGTTCGAGAGTAATAGATGATTGATACGAGATTAAATGTTATGAAGGTACAAATGTGGTTGAGTTCATCGTCCCTTGCGCCCTGGGACCTTATCTCATTGCTCAATCGAACTTTAATTGGCCGATTCGTCATCCCCCGGACGAAGTTGATTATCAACATCGAGCGAGGCGAACGACACAGAGCATGAGCCCTCCTGGGCAACTCTACACTCACGCGAATGACTCACGCTTTAAAGCATATCGCAATACTTGGCCTCAAAGAGGAAAAGAGGGTGGCAAACCACCCCCAATTATCGATTACACAATTAATCGTTTGTCGTGGGAAATTTTTTTATTTTAATTAACAAACATCTGGTTAGGCATCGTCGCAATTTTTTAGTCATCTCAGAAATTCACAGGTGTTAAAAATTTTATGGAATAATTCCCAAGTCCTTGATATTAATAATTAACAAATGATCAGAAATGTTCTAAAAATGGTTTATAAGTAAATATTCAGTGCATGGGGGTGCCCGATTAATTTAAATCTTTTAACTATGATATTTCTTGTAAATTCCAAGTTGTAAAATCGAATAGAGAGGAATTATATGTAAGCAAAAGGCTTTTTGTTTTAGTCAAAATCAAAAGAAATGTTACTGAAGGTCTTCATAAGATGAAAAGATATGGGTTCCTCTGATTCTCGTGGGAGAATTCCAATTTTGATTATGGAAAGGAAATTAAAAAAGAATCAGAAAGGAATGATCGGTTAGAAAATGGATTTTTTCTTCTTTTATGTCGGCGAGAACTTCAAACCATTTTTTGTCTCGGAAAGTCAAGGAAAATTACCATTTCCGTGATAGTATATTTAAAATGTATAGAAGAGTGACCAGAGAGAATAGAAAACGAAGAAAATGAACGAAAATTATTTTGTTATAAAGAAAAGAGTGCAAAATCAGGATTTAGTGTATCATAGGTCGTGAAAATAATCATTTTCTTGATAATAAATGTTTCTCATTATTAACTATGAAATAATAAAGAAATAATTGCAAGCACATTCTGATATTTACTTAGATAAAAGCAACATATGACAGTACGATTTTTTTCCAAATTTTTGTCAAGTAGTTTAGTGGAACAATTAGAAAACTAAAAGTGTTTCGATCTACATAAAAACTTTTTTATTAACTCTCCGTCTGAAACTGTACTGTAAATTTCTTTCCCAATAACGGGACAAATTTCGACGTCAATTGAAAATTGAAAATTTTTACTCTCGATTAAAATGAAGGTCGAACGATCATTTGCACTGTCGAATACCTTTTCTGATCCCCACACATCCAAACAGAACGTGAAATAATTTGCTTCTTTCTTATTTTCACATCTTGTTGCTGGAAAAAATCAGACGGAGGATTTTGCCCCGAGGCGCGAAACAATTTCACAACTCTCGGTATATCATCTGCAGAATTAAATCGACCTAGTGAGCACCGTTGACTTGATGAAATTTTAATGTCAGTGGCGCCCGAAAAATCCAACTGGACGGAGAATTTGTTCGTCGCCCGCCAAATGTTGATGGGCATTAGGAAAACTTTAGTGAGCGGCTCATCGCGTTGATGTCAATATAATATAAGATAATTCCAGGAATAAAGGATCGGGGGTTTGAAGTTGAAGGATGAGAAAAAAGCGGGACAAAAAAATATTTAAATAATCGATCGTTAAGATCGGTACGTTAGCTTCATTTCCTTTCTCCCACTTTTTATAACGTCCAATTTTTTTTTCGTACTGCGTTCATTCTTTTTTTTATTAATGTCCTACGGTCCTCGGCGCAGAGGCTCGTAATAAAGTTACAAAGTTATTTCCAGTTGGTTATCGTAAAAGTTGGTCTCAGTAGTAGCGAGGGAGGGGAAAAAAGTAGAGGAGGTACATGTTCGGGGGCTATCTAACGTAGCTCCAGGGGACAATCAGTTAAAGAATGCCATTTTTATATCGTTCGAGCGATGGTGGAATACTATATAGGAGAGTTTCGTGGTGTGTCCGGAGGGTCCTACAAAATTTGATGAATCTCGGGGCCAGTAATGTCTCGGAGGATCTGAATAAAAAATGATACTGTACCAGAAATATATGCCGAGTTACATAATTAGTCAATGGAACGTTTCACATTTTATTGACCAATATCATCTCAATATTACAAGATTGAAATGTATCTCTTAGTGGGAATTCATTGGTTCCACGACATTTCAATACAACAACGATTCAACAGACGGATAATTTACTATAAACGGATTTATTGAAAAAATTGTGTAGAATATTCAGTAGACCTCCACTGGACCATATCCTTCGCTTCACAAATGAGATTACAAATGCAACTGTTACTAATCAATTTACAGGCTATGGTTAGGACCATTCCTCAAATGCTACTGAGGGCACAAAGTTTATAGAGAATACAAGCCACTCGTCTGGTCAGTCACTAATAATAATCATAAATATATTGATTTTCATATCTTCTCTGGAAATGAATGTATATTAACAAATTTAAAATGATTCAGAAGTTGTGAGTTGAATGTGTGTTGAATTGTCAGTGAGTGGAATGGATGCGATGTGTTGAATTGTGAGGTCACCCCCCACATTACTCCAATGAATTTCTTCCAATATTAGATCACATGATAAAATGAAGAAAAATAAATTTGAACCCTCGCATATTCGCCCTTTGATGAACGATCCCTGGATTTCCGACTACAGCTCGGCCCGTTGATTGCGAAATAATTGACCAGTCGGTTTCACGATCGACCTGAATCATCCGGTATCGGGCTTATTGGCCGCGGGTGAAACAAAAAGAGCCAAATCAAAATTGTGAACCAAGACCTGAAGAAGACACAGCGATGATTTTTAGTTTCGTAATGCGTTTTTAAAGACCGTCCTTCTGCCGACGTTACATATAAACCGTAAAAGGAAGAAGGGGTGCAATCCGAGGCGGCTGACTGGTGAGAAACATCGTCGGGATGTAGAAACAAAAGGTGGAGTGAAATGTAGGGAGGGAGGAAGGACCTTGATGGATCACCGGGACCGATCGAGCCTCCGAACTAATCAATAATATCGTGTGTACGTGAGAGAGAGGCTGTGGCACATAATTTCTCTTCTCTGCTGTCCTTGTTCAACGGTAAGTACACACCCACCTGATGCATCGACTGCTCGGGTATAATGACAACTCATCATTATAAACGAATTACCAATTTTCTAATGATGATTTTTCATGGACAAGAAGGGAACCATTTACAATAAAAGCAAAACAAGTTGCATTTCGTGATATAAGTCTCGGGAGAAACAAGAATAATGGATGAATGTCTGTGATTAAATGATTATTATTTTATGCAAACAATGACGCATCAATTAAACTTTTATTAGTCTAAAATCGATTGATAGCATTTCACACATGTTACCGTTATTCTTATTGATTAAATTGTGGATTAAAGAAGAAAAATATCGTCCATTAAAGGTTGTTAACAAGAATAATTTGTGAACATGTAATTAATTATTGCCTATATAATTATTAAATATCGCAATGGTCTGTTATTACTAAATGAAATTGATAGCGATCAGTTCTTTTCCCAATAAAACTTCAATTTCAAGGATGAATAATTAATTAAATCTCCCCAATAATCAGTAACTTATCCAAGTAACTAATTAAATAATCCCAAGCTACGTCCCCTAAATTTCCCTGTCAGAAACCTCGAAAAAACCAGATAAAAATTATTTTCCCCTTTCACCCCCTCACGAAATAATGAAACCACCGTGACAAATGGTCAGAAAGTAATACGAAAACCCGGTGGATGCAGTTAAATAACTCCCTCGGCGTTGATCGGTGTGGAGATTATTGCAGTGCAGGAAAAGTGAGGGGTTGATGTTGAATAAAAAAGAAAATTAAACAAAGAGGTATAAAAAAGCGCTTCATTGGAGACTATTATCAAACGCATACGAAGGGCGCGTGCGAATTACACCGGTGAATGGGCTTCAAGGGGGTGAGGGGTAGTGGTATGGGATGATTTGGCGTTCGATAGAGTGTAAAGAGTGTCGACACACGGTCCGTGGGGGTTGAAAAGCCAGGACAAGGTGAAAATGCAGTAATAAAAGCTGCAAGCTCAACGCCACCCTTCCCGCACAGCGGACACAAGCACATTGCACACATATACGGGACGATGGGGTAAAAAGGGGGGTAACGTGTTGCAGAAGGGGGAGGAAACGCGTGGGCACATCGGCTTTACTTCTCTCTCCATTCTACTCGATTCCGAAGCCCCCTCACACCACTTAGCAATATCGATAAAAGCTCCGTTGTATTGCAAGCTCGTCCGTGCCGCCAATGCCACCGACCAAACGCTTCACGTATCTGCATTCACACCCCTGTTGAGGGAGTGAGCAAGTAAGTGAGGGACAGAATATCCGAGGGTAAAGGGGCTGGGTGGGTGGCAAAGAGGGGGGGATCGGGGTGAGTTTGTCATGGGTATGGGAAAGCCATCAATTTCAATGGGCTTTGAAAACCGAACTACTTGTTGCATCCCACCCCAGGTCACCCCCTCTGATTTCCCTCACCCTCTTCTGTAGCCTCTCGTTCCCTCCCTGGTTGAACGGTTTTCACCCTCCTCTCGATACGCGAGCCGATAGCTTTACCCGGGAGGGCGGAAAACGATGGCTCAAAGGGTGGGAGAAAGGGGTGGTTTGGGATCGGTTGTACTCACGTGAAATGTTCGTCCCGGGACAGCCGACTCTTGATGCACTTTTTTTATTCGCATTTCCAATATCTTCTTTTAAGGGGCAAAATCACTCTCCATTTGTTTCTCATTTTTCTTTCCATTCCTGTTTAACAGACATCTATTTGTTTTTGTTCAATCGTGAACGTGCTTTTTCTCAATGATTTGTAGTTAATTTAAGAAGTTCAGATTAAAATTGATGGACCCGATACTTAAAAATGCGAACGAGGAGATTTAAGGGTAGTTTGAAAGGCCCTTGAAAGAAAATTATTCCCATAAAGCTGGGGCTCCATGCCGTGCACTTTGTGATGAATATCTCGAAATGCGGGGGAGATTGCAAAGTTTGCATTACAATCTTTTTTGTGGAGCGAAGTGAAAGTAACAACATAGGTTATGACAAAATCCCGCTATCTCTTTTATATTTATAGATATCGATCAAAAACTCGACTCAGAGATCAGTCAACGTATGTTGTTTTAGCGCTTCGTTACAGATTTTTGTTTATTCATATTGATTCGCTACAGTTGATTATTTGTCGAAACATTTGAATGGATATAATCTAAAAAATTAATTTTCCTCATTATTGTTTGAAAATTACATTACAACCTTTAGTATTTTAGATTAGAAGCTTTACCAATCTTAAATAATACGACTGAGAATCGCGATGTGCTTTTGCATATTACAGATCGACTTTCAAACTTTAATCACATCATCAGATTGACTCCGTCAATTTCGATCTGTCGACATTGATAGGTGATAAATATACCCCCATTAAATTGTTTTTTAAACAAAAGCGAAGTGATATTATCGTTCAAGAGCCGATTGACATTGCGATTAGCAAATGTCTCAAATGGGACATTACCTTTGAATATTAACAAAAGACTCTTAGAAATTAAGACAAGAATTTTCTGTCAGTTAAGTAAGTTCATTGTGGAACGTAGAGTTTAGCCTATATGTTTATTTTATAGTTTTTCCTAATGGTAATAATTTACTATGAAGTGTTTATCGTAATTGAGTGATAATTTTATGGCATGCATGCCTTTTTTGGGGCTTTTGTGTGAGGTCCAGTGGAGACAGTGTGTGGACAGATAAACAATGGATGGTTTGTTCTAGTACAGTGAAGAGGGGGAAACTGTAGCTGAAAATAAGTGAGATTTGGAAGAGTGGACAGGCAGTTCGTTTTGAGTTTTCGGAGAGAAGAGACATATTTTAATCGCTGCATATTTTTACCTTTCATTCAATATTACTGTACCAAGTTGATATTTCTTATTAGTATCGTTTTTTTTTAAAATAGTGTAAGAGTGTAAGGGTTTGTCAGGATTTAATTATTAATCACTCTAGTGTCTTATTAATATGTCGTTTAATAGATCTATTTTTGGTCAGTACAATTCGATGGCTCACGCCGGACTGTTTCACGTTTAGTATCAACCGATACTCGTCAATTCTAACCTGTAGAGGGGAAAGGCGACTTTAGGCAGCTCTCTCGCGAGAGTATACACTTAATATTATCAATATCGATTTTTCCCCCTTACAATAGTTACTTTCGCATTTATTACTTGCTCACCACATTGATCCTACATAATTAAAAATTAATTTTTTACTGGCAAATTCTCGTAGACAACAACAATATTATTATCTATAGATTCGATTTAATTTAATCTCAAAACTTATCATCCCTCTTCCTGATGATATCATTTGGGTCTTCTTTTCCGCTCGATTTCTGCGAATACCTTTTTAAATTCACCAGTTTCGGTGGGATTATTGGAGAGAGGGTATGCGAACCTTCCCTCGCCGTCGAACCGACTTCGGATATTCTTTCAATATCGAGGGGAATCTTTAAGTGACTCAGCCCCAGCAACAGGTTGGAAGCTGTTTTTTCCTTTTTTAGGGATCGCAAACGCGTTCGGTTTGAGGTCGCGGGCCAGGGCTGGATGTAAGGGTGAAAAGGGAAGTCCTTCGGGACGAGCCCTTAGCTCATACAGTTCTCTCTCCCTCAGACTCACTACCGTCGACTCTTTTCTCTTTTTCGACGTCTAGACACGAACCAGCCGGCCTTTGCACGTTTTCCAATCACGCTGGATTCCATCCTTTCATCCCCAAAATTTTTTCACTGGGGTAATCCACCCTAAACGGCTCTATCGAGGGAAGAAGGATACCCTTGCATGAGAATTGGCCAGATCATGAAAACCTCTTCAGCATTATCGTTTGATGTTCCTTTTTCCTGAAAAAAAAAACGAATAAAAATCACGAAATTTGTACAGACTGATTTCCTTTCAGTTCAACGTTTCACTTGGCCAACTCTTCGGTGCTCTTCTGTCCCATGACAGTAATTTTGACGTGGACAATGACCGTGAAATGACATTAAACTAACCGTGGTCGGCTTTGACCAATAAATTATGTGGATTGTCCACAAGAGATACGAAATAAGAAGAGAAAACATTCAGAATAAGTGTTTTATATTCGCTGAAATAGCACATTCAATTTGTGAATTCTCTAGAGTTGTAAATTACAGGACCTTAACCTCTACCGAGTGATATTTGCGAATAAATACTACACACCGGGGTTTTCTCTATGTCGTAAATCAAATATTTTTGGAAGGATTGGAGTTGATACAGATAATACTTACACAACACTTTTAATAAAACGTTCAAATATATTGTACAAAAAGGATAAGTTGCAATGCACATACAGATAATGAGGAATCGAAAGGTCTCCGTTGAGATGTGTCTTCTATAGGAGTCGCATTAATACTACTAATGAAAATTTATTTTAGAGATAAGTTGTAGAAAGGCAGTCGGAAGGGATGAAAAATTGTGGAAGGAGAAATAGGTGTCTGACGTTGCAAATAATTGGAGGAAAAATCATTAGGAGGGGAGGGATTTATCCTGATGGAGTAAAATACTCAATGGATCATAAACTGACATAGAGAGAGAGAGAGAGAGATACTTCTGCTGTATGCTGGGCCTATTGCCCAATTTAAAAAATCCCGAAAGGTATTTTTGAAGATTCAGTGCAATAAGTGAGAAGAATTTGTAAGCTAAAATGAAAGGTCATTCTTGCACTAGACAATATGATGATTCAGGAAAGGAATCTATATAGTAATTCACGAGCATCGTTGACCTTCAATAAACGGGAATAGAGCGGTGTTGGAATGATTAAAGAAAGAAGGATTACCTAAATACAACTGTAAAATTCAAAAGAAACAATTCTGTTGGGAGGAGATAATGAGTAACATTCCAAATATATTTAAAAGAATATTATAGTTCTGAAATTTTCAAAGTTTCCATAAATGTATGGGAAACTTATTCTAGGTGAAAACTCAGATTATTCTCATAAAGAATATGGAAAAATACTCGAAGATTAATTAATTTCACATGATTGACACGCAATAGTAGGAATGAAGTACCTAAAGAGATAGAGACCGGATGTCCAGTGCAATCATTCAGTTTATATTAATGATGCTCAGGCAGGAAGAGAGAGGGGGACATCGCAAGGAGTCAAACGGTACGAGATACACTTGGGATAAAGAAATTTCAATGGCTTCGGATCCACATGCGTTTTGAATTCGAGCGTTATGGGCTGTAGGATGGTGAGCTGGTGCATGTCATTAGCTGTGATGGGGCCTCCGGATGCCCTCCATACAATAGCCCATGAAAAAAGGAGGAAACAACCATCCTGAAACGACGTGGATTGACAGATCCTGTATACCCGAGGGTTACTATTGTTATAGCAGTCATATGCCCGTTGCATACCCCATCATATCCACCATTTTGACCCATCAGCCAAATTATTCTTACGTTATTTTTCCTCTTTTGACAGAATGAGATGTCTCCTTCTCTTTGACTTTGTGGTCGCACACTGCGGTCTCTCCTTGATGATTCGGAGAAAATAATCAACATTTTCAATTTCGAAATTAATATTTCTTTGTCAAAGGTTCAGCTGCTCAACAGATATGTCATTATTCTCGGGCATTAATCACTTTGGTCCCCATTGAAGTCGCTGGAAATTAATTAAGGTGAATGAATATTTCGGGTTATTTTTCCAGCACTTGTTAATTGGAAAAAACTTCTGAATTATTTTGGGAATAATAGTGAGTAAGTAATGAGGTAAGAAACTATAATAGCTAAATCTTGTTTGAATCTGGATCTACTTTATAATTACACATGTTGCTCCTTATTCCCAAAAGTCTTCTCATCTTAAATGGAAAAAATTAATAAAATTCCGAATTAATATTTCCCTACCGAAAAGTTCAACCTCTTTTAAGTTCATGACAATTCTCTTCCATTAATCTTACTTTAGTGACCATTAAACTCTGAAAATTACACCTTCAGTCGTACTCGCATTCATCAAGACAAGTGACCTCTCCAGGTAATTTGACCATCACTCCCCGATCAGCAAAAAATTGGCGAATATTTTGGTTCTGATGAGATGCGATCAGGTAAATGTAAAAATGGTTCCTCACATTAAAACCAAAGGTCATCACTGAAATCCTTTGGAAGTTTCTAATGTCCCTAGAAATACATAGAGGCGCGGTAAATAAACGACATAAGCGAATTATCTGACCGGTAATTTACGCCCATTGGGTTACAAGGGGCCGTGAAGGCTCTCCCTACGTTCTTACCTCTCTCTGCTCGTTTGCAAAACGTCTTTTCGGTTCTTCTTCATGTTTTCAAAAGCCCACCCCCTCCCCGCTAAATCCGTGCAACATGTGTATATAGGGTCATTAGTCTACCCCGGAGCTATTGGTAGACCCCATGGTTCATCTCCACCTCTTTATTTTTCATGGGTAGGCGTTTTGCAAAATTCCTCGAAGGGCGGAGCTATTCCTCCTTTAGGGTTCTGATCGCAATATGCATTTTACTTGGTTCTCGGTGAAAACCAGTCGTTATCCAGGCACCCAGATGGTTATTGATTGGACCTCGTTAACGCGCCAGTTCTCCATACTTTCTTTCGAAAAGGCACCGGAGTGGCGTTGGGTGAGTGTGAGAACCGGAACTCCAGACTCATCTCCACAGGGTCGAGCATACAAAGAGAAAAATCAGTGAATTTTTCGTGGGGAAATTGCGCGAAAAATTCTTGGGCTGCACTAATATAGAACTGAGGTATAATAAATCCGTTGATGAAACTTTGCATTCGATATTGGAAAATTTGCTTTTTTGTGGCGAAATCTTTCTTGTCTACAAGTTCATACTTAGTTGATCTACAAAGAGGATTCTCGGTGGATGAACCTTACGTTTTTTTGTTAACCTATTTGACCTACAGAAAATTGATATACTGGACAATTTTCTAATATCAGAATAGAATATTTAAAATGTTTTTCATTCTTCTTTGCAAGAATTGAAGAATTTTTAGTCAAATTATAATCTCTCAGGTGTAAAAAGATGCAATTCGTTAAGGTTACTTTTCTCGAACTATCAAGTGAAATTCCTGGGATTTACAAAGATTTCCACAGAAGTTCTTGAAACAGTTCAAATGTAACTCTAAATGTTCAATAACAGCATTGCATGATTTTTTGGCCGCCATCTTGCATTTCTTTTCTCTTGTTAGCAAAGGAATTTGTTCCGGAAAGTTTTCTCTGTTCAGAATTTTAATTTTTGTTCCAATAAAAATACTTCTTCTTTGACGGATCGAGCACTAGAATTTTTAATCCGCCTTTCGTGCGCCATCTCTCCCATTTTCGATGGTCATGATCACACTGATAGAAAAATATAGTGTTGCCAATTATATTTGTTTTGGGCGAAGAAATGTCCAGAATTTCCATTGAAAAATGTGCTTTAAATTCTTGTGAGAAAAGTATTTAATTGGGAAAATTATATTTTTCTCTCAGTGCACATCTACGATGTTGTATCTGAAGACGAAACCATTAGGGACCATTCGTTTGATGTTTTAAACCTGGGAAAACATTTTGATGAGCATTTATCGTTCCGACCCCCGCGTTAGGTTCCTACCCCCGAGATGTGGAGTGAATTGAAGGAATCCGGAAGGGTCTCGCGTGCGGTACCACAGCCGGATGTAATTTCCCTGACGAGAGAGGTAACCTGGCAATTTCATAGAAGCGACATCACAACTGCAAATCTTCGTTGTATTGTTCTCAAGTTCACGACCTTGCCAGCAAATGTATGATCTGTATATTTTTTTCCGCCCGGTTTCTGGCATTATCCATGCACGGAAAGAAATTTTTTTTAAACTTCTATGTTAGTATTGGTGTGGCGGACCATACGTGAATTCAAAGACGTCCTAAAAGGGTTTCCTCTCTGTTTTATTGTGTAATTTTTTCAAGTTTCTCTTTACCACAATAAATTTCAATTTTGTACATTCTATAAAATCTTTTTCAAAATTTTCTGCGAATAACCCAAATCAGTATCAGAACATCAATAGAGTTTTGAAATACTCGATTCATTTTTCTATTTATTACCATGACAAAATTAATTTCTTCACCTTGTACAAAATACTATTCCTAAATTACTACCATAATGAATTCGCGTTTAGTCAATGGTGATTTTGCTATGTTACATAGTAGTATTGTTGAAAGAATTTGTCTTCATCGATTTTAAAGTGGTTTCGTCTGTGTTGATACTGCGAACTAAAATGAAAAGTACTATCTGGAAGGGTAAAAGAAAACAATTGAATTTATTCAAATTTAAACTGTAGCACTTTTGAATTTTACTGTGTTATATGCAGATGAAATTTTCAAATAAATGACGTACGGTTTTGCAGTACGTTATTGAACATAAGAGTTTTGACTGTGGTAGGATTTTATAAACTACTAAAAATTTATTTCTTTGCAGTTGTGTGGTCGCCACGCTTAAGAATTGCTTGCGTGTGAATATCCAAGTTCGTGATTTTTTATTTCACTCGGTGGAATTCTTGTCGTGTTTCAAAGGAGACTCCTCCTTTGAAAAGGACTGCATGCCGGAGAGCGACGCGGTTCCCGGTGACGGAAGTAATTTTCGGGAGATGAGTACCACACGTAGTCAGTAAGGTTCTCCGACTTTTGCAATAGTGGTTGAACAGTCAAAGTGGTTCATTTTAGTGGACAGCATGTATGCTGGAGACAAGGCAGAGGCACCAGCCGCTTGGGGTCATATCCTGTCCGCCCTTATGCCTATTCGGTCATTAAGAACGAGGGTTAAAGCAATTTTAGGAAGACAATCATCCGGGGGTCTGTCACACTGTCATGCAAAAAGGGATTGTATAGAAAAGTTGACGAAATACTAGAGTCTATGGTGAATTTTAAAAGGGTGAATTCTGTATTTGTTATTGTCTTTGCCTTAGAAATCTCCAATTTATAAGAGCAATGAATTTAATTGGCTTGAATTTGATAAGGCTCTGTATTCATTTGAGATGAAAAAATAATTGTCATAAAAGAATTAACGTAAAATCAAGTTCATTGAGAGAAAAATATAATTTTGCCAATTAAATATTGTTCGGACAACAATTTAAAGCGGATTTTCCGATGGACATTTCAGGCATTTGGTTGTCCAATACAAATATGACTGGTAAAATTCTATTCTTCACTCAGTGTTGATGCTGTCAATGACATTAATAATAAAAATAATAATAACGAAGTAGAATAGGATGATATCGCTAATTATGATAGATGCTTTCATCAGGTGAATTATTCCTACAAACAAAAATTTTTTTTAATATAAGGAATCAAAAATTTAAATTTATCACAAATATCCTTCGATTCAAAATAATAAAGAAATGATTGCAAAATTTTGTAAATAATATTGAAGGAAAATTTACTCCTTCCAATCTGAACATTTATCGGAAAATCATCATAATTATTGATTGGATGAAATAAAAAAACGTCAAGGTATTGATTATCATATATTGACGCGGCATTACATCAATCAAATATTACTTTTTTTGAAATCATGAGAGTCTTCAAAATTTTTGCACTTAAATATTACGGAAAATACCCTAAAAAATTGCTAGAGTTGAGTAATATACCCGAGTTATTAGAACATTAACATCATTCACCATATGATTAGAGATAGATACCGTTATTCACATTAAACACTCCGATAAATACAAACCTTTAACAATTAACAAATATCAATAATTTTCGACAAATAATTGTCTCAAACGCATAACTCGTATATAATTATTTCTTCAATAGAATTGAACCCTTTATTTTGAAATAGAAAAGAAAATGTCGAACAAGCCTTTTCATTTGATTAAAAAACCATTTTCCGGATATACTTTTTCTCAATCTCCCCATAATTTTCTCATGGATTTTTATCACACCATTCACCAGATATTGCTGATGAACATGATGTAAAGATAATCATTGACCATAACAGTGTTTTCAGTAAAGCACAGTGATGCGTTGAAACAGCCGTATCGTTTCCGTTCCCTGGTGCGAACAAAAAAAGACTGAAAAAAAAACCGTAAAAACATCGTCAAGTGGAGGAATGTATGCATCAACGTTCCGTTGTTAACCAGCTCCTTTCCACTTTGTTAATAACGTCAGTGGTGTTTTTTTCTCTTCGATCCCCTCCTATAATATCCTACTGGTTGTTCTGCTAATTAGTTCTCGACGTTCAGGTTATGCCACGCTCGGCCAGGTGCGCACATTTCTCGGGTCTTCAGTTAAGATTCCTAGAAAAAAAATAAATTTATTCATTGTCAGTTGTGTGAATTCACTCCAACCAATAGAATCGTTTCACGTTAAATGATAATGAAATCCACGAATTATTTTTCTATGAGAATGATGACCAGACAGTCTTGACAATACGTGACTTTATAATAATTTTGTCAACCCCTCCTGCGGTCGTGTGTCGACGGTTTGATAATAATCGACCGAGAAGAGGACAAAAACCCGGGAAATCTGAATTCAAAGGTTCAGCACCCTCGAACGTGCTATAATATCAATATTCTGGATTTCATAATAAATATCTCCAACTTGCACAACTCATCCTCCCCGAACACGTCCATAAATCCCGGTAAAAACCTCAAAAATAATCCCACCCTGAAATAAGATATTCCCACGTCATCTTGATACTCACCCCCTCGGCAAACCCGCTATGAAAAAAAATCCAACACAAAATGGAAAAAAAAACTCTTCTCATTTGTACGAGCGTGCATACATAACAAATAAAATCCTCGTGCATAGTAATTTCATCCGGAATACGAAAGTAGAAGTCCGAGGACGTAGTCGTATACAACTGTAGCCATCCAGGACTACGGTAAAGGGTTGAGTGCACAAGTGAGGAAGAAAGACAGATAAAGGTCGTGCTATGTTAGTGTACATACTCGTAGTTGAATGTGAGTGAGGGTGAATTAAAAATGTAATCCAATAATAACGCGTCTCTGGTGTCCAACTCACTCTCCCCTACCTCGTATCCTGGTGTAGAGGGTGTACGAGATAGGAGAGGAAGGGGTGAGACGCTCACCACTGGTGCTCGTTCCACCCACTCACCCTCTCGCCCATGTGTCGAGGCTTGGCAAAGAATATCTTGGAAGGTGGTGAAAGTATCATGATATCCGCCAACCACCACCACCATCATCACCCGAAAGAGGGAGGAGGTTTGGGGATTGGCTAGAGACTGAACGAGCCGTATGGAAAAGGAGACGGAAGGTCCATTAGCAGGGCGTCAGGGTGAGGATGTGTGCGATTACATACCCTCTCCCCTTGCCCCCACCACCGCCCTTGCCCTGGACAGCACCACTCAATAATGCATCATGCCCAACCGACCCCCGTATGATCCTACACTGACATTCAACACATCCTCCGGTGCTTATTACCCGCCGCGGCTTTGATTTGTACAGGGGGTGGGAGGGAGGCTATCCTACAGAAAGGTGGAAGCATTCCCCCTCCCCCTCCTCTTTCTCTTCATTTTGAAAGCTGTATCTTCCAAAGAGTCAGTATACCCAGGCTAGAAGCTTTCATTATATATGCGTCTGGTGGTGGATGTTATATAGAAAATGGGGAAAAGATGAGGGTGGAAGTAGTACATATAACTTGGCAAGTGCCACTAGCAAAATGTGGTCATTCCCGTAATAATCTTTGATAGTCGATTATTCAACATTGCACCAAGTTTTCAACCCCTTGAAAGTACTTTGCGAAGCTGAAATAATAACCTGATATAGACACCATCAGTTTTCCCAGATGAGGAGGGCTGAGGGGGTGAGATTCAACGATGAAGGCTTGGTAAAATCGGTTATTCATATTCTACAGTTCTACTTGAGCGTTCTCGGAAACTGAACCCCAGTGTCCCTTCTCTCTGCCACCCTCCACCCCCCCCCCCCCCCCCCACCCCTCCAGCCCCTAGCTTTTCCAAAACCCAGCACACATACACCATTCTCCACACTTTCCCCAAACGAAAAGGATTAACAGATAATCCTTTTTCATGGGTACGGAGAAGTAGGAGGTTGAAGGTAGAGAATTGTTGAGAGAAAAGCGGAAACGCTGAATGCTAATCTCCCAATGAGAGATCTCCCCGTTGGATACTACACTCTGGGCTCTATTCCATGCGGGTGTATAACCGACTGGGGAGTTCTTCTCATCGGATTTTTTTTGCGTTAAAAAAGAGAAATTCTGGATCTAGTTTTTTTTTTTTAAATTATGGGGATATAATGTGTAAGGAGAAGAGGGCAAAAGGAGTGATGAGATTGCATTTAAAATCTCTCTTCACTCGCACAGGCTTCGGATACTCAAGAGGTGATTCTCAAAGTTTTTATTTATTTCACGAATTAACAGGTGAAGGAATCTCACTTAGAATTAACGGATCTCAAGAATTAGCTTTAGAGATTTTGGTGGAGTAGCATTCATCATAAAAGTGAGAAAGCGCACTGAGCCTTCCGGCCATTTTGCACTCTGTCATTGGTAGTCGCCTAGTCCATAGGTGCCAAGGATCCGATAATCTTCTCCGGGGAATCCTGCCCGGTTGGAGACACGAATGGTAATTAGATTCAAACCACACCTCTTCTTCATCTTCTTCTCTTCTATTTCTCTGAATCCCAATACCTTCATCCACCTTTCACATGCTGGGTGTCACTTGACACCAAGGACCACCGCCCCAAGGTTCCCCGAGGGAGCTATGTCTGTAGCTGGACAGTCACTCGTGGTTCGACCCGGGCATGGTTGCAAAGTGTCCTTCGGCGATCTGAACCAGCCATCAGTATGGATTTCCCCCCTAAGAGATTGAAAATATGCAAGTAGAGTATATTAATAGTCATGTCAGTTTTCCGAAAACCACAACGTCTCAAGCTTGTTTTCACAAAAACTCGTAAAGCCTTACAATCCCGTCCCTATCAACATATACATATATGTACGATGCAAGTGCACTGCATCTAGTGCTTAACTAATGTATCTGAAGAATTATATTATTAAACTGAAAACTGTATTTAATTATAAAAAAATAGAGAGTATAACCAAAAGAATAATTGTTGAATTTTGACACTTCGGCATCGCGAGGTAAATAACGTAAAATAACATAAATCCAGAATCGTCGTGCAAACACACGGACCGTGCAGAAATTTTAAAATATTATTTTTCTTCCGAAAGACGGATAGCTAAAGAAATGGCGAAAACGAACCAGAGACAATAAAATACAATAAAATTGAGGGATTAGAACCGGTGAAAATTAGTCAAAAATAAAATCATTAGAACCTGGGAAATGTCCGCAATCCCTGAGTGTTAAGTAAAAATTGTCTCTACTAAAATAATGAAAGCATTTAATCCTCAATTTAATGATTTAGATTGTTAGACGATTGTATTTTAAATACGCAAAACCTCCCCTTTTGCGACAGAACAATGTCAATAGATTGAAGGATCGTTACATCCTCCAAATCCCATCTTGGATAATTGAAAAGCTCATATGGATTCATACATTTTTTTCTTCTTCGGTTGGTGTTTATTTTTTGTAACTTTCATTATGATTGCAGAACCATCAACGCTGGTGGATAGAGCGAGGGAGAAAAAACTTCAAAGGCATTTTACTTCAATCCAGAGGAATGACCATGATACATTGTCAGTTCTAATGATCCACATTGGTCTCGTCTCTGCTTTTTGTCCCTGAAAGCAACACATTTTCTTTATTATCCCTTATATTCCCAGGCTGTGGTCCCGGGCCCCTTTTGTCTTTCATCTTTTTTTTTTTTTGATGCGGTACATTTCGCCATATCCAATCGATCCAATGGGGACATTGACTGTGTGGAGGATAGCAGAGACAGAGAGTTGTGGCATCGCAACTCCTGGACCAACACCTCCCAGTGACTTATAATCGCATTTTCTCACCACTCGGCCTTCTCCCCTCCCTCCCCCACTTTTGCCCACCAACAACCCACACAGATAGCCTTCTGCGAAGCGCGTTATCCACCCAAGACAAAACCTATCCTCCCTTAATGGCCACTGGGAAAGCTTTTAGCTAACCGGAGTCTCCATCTCTCTCTATCTATTGTACAGAAATACCAACTTGGTTCAACGTATCTTGTTCTTGCTTTCTGATCTATTCTAACGGCTAATCTGTTGATTATACGCGACCGTATGGCCATTCGTTATTGGAAACGACGCGTCTACATTCCCCCTGGGACTTTCTCTTTTACCAAAGAGACATTCGGGAGCCAATGAGGTGACAAATTAAATCCAAGGTGATGGAAAAAACAATTCTGGAGGTTTTTTCACCGTCGATTGGTGAATTCAATTGGGGTACGTTTGAGAGCATTGAATTGACGACTGTTACGCCTAAAACATTGGATAATTATTCCCCAGCAGTCGTAATAAGAGGTGGTATAAGCAATTTCCCGGAGAATGGGAAATTTCTATGGTTTGGGTGGTTCTGAGTTAAGTTGGCTTATCTCTGAGTCGAGTGCTTCATCAATATCTCCGAATATAGGAGAGACAGCCGAATTATTGTCATGACCTTTGTTGTAGATCTCAAGTTGCTCCATAGTAAAGATCCTGGAACAAATTTCGCTATCTCCCCTAGATTTTGAAATGCCCATGGAAAACTCGCCAACAGTCAAAAGTGACTTATATCATTTTTTCGAGCAATTTTCTTTCGTTTGTTTAACCAACAATTATTCCACTCCTTCGAACATTTGAAGCTGTTACATTGCACACAAGTATTGGATTTCGAAAAAATCAAAAATATTGTTCTCAAAAGTTCACTGTGAATGGCTCAGAGCTTTCAATCCGTGAAGATTTTGGTCTTTAGAAGACTGTCTATACCCCTATTTGATACAACTCGGGCGATTTAGACGAGCCGTGGTCACCCAGCTGAGTCGCGCTAGACATCACCTTGAGAAGATCATCTTGCTCTAAAAATTTCGGGGTGATTCCCTCCGCTTCACTCAAATGTTGTCCGAACCAAACCAAATTTATCGAACCAAAACTGGAATTGGTGAACACGTCTCTGATTACTTCCCCCACATGTATCCCGTACCAGATATACCGTTTTCTTGGAAGATTCATCTATAGATAATCCATCTGGCTGATGAATGAAACAAAATACATTCTCCGCTCATTAGTGCTCAAAAAAACGGAAGTCAGTGAGCATCATAGGTAGATTGATTCGAGAACATTGTTCGTAGTCAGTTGGTTTCGCAGCTAGACCACGTGAAACAATTACCCATAGTCTGATAAAATCGGACAAGACTTAACCTACTATCACTCTGGTTTATTGCAAATTCCGTTTTAGCACGTGGGAACCCAACGCGAGTTTTTTATTTGCCTTTCTGCTGGAGGAATCACCGTAGCAGACGGTTCTGCTTGCTGAGTGTACAAAGATATAGTGTACAGTTGCCCAATTGATTTTTTAAAAATAAACTCAATTGCCCAATTGATCTATCCGATAATAACGTCTTTTGACGTTGATTATTCTCAACAAACGGTTAACCCACTTGTCTCGCCACGTAAGGAGAGAAAAAATAGTGATCGTGTCCTTAATTAGCTTCAGACAATTGTTGTATTATATGAAGCGAAGAGAAGTGATAGAAATAATTCATCGTAGGGTACATGACACGACGTCCTACGTTGAATCGTGCGAATTATTGTTTTATTTATCTGAAGCGCGTGGTTTTCTGGGGAATCCAGACATCGATCATCAGATGGTAATTGTAAGAATAATAAAACGATTGTTCGAAGCCGAATCATGCACTCCAGTATACGCACGTGGCGATCAATTATTCATGAAGCTCAGGCGTGCAGCAAATAACCCGAGCAAACATACGTATATGTACAGTATAACGACTCGTTAGTTTATTCAAAGTGATAATTTATTTATCATTTATTTTTCATCTTCTTTTCTTTGTTATTCGTTTAATCCTACTCTTCTTTCGTTTCTCTATATCTGAGTGGTTGCGAAGGCCGGGAATAAAAATGTTTGAGTGGTAACATATTCATTGTTCCTGCCAACGTGGAATCCAATTACAGAAAAATAGTTGGGTATGTATGGGTAACTACTAACGCCATTAGTAGTTACACGCACGCGTGGTTTTTCAATTTTCATGTAGATCAATTCTGGAAATTGCTTTTTTATGGGAAAGAATTTATTGTGTAGAATATTGAAATCCTTTAACTTAATATTATAATGTGGTAAAAATTTCAGTGATGCAGAGGTAGATTTGAAGAGACAGTAGACTGTTAGGGAATTTATGGTGAAATTTCTCCCAAAGAATTTTGAAATCTCATTAAAAATTAGAGATTTTAGTCAATTGATGTCTGAAGTCAAGCAATTTCCTTAATATTCCAGGAAATTTGATGTCCCTGATTCCTAGAGGATTGAAAATGAGTAAAAATCGTGATGATTTAGGCAGTTTTTCTTCTTCATTTTTTTTCTATTGCCAAACAAATTACTAAGAAGGATTTTCCACTACAAATTACGTGAATTACCGCCCATTTTGCCTAGAATATTCTGCTCCAATTTCTGAATTACTTCCAGAATTTGCTGGAGTCTATGAACAAAATCGAATTCACTTCATTCCCTGAGCGTTCGTATGCAAAGAAATAATCGATCTTAATTAATCGTCTTGCGTCATCTATTCTCGTTTAATTCGGGATTTATATTTCGTGCGCCTCGGGACTCGTTGAATTTCGTGATTAATCAGCAATTAGCATACAATGCCTCGGGATAGTTATATCGGGCGTGTAAGCTGAAAAGGAGGAGATGCGGAATAACATTGAAGAGAAGCAAACCATCACTCCTCCCACCTCTATTCGGTATCAATTGCCACGATCAGTAACAAACTCACAGGGTTAGCTCATTCATTTAAACCTCTCCACTTAAGGTTCGAGAAATTCGAAAACTGAAAGACAGCACAACGCAGACAGCAGAGAAACAGAACAAGGAGAAAACGGTTGTGATGTGATGTGCTGTGCTGATGTGAAAGAGAAAAGGTCTAGACGTCTTGCTGGCTTTGACTTAATCAGTAATCGCTAATTGCTTGACTTGACGCACATATTCCAATCTAACGTACGAGGAAACGTATGCAAATTCACGTGTCGGCTAGGAAATTATCCACCGGACAATTAGACGGGGATTCTTGCTTACGTATTATCGTATAATCCGGCATCCGGTCTAGGCCCTGCCACCACTGGATTTTAGTATTTTTATATCCCAGCTTTCCCGATGGAAAAATTGTGAGGAAGAAATTCATCGACTATTGTGCACTTGATCTTAATTTGAATCTTCACTGTGATTTGAATTTCAGGGGAAATGCCGCAGGCCTTCTCATCTTATTCTGGAAATTAGAGCGAAGTGGGGTTTCAATGATGGAAATTTCAGCTGACTGCATTATTCATAGGAATTGATGAGTAAAGAACCATCTGATATATATATATGTATAAAAGTGGATACTAGAAGAAATCTGTTAAAGTCAAACGCCACTGAATTAAACCAAGTTGAAAATTAATTTGGATTAAGTTGCTTTTTTAATTTAATTTCCATCGATTGTTTAGGCTTAAGTCAAGTCAGTTTTTTCAGTCTTATTGACGTTGCGTTTCGATTTGTCACATTCATTCAAGTGGAATCTCCTCCTTGAGTTGAATCAATTTTGTGGCTTGATCCAAGTAAATGTATTGGTCTGATTGAAATCGAATCTCCAACTTGATTTAAAGTGATTTTGCGGCTCGATTGATAATGGTTGTCAGACTTGATTCAAGTTGACTTTGTTGCTTAGTGTAAGTCAATACTTCAACTTGATTTGCGTAGATTTTTAGGTTTCATCCAAGTAGGTTTTTCCACTGAATTTGTGCCCTTACTTCGGCTTGATGCAAATCAATGATGGAAAATTCAACCTGAATCAAATCGTTCAACTTGGTTTAACTTGATTCATGTTGATTATTTTTTTGTGTAAGAAAATCGCAATTCATATAATTACGTTCGATCTGAAATGTCTAGTAACTAGTAAATCCTAAAATTAATAACAATGTTTCCCTACCAGTTAATAAATAAAAAAAGAGTTAAAAATCAGGGGATGATCTCCCTAACTGAGAAAGTAATCGTTACGATTGTCCCGTATTAGCATGTCCCTGTCCTATCAGCCTTCAGCGCGTGGCTAACGGGTGAATCAAACCCCCCGCGATAAAGAACCCTCCCCCCTGACCATTACAAAGCCCATCATCCCTTGTACCCAAATTCAGGCTTCACCAAATCAGTTGTTGAACGAGGCCTCCGGTGGAGGAAACCAAAAAAATTAAGAGCAAAAAAAAGTTAAGTGCCAGTCATCTAGACAAATCTGATAGTATCATGAAAGACGAATGAGATGCTTAATAATGTCTCCTCAGCCCTATTCTCATTCCACTCGTCTCACTCTCCCCTTCCCTTCGGCCGCGCAGTAAAGAGGTGGACGGGGAGGGGTGGATGCTTTGCATAATTTTTCAAATGCAATCGGCTTCGTGTCGTTGAATTTCTGATTTCCACAGAGTCACGGCTGATTGCCACTGACGCCCAATGTCAAGAGAATGAGCGAAAGAGAGAGGCGTTGCATGAATATTCATTCCCCTTTCCTTAGAAGAGTGCGACGAGCTTTGGGCGTCAGAACGGGCGCCAATATAGCGAACGAATCAGGGGTGGAGGGACGGTACAATGAGAGGATAAGTCCCATGTTGGGGAAAAGGGTTGAGAGAAATGTTCGAAGGGTGTGCTTCGGCGAGAAAGGCAATAGCGAAAGAGATTGATAACGGATACTCGGTGGAGAAGGTGGGGGTGGAAAGGGGGATATTTTACCGTAAAAAAACAGGGGGATGGGGCGGGGGGGGATGAAAGAGAGAGGTAGTGGTCTTTGGCTTTTTCACGATGTTTACCCCTCTGGCGAGGAAGCCGGACGAGAGGCGATAAGCGAGGGGTTGTGCTTCGACGGAAAAACCAGAGCCAAAGGGTTACGTCGACACTTGATCGTCACGTCTTTTTTTCATTATTAATGCGGAGAATATTTTGAGGGGGCCATGTATCGATATGAATATTGTTCGGAGAAATTATCTGGCAATCCAAATGTCGGGTAGAATTTGGTTCGGACTACTTGCTAGAACCACTTTCGGTGATCAAGCTTGTCAACTGACGCGGAAAAACATTCGAAATTGATGTGAATTTATTTGGATGTTATGTTTTCCGGAAGTAAATATGTTTGTTATTTATTGCCTATTTTTTAAAATTTCTTCTATTAATTTATGACAATTCTAAACAACAAACAATTTTAATGAGAAAAAAGAACTATAAATAATTAATGAATTATTTTATTTTATTTAATTAACGATAAGTTTTAAAAAATTTAAATCCGAATTTTAATTAATGATCAATAGTTGAAATCTAATGTTTGTAATTTTACAAAATTACAACCTTCAAATTATTTCATCAAGATTCGTCCAAAATCAAAATTAAATTTGCTTATTATTTCTCGATTTTCAAAATCAGTTTAAATAATTCAGTGATGAAAAATGCCCAAAAGTTAGACATTAAATGAGGCTCAAATGAATGTTTTTGTGTTTGATTATCAGAGTAGAAGGCATTATCAAAATAAAAAATAATTTGAGGCAATCGAATATCGAGTGGAATGTTTTTTTAATTTTTACATTTTGAAAAAAAAAATCAAAGTCATCAGCACCATTGATTCCCATCATGCACATCTCTCAGTATAGCAATCGATTTTATGCCACGATTACATGGCTTGTTGAAAATTTCCTACCGACCACCCAATATTTCAATAAATTCATCGTTAATCACGAAAGTAGAATTGAATCTGAATTTTCCGGGGGGCTATTCTCTCCCAAATTGAGTGACACCACGACTTCATTGTGAAGTCGACTTCGGATGAATTTAGTCATGATTCCGATAATTGGAAGAGGGACCTGATTTCAATGTTGTAGTCAATGATTGCAATTAAAATGAATTATCGCATGTAATACCACAAGAGCTCCGAAATTATCGGATATTTCCCGATAGGTTCGTTGCAAACAAATGAACGTGTCAAGTTTTCCAGTTTAAAAATCACGAGCGCGAAGCGCGAGTGATTTTTCTGGAAAACTTGACGAGCTTATTTGTTTGCAGGGAACCTTGAGGGAAATATCAGATAATTTCGAAGTTCGAGTGGTATTCGGGGGATTATTTTTTGCATCCAAATCTTGGCCGATAGAATTGCACCATGAGACATAATTTTCAACGAATTGCCATTTAATCTGTCAGATACAATTGAGGGTTACTTCAACATTTGTTTTTTTTTATATATATCAACATGCAAAATTTCCAGTGAAATTTCCAAGAATATCCGCTGAAATACCGTGTTGACTATACAAAATAACGTCGAATGGTGCAATCCTATTGGCCAAGATTTGGATGGGAAAAATAATCGTTATTAAACTCTTTATTACTTAATTGATAATTTACCTACTACACCTATACCTATATACCTACACCTTTACCTATATATATATATATATATATATATATATATGTTCTGTCGCAGAAGGGTTTTTTTCTGTTTAAATTTTCATAGTTTTGTTAAATTATAATAATTTGTATTTTTATTATCCGACTATTTTAATATTTTAGTGGGAATAAAATTCATCTCTTATTCCTTCATTGTAATCGGGATTTCTCCAGGATTTTATGGTGGACCAATTGCTATGGTTTTACTCCTCCGAATGATTTTATTGAAGAGCAATTTATGGTTCCTAATCCTTCGAAGGGTTTATTACCACGCTCTATCATAAAGAAATTGAAATTGTAGAAACTCTCCATGGTCCGTGTGATCGCCTAAGGATTGTCGTTTTACTTAATTTCAAGTTAGCTCCGTAGTTCGACTCAAGTAAGACATTATAATTATTGAATCTCCAGTTGATCAGATTAAGTTTTTACATTTATTCTATCAGCTGTCTGTTTATGAGTTACACCGTTTTCGGTTACACTCCTCCTTCTATTTAATTAAATTTAATTCAGTTTTAAATAATAATTTTGCTAAAAATAAATTGTTTTGAGATCCATTAAACATAATCGTAATTTCATCGAGTATAATTAATAAAAACAAAATAAAAACAAATCTGACAATCACCTCCTCAGTGTCCCTACCCTGTGCGAGTGCACAATGGTATACATATGTTATGTATCTGACAATTTATCGACTTTGTCACATTTATAGGAATGCGTGAATTTCCGGAAAAATGTTGCTAGAGAGGGCTTTTCATCTGCTCTCCTAAGCGTTTCTTATATAAACCATATTTGATGCTACTGACTGAAAGCCATTTCTGTGACTTCGGTTGATTTTAAATGGTCTTCAAATTGATTTCACCATCGAGTGATACAATGAGTTGAAGAGTGGGTCGCCCCTCGGCAAGACTCCTTTCCCCCGAATGTCTAACCGTATATCCGCAACTTGAATCCTCAGTAGAAGAAATAAAGTGAAAAAAAGAGAATGCCGACATACGTCTTAATGACCTTCTTAGTATGGTTAACTAGCCACTTATAACGAAAGCGCGCGCGGGCAATAATTAAGGGAGTAAAGCCCCATGGTGGAACGTTGAGGAGGTATTATACGGGCGAGCTGTATATAGCCGGTAATACGCAAAAATGCGCACTCATGCGTCAAGTTTCTCAGGAACATAATGTATCCAGTGGTAAAGCGGTGAAACGGACAGCCCTAATGACAAGAATCGGTGAAAAATTCCCTCAATTTTATTTCTATTACCTCCTACCTTTTCTTTTTCGTTATTATTACTCTTAATTACCATGAAACAAGTAGATTGATGGATACTCATCGTGTATCAAGATTAATTATGAATTATGTTTACGGCGATAGATTGGAAGTGATAAAGGAATATAATTTTTCCGTCCCCTCCTTCATCGTTTTCCATTCGTTTATAACACGCCATATTTCCTTTCGTGCAGTCTGTTTTTAATATCATCAACCGGATGTATGAGCATAAGAATGTATCGGAGACGTATCTTCTTAGAATCCATACGATGCGTATAATTATATTCGATAAAAAAAACCACATAACCATTAACTCTTGTATCTGATGAATAACTTTCGTATTTGTAATTTGAATAATTTCGTATATCGTTCATTGTTACTTCATTCGTGTGACTTATTATTCAATTCAGAGCACGTTTATTCAAATCCAATATTTATAATTTTTTAAATCAACTTTGAGTCAATATTTTTCCATCTAATTCGCAAAGTGAAGCATTTTGTTATAGCCAGCGGCAGGGAAATTCGAGTCCCTTGATTTTCGGGGTATTTATTGGATTCGAATCTCAAGAGTGAATTCAATTTATTTAGTTGTGAATTTATTATGAATAGAATAGAATTCATTATTTATTTATTGATGTGTAACTAACGAACTTTCAGAAAAATAAAAATTCCTAGCAAAATTTAATTTGAATGGGGTTCAATTTTCTTCTCACAAAACTGCAAAAAATTATTAGATATCCGTAAGAGCTATCTCCATCGACAACGTTCACGTAAGTTTGTTTAAAAACTTTAACAATAAATAATGTTTTCGTGATGCTATCTTCGGTTCTCTGGGTAAATAAAGTACTAGAAAATATTAAACTTTCTCCAACTTTTCCTGGATTATTTACAACTCAGTGACTGTCCCATAAATTAATAAATAATTTCTACATCTATCATCCAACAATTGATTGCCCGGGAAACGATCATGATCATCACTCAACCAATTTTCTGTTCGTCGTGGAAACAATTACCGGTCCAACGTGAAAACCCGGAAAATAATTGACGTTACGATGATCTCTAGAGTTCCTCAACCGTTACATTCACATATCATTTCGATACGTAGGCGAACAGTTATCGAGTTGAGCCGGCTAGTATGTCAAAGGCTTAGCAGAACAGAAGAAAACCCCTCTCTACTAACATTTATTCGGGAATTGACTTATGCCCCTAAACGTTGCAAAATCGAGTCTTAGGAATTGCATCAAATATATATTTGTATTTAACAATCAAGACTTTAATTACGATAATTGTCATTATTCTCTCGGACGATATTTGTGGTGATTTGAACAGCTTCATTTTTATTGCAATCGTTGACTGAAAAATTGGAATGAAAACGAGTTATGGGTTTTGCAGCTTGAAGTCATTAAAATAACGTAGCCCTCCGAATTTCCTAAATCATGACTGAATTTATCTGAAGTCGACCTCAATTTGGGAATGAGAAGCCCCCTGGATTGGTTAATTTGCGAACGTTATTTTATACGGTTTTCTGACTTCCTTTTTAAGCTGAAATCGCTTGTTACTTGTCTTTCCCTGGTTGGGATGAATAAAGACAGACAAGGGGAAAGATAGGTGAAGATGGTTAAGAGCCAGGGGGCAGGAGGAGGAGCATTAAAATACAATGGAACTGGCAGTGTGAGCTAACTCAACTCGTAAATAAGCTTAATCGGGATCGCTAATTACAGATTACACAGGAGGTTCGTCTTTCGAATATGTGTATAACACATATTCTTATGGCATGCCCCAACAGTACTGTTGATTCCCATTAATTCTTTTCCCCCCTCGCCCCGGATTTTCACAAAAGACGTGTGCACACATGTGCAGGAATTGGACACGTTGAGCCACGATTACATTCGGAATTGGAAACGACGTTTTACACGTACGAAAGTCGGGTTTTGTTGCCATATCCGGCGGATCGTTTCTTACGATAGGTAAATTAATTACAATAAATTTAACGGTAACAAGAACGATGGAGAATTCTTGGTTTATTTTCTGCTGTTTTTTTTCGTTGAGTACCAGAAACGCTTGGGGGTATGTTTTATGGAGGGAAATTCAGGAAGTGTTCTGCGAACTAAATTGCAAAAAAATTCGCGAAAAATCTGTCTCGTTATGAAAATATGATGGAATATGGAGGGTAAAGATGGGAGGTAAGTTTTGACGTCGTGGGAAAACTCGGGGGATGTTCAGCTAATAAGGTCCTTGGGGGTGTACATGGTGATCTTGTTATTTCAATGATGATGGAGCAAAATTTTTAAACATCACAGCTGCTTCAGAGGTATTTCAAATATAGAATACTTTGGTAAGTGGATTTTTCTGTATTTTCTATCCTTAATAACAGCGAGAAAAATTGATAAATGTCCGGTGAATAAAGATGGACATTTTTGAATATTCAAATGATGACTTTAACAAAAAAAACGGATTTTGGTTGAGAAAAGTTATTGAGGTTCCTTCTACTGAACTTTCTATGAGTTTTTGATCGATTGCATCATATAAGCTAAGAAAACACAATCAATGGGAAAACTCAATACTAAATTAGATAACGTTCAAATTGTAAAATATTTATCCCCTTCTCCTTAAAAACTCCGAAATTTTCTTGAACTTCCTAGTTGTCCATCTCACCATATTTCTCCTTGACATATCCACTCCCCTTGGCAACAAATGAAGTAATTTATCAAGAACTGAATTCAATAACTAAAATAAAGAGAAATAAACGTTTTCAATAACTTATACCAGCTCAAGTATCTGCATGTCTGCACCCAATGGGAATATTCCCCTTCGACACGACTCCCCGATCTCAATTTTGATAATAAATATCCCCTGGAAAATTGTAATTCTCAAATACCTCCATATTTTCGTTAATTTTCCATTTGATACTCCACACGCTTCCGTTCCTCGGTGAAATGTTAATTTTTCACAATACCAAATTGCTCCTGCAATATTCATCAACTGCAAATCAAAGTACGACTGCAACATGCAGATAGAACAGAACCTTCTCACCCCACGGTTCAGTTAATGAGAACGGTTTTCAAAACCAGCAGCCGCGTTTAAATCAAGGTGAGTCCCTGCCAACGTCGTCATAGTTGTCGTGACTTTGCTCCTCTCCACTTCCTATATTTCCCGTCAGTTTTCCCTTTCCCCCCACCGACCAAGTGAGCCCAGAGGACAGATACGAAACGAGTGTGCAATAAATAATTGCATCCACCCGTACTGTACCACAGATGAAAACGGTACTCGACATCAATTTACGTATGATAATGAAAGTGCTGGAATTTTCTATGAAAAGTCAAGTGGAAATTGCCGAGAAGTACAAATTCGACTGTACCATCAGCGGCACGGCACCTCAACTTTCCTCCCCAACCTGAAATGTAAAAAAAAGTCGTTCTCCTGTTGAAAAAATTCGATGAATATTCAATGAATAATTGCTCGTTTAATTGGAACACTTGGAATGTCTCTTCGCGATTATGTAAATACTGATTTTCAGTGATTCTGATAACTTCGTGAGGGATGAAGTTTTTTGGAGTCTTCAACCGGGGGTTGAAAAGGAAGCGATGGGAGACATGATTTCAATGACTTTAAGCTGCAAAACCAATGACTTCATTTCACTTCAATTTTTTAGTCTGCGATTGCAATAAAAATGGAGGTATTTAATTCACAACAAATATCATTCGAGAGAATAATGACAATTATCGTAATTAAACTAGGCCAATAAGTCAATTCCCGAGAACATATTGATAGAGAGGGGTTTTCTTTGGTGCAGCTGTGCGTTTGATATACAGTCGATATTTGAATTTTCAGCAAATTTTGATTTCAGTAACTTCGGGTAATTTTAAATCGACTTCAAACTGATTTCACCATCAAGTGACACTATGACTTCAAAAGTGGGTAGCCCCTCGCTAAGTATGCAGAGTCTCTGTGGCCCTTTTCGATGGCATTCAACTCTCTTCTGCCCCTCGAATTCCACCAAAAGGACACCAACTCAGAGTGATAGATGGGAGGTCGATTACTTAGTGGTTACCGCAAAATTTACCAGTCGATTCGTCTGCGGAGGAAATTCCAATGTACGCAGAGGCCTATTCATGAAGTAAATCGAGTGGTAAATCGTCGCATATATCGGCAGGTCTTTACTTGTCACAGGTTGACACCTAAAAATATTTAATTTATTTTACGAAAGCCAAGCAGAAGTTTGAGTTGAATCGTGTGACTACTCTAAACGACTATTTAGTTCGTCTAATGCAGCAGCGCTAGTTGGCATAATGGATAATGAACCACACAGAAACTCATCAGAAAAGGGATCAACGACAGTGTAAATCATTTCAATTAGAGTTAAGCACTTGAAGCAATAGAAAAATGAAAATTAAAAAAACCTCATTAACATGAACCGAATTCTCCTATCAGCCCATAGCAACGTTCATGAGATGTTGTTTACCCAATAAACAAGGCAACAGCTGAGGTATCCTTCCGGCATATCATCATTCAGACATCTCCACAGGACAATCACTCAAATCCCCAATCTTTTTACTCTCATTTTCCCCCATCATCTTAAGACTTTTTGGAGTGATCGTCGTCGGCGTATAAGTAGCTCGGGGAACGAGGAAGATAATGAAAGGGGCATGACGTAAAATAAAATGTAAACACGAAAAGAAGAGGGGGTCATGTTGGGCTGGTGATGAGCGAGGAGAGGAGCTCAAGGTGGTGGGGAAAGGGCTCAGGGAAAAGAAAGGAGTGCGTGAGTGGCAGCTACCGCGTACACAGGGTGGAGATGTACACCAGAGCAGTGAAGACAAAGAAGAGAATAAAAAAAGAGTAACGAGACGAGGATGGAGGAATCGCATCGACCGATAGTGCCCGCAGGCATGGCAAACCCAAGAGCCGACCACTTATCTGTAGGAGCAACATCAGAGGAACTCTCGGTTGGTTGGTTGGTTACGTTGGTTAGATGGCAAGGGAGAGTGCCTGGCGTGAGAAGGATGCCGAATCTGCTGAGACTTGAAGTGTACGCGAGAGATACCAAAAAAAAATATATATATTCACTGGATAAGGTGGAGGACACACACCCGTGGCGAAATGCGGGAGTAAAGCAAATGATACCTCCTTAGGCAATTTTAATTTTGCAGAAATCACTGTTAGACTAATAAGAAGAGAGCGTTTGGAGGTACAGACACGGGATAAGATACAGCGTCAGCCCACCAGCGACATTAAGATCAAAACTCCTGGTGCTCAGCCTTACGTGAGAAAATTGGTGGGGTCTGAACTCCTGTCCAAATCTTTTAGCCCCAATTGCTTCATATGAATAATAATTACTGATGACTCCTGTTTCGATTGGTTAACAAATCACAATTGGTCTAGAGAGAGCCGTAGAGTAGAAATGTATCTTTCTCGTGCCAATTATAAAATGAAATAATTATAATAATAAATTCACTGCATTTTATATTTAATTAAACCCCATTGCCACTAGAATCCATCATCTCGGTCAACAATTCATGCACCGCACATGAAGCTCTGCAACAACTGAATATTTGACCAGAAAAGAATGTGACTTTGATTGATCTAATGAATCCAGTTGCAATCATCATCGAGACATGGTTTTATTGATCCATTGGTCTAATAACCAGAAAATATGTCTCCCTTGCACTTCTCATCTGCCTTGAGAAGTCAAGTGCTCATAGACGGCAGTATCACCAGGAAATCCAAGAGAAGAGTTGATGGGTTTGATGGTGTCGTAGGAGAATATAGGAAGGGTGGAGAAATTGAGAGGGAGAAAGACAGATTGGTTGAAAGGGATGTGAAAGAGTGAATAGATGGTAGAAGAGTCGACGAAAGCTGTCGGGAGCACAGTCGAGCGTGTACACGCGATTCCGTTACGGGGATCAGAGCCGTCCAACGAGCCATCCAGATCTACAGGCGGAAGACGAACGAACAGGAACGAATAGTCAGGGGGTGAGAGAGGGGGTAGAGTGAAAGAGAGGGGTTGTCCCCAGTATTTTCCGAAGGATGGTAAAGGAGACTGCGGCGTTTCGGTGAAGGAGTTGGGTGGAAATGGTTCGTGGAGCTTCTACTAGGGAATAGAAATGGCGGGAAAGGGGTTGATACGACGGAGAAGAGGTGAATGGGCGCCAGAAAGAGCCCGAAAGGAGGGATAGTGAGGGAAAACCAGGAGACATATTTATTTGACATGCGACGCGACTGCACCCGAGTTTCATTAATTGAAGATCGCGGGAATGAACATGCCAGACAGCACACACCCTGAGACCCCCAGACCAACGCCACCATCTCCTGACTTCTCTTCTATAACCAACCCTTTTCCTACCCACCCCTCACCCACTCTCATATCGTCTGTATGTTACGTCCTTCGCGGAGAAGCAGGCAAATGAGGATTCACCATCTCTGACATTCGAGGCATTCAAGTACGTGTTCTGATCTAGGCCAACCACACGCACAACTACCGTGTGTGCTCTTCAGGAACACACTCACATCTCTCTGGGGGTCTTTTCTTTCCACTTTCCTTCAGTGTCGATGTCCTCCGTCTGCCCCTAGGGGCTCCTCCAAATGTTTTTTTTACCTACGTCACAGAAAAATTGATAAAACTTCTTTAAAAATTCCTGTCTAGATCCTGTCTAGGTTTATTTTGTTATGCCTTCCCTCATTTTTTACTCTGCCACATAAGAAATTTTATGTCAACTGATTATGATTGATTAACAATCAACACCGAATATATCCGATTATTGATAGCGTTGGACTCCCTCATGGGACCTGTTGCATTAGCCATTTAGCGGCCATCTTCTCGTCGACTTTGAATTTTCAACAGAGCGATATAGAAGTTTCTTTGAGCCGATAAACAAATTTTACTAGGCAGCATAATAATTTTATTCAGGACAAGCGATGATCATTAAATAATTATGAGTCATTCTGAAGGGCTTTGGGTATCAAAAGGCCGAAAGTGATAAAGAAGCAGCTGAATATTCTTGTTTTTTTTCGTCTCATTCAATTACCATCTGTTAAATTTTAGTTCAGCAATTTTCTACCATGTAAAGGATACTTCTGACGTATCCTTCGAAGAATCGAGCACTTGCTGGCATACGAAGGGCTATCCTTTTACTCACAGTGTCCTTTTTCCTATTCTCATTCTTCTACCGCTCGCCCACTCGTCGCCTCTTTTTTCCACCCCTTTCTCTCTTTCTCTTGCTCTTGGTGAGCGAGCAATGGCCTTTGATTAAAGTCCTGGGCTTCGTCGTTGGTGTGCGATATCGGAGATGGCGGAAATTTCATTTACCCCCTCGTAGAGTTATCTAAGAGCAATACCGGGTGGCCTTAATGAAACATTCAGTCGCGAGAATAGCTCAGCAATCTCGAAGGGTTGAGTTGAACGAGGAAGAAGCGAATGGTAGATTGAGGTGTGGGGAGGGGGGGGGGGTGGTTGAGGGTAGGTGAGTCAAGGGGGCAAACTCTCTGATTCCTGGCAATGCAATTGCACGTTTAAAGTGGCGTTTCTCAGTTATTTCGACATCCCTCCACCGGCTTCTCATTACCCCCCCCCTCCGCGCCAGGCGGTTCGAAAAGTCAGGAATGCAATCGTGTTTCCATCCCCACCTCCCACCCTGTACTTCGTCGAATCTCATCTGGCTCCAGCATTTTGAATTATCGACATTTTCATTAGAAATTCGCTAATGATAGACTGCAGCTAACACTTGAAATTGCTCCATCATTATTTGGGTCAAATGGTTAAGTTGATGTGATGGATAAGAAATTAGAGTCCTGAGAGGAATTAGGAAGGGGGCGGGGAGGGCGAGATCGCTAGGTATATGTCGCTTAATTCAAATTCCTCGAGATGATGAAGAGACTCGAATGAAATTTTTTCATTAATGAATATAATTAACATTTAGTATTGGATATTTGAAAGAATTTTTTTTGGTTTTTGTAAGGAAATAGTAATGTCATTTTGGGGGTGATTGTTGGATTACTGTGAAAAGTCTTGTTAAGGGTAGAATAATAAGAAGCTACTAAGCAGTCATCTAAAATTAACAAATTTTTCGATTACAATTTTTGGACATCGAACATCAGAATTTTTATTTAGGCCGATTTTGTTAATTAAACTCCACAGTTTTGAGTTTCAATCTATATATTAAACTCTTGAAAAATATTCTTTTTAGCTGGCGAAGAATAGAATTGAAATTCAGTTTATTAAATTATAAATATTTCCCATGGATAATCCACAGAGCGATATTTCAACAAAAACATTGTTCATTTTTCAAACATGAAATATTTTTTGTTTTATAAATAATGTAAAAAGATCAATAAAAGTGTGGCCACCAAATTGTTCTTATAATATATTTTTTCAGTAACAAATACCGAATTTTGAAAGCTCTTGCTGTAAAAACATTCTTATCCAAATGATGATAATAAACCCCTCCAAGCACATCGTACAAACCCCGCCAGAAGAAAGAAATGGGGTATTTGTACGATTAGACTGAAGGGTGCAGTATTCGTCAAAAGGGAACGCATAAAAATTAATAATGCTTTTCGCGAAGTAACACATAGTGTGTGTGTGTGTGTGTATGCGAGTAAGTCCCATCGCGACGCTTTCGCGCGAGAAAAGGAGATAATGAAAGACGCGTGCGACGACAACAGTCACCTCCTTTTATTAATCCCAGCCATGTCCCTCCCTGCCACCTACCCCTTGCATTTTCAACCCCTTGCATTTCCTCCCGACTAAGCATTCCACTCTTTGCCATTACAAAACAAAAACCGAGTGCCTGTCTTTGCACAAGAGCCAAACAGCATATGCATTTCCAGAATTTAGCAATGTTCGGGTCTTCGTCGTACGTCTGACAGATGTAGATACGTCAGGACGTGCGACGAAGCCGGTGTTCAACCCCCAGTGACGTTATAGAATCGTACAATTGACAATTCCCTTTTTATATTTTTTTTCCCTCCATATATACGGGGCTTGAATTCTCGCGCCCATTTTCACCCCCATCCCCCTCGCGCACTGAGTGAGAGGACAAAAAACACTGAATCTTCATTCTAGCGTTAGCACAACACTCCACCCACTGCTGTCTCCAGCAACACGCTCCTACATTTCTCGCTCCTTCAAGCCAAAACAGCTCGCAATTTGTGATCGCAATTTTCAATTTCTGCCGACATTTTCAATTAGACTAAGAGGTGCGCTGCCTAGCGCCCTCTACCGCCCCCTCCCTTCGAGCCTTCCCACCGGACGGTTTACAGACGTACAAATACAACTGAATGACTTTCACTTATATAAGTGTACACTCATGGCTGAGATTTCTTCTGACTCGTGTTTCTCTCTTTCCCGGGCGCACATTTTGTTGTGAAAATGTGTCCCAGACTTTAATATACGAAAATACATCGACGTCGTATGGAAAAATAGGGGGCTGGTCCGACTCATTTTACCGAGAGGCTACTCACTCCCAAATTTACTCACACCACCACTTCATTTTCATTTTGAATGCCTGAGGCCCCTCGATTTTGTGACGTTTAAGCGAATGAGTCATTTCCCGGCAAAACGTGGGTAAAGAAGGATTTTACATTGTTCTGCTAAGGGTTTGAAGTACAGGCGATACTGGGTTCTACTGACTGAAAGCGATTTCACCGAGTTCAACTAGTTTCAGAATCAACTTCAAAATCGTCTTGGTTCATGGAAATCACCTGATTTCAGTGACTTCGGTTGATTGTAAATCGACTTTAAATTGATATCACCATTGAGTGACACCATGACTTCAAGAGTCAGTAGTCCTTCGGATTTTACCCGGATCGGAGTGTCATTCCAAGACGCCACACTCTCCCGGGTCTCGATGGAGTCTCTGGGGTTTTTCGCTTCGTGAATTGACGGGGTGAGAGGGGGATATACTTACAAAAGGGGGTGAGTGGGATTTTTTTCTCGTAGATCTTCGCTTGATTCCCGAACCCATATATGTACCCTCGATCCTGAACCTGAGTGATTACATTTCTGAATTTCAGGAACAGAAAGGAAATGCAGCAAATCCAAAAATTTTCATTCGATTTTCCTTTACTGTGTCAATTATTCATTTTATGTAAAAGTTTCATCAATCGAACATTTGACTCTGGATAAGTCTCTGAATAATTGAGTATTTTAGATCGAATCAATAATTCCTTCATTACATTTTTTTCATTAAATATTTTGTCAATTTCATCTCTTACTTCAAAGTGATAATAAATTATTGATATTGAAGAAATTTCTATCTGATCGAAATTAGAATGTATTCATAGCATGAATTAATAGAATCTAATAGAAAAATTGTTATGATAGTAATAAATGATTTTTCTGAATGTCTGACCTTAAATGCGATGCACTCTTTCAATCATTTCCAAGTTTTTTTCTCATGATTATCTCAAAGCGATAATAATAGATTAGTGTCTTATAAATATTTATTTCGGTCTCAGCAAAGTTTAATTCCATTGGACTAAAGAGTTTTAAACAAATGTTCATTTATTTACAAAAATAAACTGAAAAATCAGAAGCTTTTTAACACATTAAATGTAGAATTCCCCTGATAAATTGGGGGATTTTTTACATATAAAATACTTTCCTTCATATAAAAAAATATATATAAGAGATAAATCATTTTTCAGACCATCTGAATGTGCTGTCCTTCCCCAGGAATTTTCAACATTTTCTGTCTTTTTAATTTTCAGAATGACAAGAGGTAAAACAGACGTTTCGGATCAGTGGTGGAGACGAGCACAGGACAGACAAGTAATAGATAGGTTTGTAATCCATCGAGAGCTCCAGGCGTTTGGGAATGAGATATTTCGAAGGAGGTAAGTGAAGCGGCGGGGGAGGGGGGGCGGTTGCTGCGGGGGGGTGTTGGAGGGGGCTCGAGGGATTTTGGTGAATATCGGCAGTCTGCGAATGAAATGGGGCGTTCTGGGGAAGCACTACCGCACTCTGGGCCCCGGAGGGACAGCTGCCGAATCGAACCGCAATCCAGTATCCACCAGCATCCCTCCCTCTAGCCCACCGATCCCCTCCAGCCACCCCCGGGTACCTCATGATGCTTCATCGTGGACTTTACCCCTTCGGGGCACTTGGTTGGAACTTGTCTCTTACTCCCGAGACGATTGAATCGAGCTAAAGGTGTAGTAATGCTCGATTCCAGGACTAAAAACAAAAGTGTTGGTTTTCGAGTTTTTCTACGGAGTGAAAATTCAAGGAACTGTTCGGATTTAAATTGGCCAGATGAATAAACTAAATAATGGAATTCCAATGCATGTATTTTAATGGAAACGAAAGTAAAAAGTTTAAATTAACCGGAATATTTTGGCTGAAAGTGTCAATTTTTTGCGGAGAAATATAAGAAAAATTCGAGAATTCGCATAAGGAAATTTCTCGGTGTGTCGATTTTGCGAGAAATGACACAGAAAATTGTGGATAATTTTATTGTCCAGTTGAGAAATTTCTCCAATGTCAATAGTAGCACTCTCATCTGTTCTACTCATCGTGCGTGTTTGATTAACTTCGGGAACGTTCGTCAGGCCGAACTGACCCGAACAGCGGTACCTGGGACTTCCACAGTGGGATTTACAACAGAGGACGTCTCCATATCAGCGTCCGGCAGAGCTTGACGTACTTATTTTTCTGTGAAAATCTAATTAATCATAACTAATCGGGAGTATTTGTAGGCGAGAATATGTTAAATGAATTGATGTAGAAATGACTGGAAATCAGTGACAGCATACAGTCATGGCGATTTAGGAAAATTATTTATCTGCCTCATTCTTATTTTTCTTCATACTCCACCACATGAATTGGAATACCAACGAATAAAATTATGTATAAATAAATAAAGAAACAATCTTGTGGAGAATCTGCTGATTTTTTTTCTGAAATTCCTTCACAAAAAATCTCCGAATCTTCTCACTGGGCAGGGGGGTCGAGAGGGGGTGAGCATTAGCAATATTCCAATATGGCCGCGGGTGAATTTCCATGAAACAATGTCGAAGATTACTATTCGGGTCTAGGACATTTTTTTCCGCTCATTCTCGTCGGACGGGTGGGGAAGGGGAGAGAGCGATGGAGATGAGGACGATCATTGTTCGACACAATAATATTTGTCACCGAAAATAAAGCTTGAAAAAAATACTGAAGGAGGAAAAATTCACGAAGGAATAGAGAGGTGGGTGTATCCATTGAAACGCAGACAATGCGGTAGAGGGAGGGGTGGGTTGGCTGGAGAATTCATCTGCCTCATTCCGTGGCTCCCGAACTCTCACACTGATCTCACTCCATCTTTTTTTTCACCCTGGTACTTTCTCTCTCTCGCACTTTTCACCCCCGCCCAACAACCCGGCAAGTCACCTTCACGGTGTAGTACACAGCTCGTTCTACCCGACAACTCCGTCAAGTCACACGCGCCAAATTAAAAAAGGACAGAGTTTTCAATCTTCTCCGGAAGGGAAGTAAATGAGGAAAGTATTGAATATCGGAAATGCTCAACTGTGGAAACGACGCCTCCAGTAATTCATGTTAATCCCTCTCGAATTGTGTTTGACGCGCAATTTACCGGAACGAATTATCTCAATTACTTAATTATTTATTTGTTCGTAAATTTAATGAATGTAAGGGTCAACAATAAATTGATATTTCGAAAGATCTGTTCACAAAGTCGGTTAAATTGACCCAATTCATACTTTAAAAATTCATCAGATGTAGTATTGTTAACAGTATTGTAATAGTATCGATGGAATAATCAATTGATAGTAGGAACTTCTCAGCACTTTTACATAACCTCTATGATTTAATTTATTGATAATTCTCAGTAATCAGATACTTGTTGAACAAAATTATTATTTATTTATTGGTTATTATTTGGTTCATTTGCTGCTATTTCTTGGATTACTTTTCATTTTACAATTTTTCTTCAAATGAAATAGAATTCAATAATATATTTTGACTCAAAGAGGGTTTGATTTTCAAAGAAATTGTTATCGACGCTTTCTAGGAAACTCACAATAATAGTACTAATAATAACAATAATAATAGTAGTAATATTATTATTATTTTTTCTCAAATCGGAATATAAACTCTTAATTAATCATAATTTCCTCTTTGGCATATCTCAATGGAATTGAAATTTCGAAATGGCTTTTCAAATGGCTAAACTCCTTGTTCGTCTGTCAATACTGTAAGAAATATTCTTCAATGCTGTCATATCGAAAATCCCCCAGACGAGAGACACGAAAGGACGGATGAAGAATCGTTTCTTAATGGAAGTATACACTCAGTGGAAAAAGGGAAAGCCATTGCAATTGTACTTAGCGAAATGATCTGCCAAGGAACAGAAGGCAATATCGAAATTATTGTGATTCTATGGTGTATAGATATAGCTGTTATGTTCGGAAAGGGAGATATAGCCTGAGGGTGAGCAATCTATAGAGAGTGAAAGCATCAGAACATTACTCCGTCGCATGGCTTCGAATGGATTTGAATATTGCGCGGTAGCAATATCGCTCGGGGGTCTAATAGTTATTGCAAATGGCATGTACTGTTGTATGAGTGCAGGGAGATGACTCCAATCGGCTAAGGGGGAAGGAGCTGGTCATGACGGGTTGTGAGGACACTGGGGAAAAAACATTAGTCCGAGCATTTAGTACTTGTCCGAAAAATTAATCGACAAGGTTGACAAGAAAGTCGTATTTATACGGCAAAAAATTTTTGGTAGTTTATAAAATGCTATCCTAATAAAAATTGCTATGGAACATGGGACTACAAGGCCATACGTCATTTATTTGAATAATAATTCCATCTGTAACATAGTAAAATTTAAAAGTGCTACAGTTAAAATTCGGGAAAATGCAATTGTTCTTTTTACAATTCAACATTGTACTTTTCATTTTAGTTCGCCATATAGAAACAGACAAAGACCATTTTGAAATCGATGAAGACAAATTCTTTCAACAATAGTACTATGTAGCATAGCAAAATCACCATTGAATAAACGCTACTTTGCTATAGTAGTAATTTAGAAATAGTATTTTGTGAAAGGTGAAGGATTTCATTTTGCTATAGCAATAAGTACAAAAACGAATTGAATATTTCAAAATTTTGTTGCTGTTCTGTTCTGATTTGGCTTATTCATAGAAAATTTACTGTAAAAAGAAAATTTTCAATAATCACACATTAAAACAGAGAGGAGACAATTTTAGGAGATATTTATGTCTGTAAATACAAGTATGATGCGCAACTGCAATGCTAATATAGCCGTTTTTTAAATTTCTTGCCGTGTAGCTGTTCCAATAATTATGATAATCTATTTAGAATAGAAGTGTTAGTCCTCAATTCAAGTCTATTTCAGGGAATTTACTCATTTTACTTTGAAGTTGAAAACTTTTTACATTTTATTTTCTCAAAACCGCAATAATTGAATGAAAAAAGGTACTTGAGTTGTTTGCAAGTAATTTTTCATTTTTCACAATTTTTCGAAAAAACCAACTCTGTTGACTAATGATATATTTCGATACAAGTGCGATACTCACATCGCACATGTATCCGAACTATACTTTTTGTTAGTGATGTCACGTTCAGCGAGTGGCGAACTGTGCCATTTTTCGTTTACTAGTAAACGAAAAGTCGTTTCGTTTCCAGGTAAGTGCAAAGGCACTTTTCGGCACGGGCTGAATGTAGCAGCAGTGACAAAACACTTTTTTTCTTATCGCAGCATATCATTTTTATTCATTTTTAAGTATGAGACTGTTTATAATTTTTTTTTCGTAGCGGCAATAAAGAATTGCAAAGTGGTGAACACGATGGTAAAAAATGATTCATCATTCCGATCGGATGGTAGAACATTACCCGATTAATAAATAGGGTGGGGGCTGTTGACGAATGTCGTGATGTCAAGACCACTGACCCTAATCGATTTTCATTGATTGCTATCTCCATTAGACTTCGGAAATGAGCAAATACAGTTGTGCTCCATTCATTATTACTTCCGATTGCGTCATGTGAGACTATTTGCTATATCTCTGTGAAATTAATCGGCGAAGAAAATAATTTATACACTTGTGAGTAATGATAATGATTCATTAGTGGTAACAGTAAAGACGTAAAATGTTTATTTCAGTCATTAGTTTAGAAAGAGATACTTTCGCTGATGAATCATTACAAATTTGAATGTCGGAGATTAACTGTAAAAAGTAGGTATTAATGTAAAAATGTTGTCATTGGTAATATGGGAGGGTGAAATAAAAATTTAGAGCGAAATTCCTACAATTTTTTGATCGATTCATTGACATCAAGTTTCTCTACGATTATTAACTCGACATCAGATATAATATAAAGTCGAAACCGGCAGATTATGCCCTAAAATTATTAATAATTGCTAGCGTTGCACGTCACCAAATTCTGTGAAAAAAAGAACTTTTCAATTCATAAAATAGTGAAAATTCTGGCCCCTCCTTTCGTTCCAGCAAATAAAATCATAAAACCCAAATGGGATTTTTATTTAGGTAGCTAAGTTCCTTCTCTCGAGGCTGATAACACATTGGCTGTCTTTCTACATTTTCTACGGTAAATAACTAGTGACACTCTCGTGGTTTATTAGATAACCAGAAAAAAATATATAAGAGGCGAACAGGAGGGAGCCTGATTGAGATGGAATCGGGAAATAAAAGAGTTGTAAATAAGAGATAAAAGACGACGAAATGTATAGTGGTAGGTGAGTGACTGGCCGTGTCTAGCTGAGAACAAAGTGTCGTTTTATTGTGGCGTAAGGCTCCAATAATCCTCATTTATAGCTTATAAATGATTTTAACCCCCGTAAAAATGCATTAGTCGACGTCCACATTGTGTTGTTACAGTCGGAAGAATGAACTAGAGAAAACATCATTCAGGCCCGATGTGTCGAACAGTAAATGTTGATGGGTCACCGTGTGTGACGTCTCGTCACATTTGTCCGAACTCAGAAATGACATAATTATTGTTTTATTTATAACATAGTTAAAATAATAGAGATGACAGTAAAATAAGTAATCCCCAGAAAGAAAAATATTCTCCGTGATTTTTCCATTTAAATAAATTTATCGGTCTCTGAGGGGCGAGGGATTATTTTTATTTCATTTTTCAGCAAGAAAAGGAATAATATCTGCGTCACTGCGATGTAAAAGTTTAGGAATATCTCGTTGTCAAAAACAGTTTGTTAACAGAAATTTATATTTTTTTGAATTGCCCGTTTTACCCTCATCGTTAGTTTTGCCTCTCCCTTATTTATTTAAAGCTTTTCCTACAGAGGTACAAAAAATTTTCACCAGTGCAAATTTATCGAGACAAATATAATTCTGTCGTTAATTTTCTACGAACTCACTTTTTCAATATACCCTTTTAAAAAATTTTTCTGGAATTCTATAGAAACTCCTCGAATGTCTTCAAAATTTCTATTCATTGCTTGAATACCCTCGAAACTTTTGAAAACTCTAAATTCTCTCGAAGTTCTTCGGAATTCTTCAGATGAACCCGAATATTCATGAAACTGTTGGACTTCTCTCAAACTTCGTCTAAAGCCTTAACATTTTGCAAAATTTGAAAAAAAACTTCTTGAATTATCTTAACATGTCGCGAATTATCTAGAATTCCAATAGATGGCGCGACAACAGAACAAGTTTTTCCGTGAATGATCTCCCATATTGAAACCGAAGACGTATTCTCCAAAATTTAAAAGATCCCAAGACAATTTTTATTTATTTTCCGTTTAAAGTGCACTTTAAATGAGAAATAAATAAAAATTGTCAATAGTTCTCATCCCACGGAAACAAATTTTAGGTAAAATTAGACTTCCAGGGGGCAAAATGAGCGATGAAGGTTTGGTTTATCACATAAATTAGCTTTCCACGTCAAATTTTTCAACCAAAATTCGACTAAAAAAGTGGTTAATTGTCATTTCACCCCACCTTCCGCACTCTAGACGTCTAATCTTTATCCAAAATTTCTTTCCGTGCGCCACAAAACACATGGTACTATTCTTCAACGAGTTGCTAATTATCCACCAATATACAACCGTTAGAGAAAAAGTGAGATTTTAACTTCCGACAGTACTTGAATGCAATGCAGTTGAACGAAATAATAAAATGCGGTTGTATCAAGGTATGAATTCTCTCGTTTTGCTCGTAAAAATGTTACGAGTACTGCCTTATTGCCCTGAGTTCACGCATCTCGAGAATAAAAACACAGAACTGTGTGAGGACTGATAGAAAAAAATAAGGATAAATATGCGTGAGAATGTGTGTGGAGACATGAGAGAGTACAGGAAGTGGACTCATTGACTCCTGCGGAAGCGGTCGTCGGTAACATGGGAACCAAAAAAATTTAGTCAATGATTATGTCTTTGAAGCACAATTATAAATCGTGAGTAATCGAATTCGAGTGAGGGATGCGAATGTTTTCTCTTGAGTTGCCCCACCCCCACAGCTGACGTCCTGTCATTGTATTTGATTCAGAGAATTTATTTGAAGCGAAGTTGCTTTTATAAGAATTTCACACCCGCAAAAGCATGAGCCAATTACGAAGTGGATTGAGAACAAGACACTTCCCCGATTACTTTTTTAATATAGAAAGACATTTTTATAAAATTTAGAGACAGTGGCGTCGAAATTAACAAATAACAAATTTGTCAAAAGATTCATGTGTTTATGATTACAAAATTGTCACGGCAAATAAAAAGGAAGTTTACAGTCAAAATTAAAAATCAAGTAAAGGAAATACATTTTATTTTCATCGGCTAATGATAGGACAGAGGGCATTCGTCAACTGCAAATTAAGAACTTGAAAACAAATGAACTTTGATTTCTTCATCATAATAAGAAAATTATATTAATAATCCCTTGACTTATGATTAATAAAACTTAAGTTTTGAAAGTCTTACGCTCATATACATCATTTAAAGTGCACTGAAGGAAAGATAATTTTTCCAATTGCATATTTTTCAGACAAGACTTTGAAGCTAATTTTTCTACGTGAATTTCGGGCATTTGTTTGTCCAAAACAAATATGTTTGGAAAAATTATATTTTTCGCTCAGTCTTCAAGTGTACTTCAGTAGAAACACTCCACTAATGATGTGTTCACTTCAGCTAGACGACAGTTGGACCATTGACCTCACTTTTTACCAGTGAAACCTGAAATATCATAAATTTATTTTGCCGTTCTTCTTCTTCCCCCAATTCTCCATGAATATCCCATTGAACCCGTGAAAAACAAAAAATCCATTCGGTGCATTCCAGCCGGTACGTAAAGCAATTAATATTATCAGAGAAACGCGAAGATCAAATAAAAAGGTCATATAAATTCCATTCTCTGTACCAAAGATTTATCTCCAATAGCTCCTGGAAAAAGAGAATCCACTGGAGCGCGTGACACACGAAAAAAATCCAACAAGGACTTGTAAAAAGCTTCTCCTCCCTTTAAAAACCAAAAGAAAAACCCAACAAAACCGCATTGCACTTCTCCCTTCAATATTTTTTAATCGTGACATAAAATTAAATTTTTTTTACAAAAGGCCCAGTTGAGCATATTTGCGCCTCGTTGACTTTCACTCTCCTGGTTTCGTCGTTGATACAAAGAAAAAGAACAATTTCAATTACGTCCGGTGACGGCATTACGTCGCTTCCGGTACCGAGGGCTACGTACGTTGACGTGACCCCTCCGCAGGTCCTTTTTATACACACAAATACCACGAAAACACTCTTTAACATTTCAACAGGCCTCATAGAGAAAATTAAACGTCGTCACACACGTATGCGATTCGGGCAAGTGAAAAGGGGTCGGCGGGAGGGGGTAGGAGAGAGAGAGAGAGTGAGTAGAAAACGATGATAACCGAAAACGGTGGTTGGCAGGACAGGGGAACGTGTCACGCGATCCGTGAGTAATTCGCGCGATCCGAGTGAGCTGCACCAGGTCGAGATCTGCCTCTCTCTGACTCCTGGTTTAACAGAGTGTTATAATCTATTTACGTTAACATTACCCAACGTTTAACGTGGTTGCCTCCCTGTTATACTAGGGTCAGAGAAAGGGGTGAGGCTGGGAGTAAGAGAAAGAGGGGCGGGGGGGGGGAGCGGAGGGGTTGGGATGGGGAAAGGGTCGGGGAGGATGTAGACACTGCAACAGACAGTGTTCAAGACTTGTCGTCGACGTGAACGCTAATTCATGTGTATTTTACTGGCTAAGAATCCATGATTTCAGTGATGATGATGATGTTGAAGGGTTATCGCAGCAGGATGTGGAGGGAGGTTGGGACTAACAGCCCTTTTGAGGTCAGGATGAAGGTAGAAGTTCAGTTCATTTGGGGGTCTCGATGTAACCCCTCGGCGGGGGGAATTTTGGAGGATTCGAAAACCCATATTTTGTTGCGTTGCAATAATTATCACGTATTTGAAATCCATAAGAACTATTAATTAATCCTGATATTGCGTTTTTTTTCCATTGTGGTTTAAGAGAGCAATTAGTTCAATAAGTTTTGTTAGAGAATATTTATTAAAATTGACATTTTTCAAGGAAAAAAATTACAATTTGTTATACTGTATAGTCTTATTCCATACATTCTGGTGCAAATAGTTGAGACGAAACAAAAAAATATCGAAATGTCAAGCCAATTAAAAAAAAGAGAGGAACACTGATCTTTATGACGTTTGAAATTTTGAGATTTTACTAAATTTTCAGTAAAGCCTGAAAGTTCATGATTTTGTGGGACAATTGATAGTGAACTTTCAATGAAATTTTATTCTTTTTTCTGAGTTCAAATATCGCAATCGATTTGAGTGAACAACGAAGGAAGCAGTTAGACCACAGTGACATAAAGATTTTTGGGAATAAGTCAGTAGCCGATGGAAAGAGTTTGATCGAAGATGTAGAACATTTTCAGTTATTCTACATAATATAAGTCTTGATTTGATCTGTTGTCCAGTTCCATTTTAAATAACATTTAGCCGCATATATTATGAATTCTGTCTCTGCATAATAATTCTGGTCTCGCGTAAGGGGTTGCGCACCCGATAAATTGAGGCTGAATATTACTGCAGAACGAGACATAACTTCCCTAATGATGATGTTGAGGTATTACGATGTTGATCGAGGTGAGGACAAACGGGCCTTTTGAGGTCAGGATAAAGGTGCAAGTTCACTTTATTCATGGCCCCTTCCTCCCCTGCATGGCTGCTCCTAGACTGTGTGAAATGTCCACGTAGTCATATATGGCCTGCTAAGAGGCCTTCGAGCGTGTTTGCATTAAACTGTGTATATGCAACGACAATACGGGCTAAATACCCGTCTCCCAAACCGCCAACTAACTACGGAATACCCCCTCGACCCCCTGAAACTTTGGTACGCGCGATTATCTCGTAGGTTATGTCGTAACAATTATGAGGCTGCCACTCTCCCTTCCTCTTGGCTCCGAGGGAAAGCTCTCTTTCTCGTTGTTTCTCTCTGTTGCTTCACGTTGGATAACGAAAATCGGGGACTGTGGGACTACAGTTAACTTGTTTGTCCCCGCGTGTACTGAGGAATGTACAGTACTTCGGGAGCTATTGTCCATTCTGGTACAAATATATTTTGACATGATGAAACTTGTTGCTATGGGGAGAATGGAGAGTCAAGTGCTTTGGATTGGAGTTCTACGGGCTTTCACGTTTTGCTTGAGGGAATAATCAGCCGAAACTTGTTAAAAAACCTTTGAATGCAGTCTTCGGAACAAGATTGCAGTCACTGAACTTGACCACATCGGCAGGGATTTGTTTATAATAGCCTTCTTGGACCACTGGATTGCTATACTACATTATACTCATTACGAATAATGAAATTGACAATTCAAATAAAAAACATATAAACATATCTGGAACTAGTTCAAATCAATACATTATCTATCATGTTTTCATTTACAAAACATTTTTTTTTTCATGCTAAGAACGTTACCCCGGCTCCAAAGTTGAAAAACTTAATTCTGAACAATTATAAACTTTCTATTTTATTCCAAAATGAAAATTCCATCATTTTTTTAATGGTTTTTACAAGTGATTTTTGTAACACACGCACTAGAAATAAACTCAGTTAGTTGATTCTCTTCATTCTGCGCTGACAAGTGCTCAAACACGATAAAGGTCGTTATAAAGATCTTATTTATTGAGAAAGTGAATACGATACTACATTTTTATCATTTTCACACCGAAATCAGCAGTCACTTGACAAACAAAATCCCACGAAGCAACTTCTTCTCGTTTGCCAAGGGATACTGCCTCCATGAGGGTTCTAATGCAAATACCGGGGACACTTTTACAAGTACCATACACTACCTGATAAGCATTAAGAATTAAAAGAAATATTCTGGTTTATTTTCGCACGTAAGTCCACATGAAATTGCGAGGCATAAATTCAGCTCAATTATACTGAATAAATTAGTGGAGTTGAAGCTAAAAAGCGCAAATCTAATGAGAAAAAAGAGGTGAAAAAATTTGTGTTTTATTTCGCATCTATCGCGGAATTTTTCCGAGATAAAAGGGCCCTCTATGAGGGACTTTTATTCATCCTTATTGTCTCCGGTGGATATACTACGAGCATGTGTTTTTTCCATGTATTGTTGGGCTTTTTTTCCTCCACTGTTTCCTTTCTTTCCAAATTATATGATTCACCTGGTACCCTATTTTACGACGTTTATATTACCACCATACTGGCCAAACAAATCTTGGACACATCCTGGTAAATATTTTACCCTCCCAAATCTCTCTCTCTCTCTCTCTCTGTCTCAAAAAAGGAAAAAATAACAAAAATGGTCACACCGCGTCAGAGATTAGTTTTCCAGGTTTTCAAGCCACATCTGAATGAAGTACCAGCTGGGCGGTAATTGATTTTCTCAATTACTTTTGCTCGAAAGTGGTAAGAGACAAGGTGAAAATAAATTTCCAACTTTCAACGGAAAGTTTGTCTACTCTACGCAAATTAAAATTACGAAAAGTAAATGAGTAGAACCGCTGCGCTGATGCTTCCAGCCAGTGGATAAGAACTGATACTTTCATATTTCAAAACGATTACTATTGTATTCTTTTTTATAAATAAATAGACTGATGCTTCGCTGCTAAGTATTAAGAATTATTTACCAAGGGCAAATTATCAATTTCTTGGAGGTTGATTATTTCGGAACTACCAGATTAGATGTTCTGGTTATAAGAATTTTTTAAAATCAGTTTATTACTAAAAATTATTTTTGAAAACGACAGCCAATTAATTGTCATTTCTGAGCTAAATTTCTTTTTTATAAATTAGAAATATATGCTACTCTAGCATTATCAGCTTAAATTTTCTAATAGAATATTAAGACGTGACGAAAGGAAACGGAGAATCACACGGAAAAAGCAAATAATATTTTCTTTGTGTGAAACTAAAAATGATATGAAAATCCGATTAATCGATTCCACTGTATGATATTATGTAGATAATATATATTCATACAATATATTATAAAATGTGAAAATGAAACGACTAACAATTGTGAAAATCATTGTATTGAATTTTTCGAAAGTGGAATTAAGTTAAATACGAAAGACAACAAAAAAAATCAGTAAAATTACCACAACTCATATAGCGTGTACCGCCCTAGTACCATAAAAATGAAAATTGGCAGCAAATCATCAGAAGGAGCGTCACGATTCTGTGATAATGCGCCCTTGGCGTATAGATTATCGTTAATGTACGTTTATGAAGTCGTATTAAGCTGATAAATAGTAATAGATTTTATTGGCGTAAAATAAGGAAATATGAGTATTACAGAATTGCCTGGTCATTCACCAGACATTGAGTAAGGGGTGGAGGGTTGAAGTCGCTTTGGTTTCCCGTATTGCCCATCTTTTTCCCTTTACTGAATGCCACATGCTGGCCATTCACAGCGGAAACATGGATCTTGAGTTTATTATATTTGGCCGGCCATAAGGAGGCTTCATCGGCCATTTCGAGTGAATTACGAGACTGCTCCCATAACGGATCATCGCCAATGTAACATTCTCTCTCATGATTCGATTCAACTCCTTCCAAAATACTCTGTTTCACCCCAACAATATTTGCCCACTAACCCACCACCGCCATTAGTCATTAGGTTTATTAGACATTAAATTACCGGAAAATTATGCGCAAAGAAAACTCAAAAAAAGTATCCCCAAATGACCGGAACAATATCCTTAGCGCAACTACATTCCAGTCTACAAAGAACGTATTAGGTATGGGGTATATAAGTGATTATTTTTCCCACCCAAATTTCAGCCAATAGAATTGCACCATTTGTTGATATTTTGTATAGCCTACCTCGAATATCAGCGATTATTTTTCCCATCCAAATCTTGGCCAATAGGATTGCACCATTCGACGTTATTTTGTATAGTCAACACGGTATTTCAGCGGATATTCTTGGAAATTTCACTGGAAATTTTGCATGTTGATATATATAAAAAAAAACAAATGTTGAAGTAACCCTCAATTGTATCTGACAGATTAAATGGCAATTCGTTGAAAATTATGTCTCATGGTGCAATTCTATCGGCCAAGATTTGGATGCAAAAAATAATCCCCCGAATACCACTCGAACTTCGAAATTATCTGATATTTCCCTCAAGGTTCCCTGCAAACAAATAAGCTCGTCAAGTTTTCCAGAAAAATCACTCGCGCTTCGCGCTCGTGATTTTTAAACTGGAAAACTTGACACGTTCATTTGTTTGCAACGAACCTATCGGGAAATATCCGATAATTTCGGAGCTCTTGTGGTATTACATGCGATAATTTTTTGAATATTTTGGTAAACAAACGACACTTAACCAAATAAACCTCTTTTCATGTCATGGCACAATTCTCTTGGCCGAAATTTGGATAGGAAAAATAATCCCCTGAATACCACTCGAGCTTCAAAATTATAGAATATTTCCCTCTAGGTTCCCTGCATACAAATGAAGTCGTCAAGTTTTTCAGGAAAAATCACTCGTGCTTCGCACTCGTGATTTTTTAGCCTGAAAAACTTGACTCCTTCATTTGTTTGCAACGAATCTATCGGGAAATATTCGATAATTTTGAACCACTTGTGGTATTATATGTGAATATAAAATGCAGTGGATTTAACTTCAACATTTTTCTTTATTCGAAATGACACGAGACAGAAACGTCTGTTCTTTACGGATATCTAGACGAGACTAAAAAGCAGATCACAAAGCCTTAATGAAAGAACTCTCTGTTCTTTCTCCCTATGAAATCATTGTTTATGTTTATATAAACGTTGTTGACGTTGATTCGTTTTTGTAACCGTCATTTCTCTTTTTATTAATTCTAGGAACTTAACGTAATAATCTAATAGAATTAATTTTTAAGGTAAAATTTTAGTCTATTTGAAGCACTAAGAGTACAAGAAATAGTCTCTATGGGGATAATATTTTGTCCTGAGAAAGAATACTTTTCTCTCAGTCCGGCATCCATTGCGTTTCCTGTCCATTCGGGTATTGTCGCCGTGATTCAAGCAAGACCTGCATATTTGGGATGGATGACACCTCTAATAATTTCACGCGTAGCGTCCAACTGCCAAGTGAACGGTGTTAAATTCATATGCAAAGATTCTGAAAACGAAAGGGAGAGTGAAGACGAGAAATTTTGGAGACTTTAGTCTCCTTTGGGGCTAAAAAATATACACTTTTTTGCGTATACGTCAACGATTATTTTATCCGCCGGAGATGCAACTCGGTGGGCGAGTGTACGATGGCGGAGAAGTGTTATCAGTTGTACGCCTGTGAAAACAAATCTGATGATACCCCGTTAACATAATGTGTTTGAATGTTGAGCAGATATAGGGACTTATCAGGACTGTCCTGTTTGTTTTTAACATCATAAACTGCGGACGTTGTAAAACATTCGAGTCAAGCTTCGCGTTGTTATGGGTTATTTTTTATTCAATCGTAAATAATACTGTGGTTATTACAGAATTTTACAATCTGGGTCTTATCGGGAGCAGCGAGATTCTTGGGGTTGATTTTATGGCAAATGTCGCGGGGTAAATTAAGATGCGGAAAATTTCTGATTTATTGATTTTTCTTTGAGAAGGTTTGAAAAAATTCAATAAAGTTTGTGTTAAATAAATTGTAGTCAATTACTCCAAATTCAGGACTTTAAGGTAATTGTGGTATGGAGAAGGACTGAATCAACTCAGTAAATAAAGAATGATCAAAGTATATAAAAATCTCATTGCTGAACGATTTCATCGGAATCCCTGTTATCAGTTCTTGAATAATTCTCGGAGCATCCCTTATTCGTTAACGAACGTTAACTACCCTTTGTCTTCGTATATACGATACACTCAGAAGCCCAGCGGAGCCAGCTGGAGAAAACTCATTGCTCGTTTTAACCCCTTTTCTCCTCGTGAGATATAAATAATGATCGTCGACTAATTTGGCTCGCAGGAGCCCTCTTGCGAGCGTAAACCGCGCAATTATAACGCTCCGCAACATTAGAATTTATTCTGGTTTTTGGGGAGTAAAGTACCGATACCGCACTCCTCCCGGAGACTCACACTTGTCTTTTTCTAAAGCTTACAGTCTTAATCCTGTCCTAAATAAATGTACCTTTTTTCATCCCCCGAGTGCTCTTCCCCCTCGGGAATATTGACCACAGATTCTCGAGTCTCGCATGGATATTCGTCCTAACCTCGACTTAAACGATTAAATTGACTCAAGGACACTCAGATCGAATAACCGAGGTTGATAGTCTGTACAGACTATCAACCTCGGTTATTCGAAAATTAGATACAGGGAATGCCAGTGGAACCCTTGAAACCAATTCCAAAACCGAAGTACAACTGAGGAACCATATGGGCCACTGTCTATATCTTGAGAGGATTTCGACAGAATTCCCTTCACCCAAAATCCATTGGCGACGATGCGACAACCAACTGCGCCAGCTGTTAAACCCCTGCATCCAACGTATGTGCACTTTTACGATCGTTGATATATGTATTTGTTTCGAACGGGTGGCCCTGCGTCTAGCCGCGCGATCCTTCACAGATCATTTAACTTACACTCCGAGGGAAATGAGGCTTTTCATAAATATTTAGGATCAAAGGCAGACGCAGTTTTTCAGGCACTCGGGTGCCTCTTCATCTCCAGGCTAATTCAAATATTATTCGGAGATTTCTTGAAAACGGATATCCGGGGAATAACAAAGCTGGCCATGTCCTCGGGTTTCTATCGGAGCAAGAATTATTTACAAAAGTTGAAACAGCTTTTCAAATGGGCCCTTATACGAAACAATTATTATTCAATACAAGTAATTGTTAATAAGGAAATCTAACAACTGCGACCATTTGAAGACGAGTGGTGCAGAATTTGTTTCCATGAGTCCATTCAAGCAACATATTTTTTATTTATCGAGTGCCAATTCGCACGATAATATTGAAAATTAACTCAATCAATTAACGCGATAACCCCTCAATTACAGGTACCATATACATGAGCTTGGATTCGAAAATATCATAATTTTTCAACCAATTACCGAAAATTGTGAATATCGCGAGAAACAGAGACAATAGAACGCATACATTTTCGGCCTTTGTTCCATTATGCAAAAGCTCGAATACTCAAGTGCTATGGAAAAGGGATGAAGTGGGCGGAGGGAGGAGGGAGGAGGGAAGCTGGGGGGCAAAATGGCGTTGGGGTAAGGGGATAATAGAAAATGGTGAATAAAGGTTACGGTGCGATCTGGGCACCCGCTTTCAGCGAATTGTTTCGGTGGAACAAGTAATTGCATGTCGTGCCGAGAGATTTGCGATATTTCTAGTGTTCATAATGTAACGGGAAAAATAAAATCGATATTCAGTACAATGCAACGCTCTTCGCGTCACGCTAAAGAAAACACCCGATTATCTGCTTACACTCTAAATTGCTTTATTTTTCTAACAAAACTATTTACCTAGATTCATAGCCTCTTGGATGTGCAGGGAATAAATTGAGCAGAAATAATCATTTCGACAAATAATAAATGTGGAATGTGTGAAATTGATGACGAATGAATGAGTGAGTTCTTTGTTGTTTTAACTCTAGTGGACGTTAAGATTTGTTTAGACGTTAGGATTTTAATGTAATTTATGTGTTTGTTCAAAATAAGGAATGCGAGGAAAAGGAGACGTGTGTCTCGAACATGAGAGATTTATGTTAGTTGTGTTTCGAGTTTTGAGGATTTTTTCTAGTATAATGGTGAGTGTTGTCCGGCCATGTGGGGTTACTCATGGGACAGACCCTGCATTGTTGCAGGACTCAGGGAAGAAAATGCGTAATGAAAGAAAGGGACAGAAGACAGTGCATTTTCGGGTGTGAGCTGCGGAATGAGTTTAGTTTAAGTTGTGACCTGACCGCGGACGCGTGAGGCTACTTTTGTCATCCTCCTAAGATAATTTTTACTGTATTTGACTTTATAATATTCTGTAACTTTCGTAAAATAAACTAATCGTAATCCTTTAATTTGATATTGATCCTACATAAATATATTAACGATTACAACAATAAATACGGCGCCACTTCGAGCATATTATTTGTATACGTTCACACGTTCGCCATTATAGTCGTCCAAACTCATTGACAAGTGTGATGACGGAAATATTAATTGGGTGTCGATGAATCAATGCAGTCGGTAAGCAGGCTACCTTTAATATCCTTTCTCGAGAATTATCACAATAGCGCGGTAGTTCTCTGTCTCTCTGTCTGAAAGTATTGCCATCTCTGACGAGCGGATGAGTGCGAAGGAGCAATTCTGCGTGAGGCTTTAACTGAGTCAAGTCCTCTTTCTTTTATTTAATATAATTGTTCTACATCTATATATTTTTCATATCACACAATCCCCTGACAATAATCTGCGGCAAAGAGATGGCCAAACATTAAATCATATCCAATTGGAATTCACACACACTGTGACCCTATATTTCTAGGATTTATACGTTTATGTTTTGGGGGAGGGTACTGATATTATAGTTCTGCACATAAGCATTTCAAATGGCATGGAGTGGCACCTGACAAACTCATTGGTCTGACAAATTGAATCATTCGCCGTTCAATTGCTCCGCGTGAGTGTGAAGAGAGAGAGAGAGAGAGAGAGAGTGAGAGAGGGCGGAGGAACTGGGGGTTGAGGGTGACAGTATGGGCGCTTGAATCTGAATGCTATCCGGTATTTGTCACTCAAATATTGTAATCCACTGGTGCCATTGCGTCGAATATGCACAATCGTGTGAAACTTAATACTCTGAATTATCGTCCCTCACAATTTTACCGTACGGTGTTACTTCCTAAAAAGGCTGAGTGTTTATTTGCGTATGTGCTTTCCCCAATAAAAAATATCCACTCAATAAAATGAATTGCAATGAAATGGAATTGACTCGAACAACCTATGAAAAATCATTGGTGCCGAAACATACATATAGTGAGAGGTAGCAGACGGTCAGTTATAGACAGAATGTCCGTCAGTAATGTGTCGGATTTGGGCGGTGAGAGGCGGCGGGCGTGTGACGCGATCACACGCTGAGTAATGTGTGAAATGGAGCACAGTTACCCGGTAATTATATGTATCCGATATTCCCCAACCACTGCTCCACCTCCCCCTTTCTATCGCTATCATCCAACTGGTTTGATACGACCGAGCGTTATACACCAACGACCGAACAGCCGGACAGGAATTAAACAGAAACACATACGCAGTAATGGGTGAATGGACGAAATTCAGGGAGAGTGCTAGCGGCTTTCACACATCGAGACAAATCAACGTACCACCTCTCATCCCTTCCTATTCAGCAACCCCCATCTGATGCACCACATGCGTGTGCATTACATTGTCCGGCTATTGGCACTAACCCCTCTGTATTTACCCTTTCATTGCACTTCTCGTGCACTTGTGCAGCAAATTACTTGGTTTTTTTTCAAGTTGAAATTAAGGAAATATATAGTTGATATCATTTTTGCCAGTCAATGGACAATGGGGAGGGTTTCATTTTTATTTTGTTTCGATGTTGAATGAAAGCTGAATGACCAAGTGGACCCCTGTTGATTGCTAACGTCCACGGACTGTTGATACAATATCGATGTAATGTTGGCTGCCCACATTAAAATAGAGTTGACTTGCCCTATTCTTTGATTACAATTTCAAATACATAATTTAAAAGCCCAGGTCACCGAAATTTCATCACTGACCAAATTGCTAATTTATTCCCGACGATATATTAATTATATCATGAGGAGAGCAATTTCCCACGTGTTTCAATTAAATTGATTGTATAAATATTAATTTCTCGATGACATATTGCCGCCATAATTATTCATGAAATGTGTAATTAGCGTTAATGATTGAAGAATGTAATGTGCTTTCAAAATTAGCGAAAATGTAAATTGTGATGAGCCTGTGATATTACTTTGAAAATCTAATCTTCCCAGTGAAGATCAGATAGACTGTAATTTCTTACAATTCCCCATGCAGAATAGCATTGAAAGCTGGGGTAAAATTATCTGTCAATTTGCAGACACAACTAGGCATGCTACCAAGAGTGTTAAACGACATGGTTGCAAGTGCACCGCATGTTCAGGCTAAACAGTAAAACGATTCCCATCGGCGCCGGGTGTGCCAGTAATATAAACGCAATGACTACTGTATTGCACAAATCACACGCATTATTGACCATTGGTTCATATCGTTATCCATCGCAATGTCTCATCACACTCCCGTGGAGGGCAGACAGGGCTGTGCACAGCTTCAATTATGCATGAACAATAATTTCGAGAGGCGAAACATCCTTCCTACACTGAGAAAAAATATGACTTTACCAACAATATTTGTTATGGACAAACAAATGCCTGAAATTTTCATTGGAAAATCTGCTTTAATTACTTGTCCGATGAATATTAGTGGGATATCCGAGGAATAAATTAAGGAACAATAATTACTTTATAGTAAATGATAAATATATTACGGATACATTTTGAGAGTCTTATTTGCACATATTTGTTCGTTCGCCATTATCATCGACCAGACTCATTGACGCGTGTATTGAGGGAAATATTAATTGGGCATCGATAAATCAATACGGTCGGTAAGCCGGGTACCTTTGATACCCTTTCTCGACAATATTTAATTCGAAAAATTATATTTTTCTCTTAGTGTAGGGATAGCTGGATATTTTTTGTCAACAAGTGATCTCATGTGCATAATTCAATGTCAGTTCCTGACCTACTTTGACACGATAGGCTGGGACATTTCAAAAGACTGACAGACACTGACCCCTTCACATTCCAAGTGGTGCAGCCCTTCCCTATGTGTTTACATAAGCGTAGATTCTGTAAACCTGTAACTTGCGTAGCATCTAGTGAGGGGGATATGGGGACTCACTTCAAGGAGTATTTTACAAATATGAGTCAAGATAGCTAGTTCATAATTACCACTGTGGGAAGGTGTTTTTTTCGGAATTAGGGATGTAGGAGGAAAACTGATCGAGGGAGTCATAATTTAAAATTTTTATACTTTATGAGTTACGAACATTTCCGATTTCTCATATTAGTTTGTCATTAAAATTGAAAAAAAAATTGGAAAGAATATTTCATTGGGGATGTTTCATCTAACAATTGTGCTGCAGTTTTCTTGGTGAGTTATTTGTTCTCCTCTTGTACTGATACGTCGATTTTAATCTGAAACATTGCACAAACGTAAGAGAAGAAAAAAAAAGTTAAATTCCAATGTGAAGTAAACATAATGAAAAAATTCAACTTCATTTGGTAATTTTAGAAGAAATCATTGTGTTGCTTCGAACAAAAATTCGTTTCACAATTGGAAAACGTTTCGGATATTTTTTGTGGAACTTTTCTCTCGATGCACAAACAAATAATCCACAAATACAGAAATATAACTATCGAAATTAATTGACGTGCGAACGTTGGCCGCACGTGTGTGTTCGGTAGGTCATGAAATGCACCAGACGGTCTATGATATGCCGAACAGCGAATAGCAGGGGTAGCAGTTAAGCAGTTCGTTGCACGAGAATTATCGATAATCGCATCAATATCGGTAGAGCGACGATTGTCAAGCATTTAGTGCTATGAAGGCTGATAAATTCACACATGATTGTATTTGAAAATATCAATACATATGCCTCCGCGGCCAGCATGTGCTGTTCCGGCTATTAATAATCGTAATTATTGGCCGTGAGGTGAATGGTTGGTAATCAGCCCAGTTAATTAGTCAAGCGAATAATCCAAATATGTTCATGAAAGAGTGAAAAATGAGGAGGGAGAAATCGATTCATTAAAGGGGCGAAATTTCGTCATATTTTTCATTAATCTTGCACGAGGGTTAATTATTGGTGCGATTTTTTTAGTTGAAATATTTTTCATGCCAAAATTCGAATATAAATATTAAAAAAAATAATCTTCGATTAATCATGACTGATTCATCTTTAATGAAGATTATAAACAATAAAATAGGATTAGGCTAGTTATTTCAGGCTCATAACAATTTAATGCGAATAACACATATCTCGGTCGCAATAATTTATGAATTTTATGTTTTTTATTTTGAGTTTCACATGTGCACAAGATGCATCGACGAGAGTGCAGTCAGCTGAAGTGGCTTTTGCTATTACAACAAATCCAGGATTTCAAATTGGCAAGTGAATTATCCATTGAATATAATGTCGTCATTCATTCGCAATTCACGACAAATTGAGGCAATCTGTTTTGTAATTTTCAATTAAACCTTTCAATTGAATAAAACCCCTCATCATATTCAATAAAATCAAGATCCATCTATCAATTCTTTCTTCGTACGTCAGCATAAATAACATTGAATTTTTCCCCCACAACTTTATATTTTCACATTTTTCCGCAAAATGAGAAGCGAATGCAAGTTGATGAAACGGTATAATTCAGGTGCTTTTTATTGAATCATATAGCCCTCCGCATTGAAAACCAACATCGTTTTAATTATACCCTGTCAATGAATGCATCAATGCCATCCGCCAGTACCGTGACTTGTGAAGTTAAATTTTAATGAACCGGATATGGAATACCAACACATTTCCATGAAATGGAAATCATCATACACATATTTGCTGGCTCCGACTTCATTTTATAACACGACGAGAAAACATTAAATACGTCATTAGTCACGTAGACGGTGGGATGTATATAAAGTTGGACTCTCGGCGTTTGCCTTTTATTTGTCTTTATTAATTCATACTATAGGATTGAGCATGTATCATTTATATGACCCATCCAACGTGTTTGCACCCTCGGTGAATCACTAATGCTTTCGAGTCACCGGTTATACGAGGGTTGCGACTGAATGCCTTTACAAAAATTGCGCCTATTTTCGTGATTTTTAATTAATTTCCGGTCCATTGCGTTTTCTTAACGTCATCCCGATGAATTTATAGCCTTTAAAAGTATATTTTTTATAAGTTTATCTCATACGCATGTAATGTTTATTCAATACTTTGACACATTGAATGAAGTTTGTTGATTAATTATTCGCCAGTCTAATGTGGAGGTTGGAACGGGGGTGAAATTTCGAGCTCAACAGTCGTGCTCTACTTCGTTGTGCGACGCAACTTTGCCCTGTCAATTTTTGCAACGTTAAAGTTGACCAACCACAGTGTTGTTGCGCCCATTGGACAAAAGTTCAAATCAAAAGTTTTCAAATGAGAAAAGTTGTTGTTTTCTTATCTCAATAAAAAATTCATAATCACCATTTTTCTCATTGAAAAACGATTGAATTGAGAACCCCTGACCCAGTGGGTGGAGCAACGTTGTGACTGGTCGAAATAAAACTTTAAAAACTCGGTGGGGATAAGTCGCACCGCAAAGTGGAACAGGAAATTTCGAAACGAAATTTCACATTCTTTCCACCTACAAAATTAGAGTGAATTCTTAGAGGGTACCTCGATTAGGGGTGAGTGGTGCAAAGAAAAGTAATCTGATGCAAATGAATTTCAAGTAAATATTAAAATATATTTTGACGCTGAGGATGATTTTCATTCAATTATAAACATCCTGTTGTACCCTTCAGCGCCAATGATAGCCTTGAATCGACAGAGTATGAACCCACTTGACGGGAATTGAAATAAATCAAAATAATGGGGTAAAATGTGCGTTGGAAACAGCGAGAATTTCACTAGCAATATTTACGAGGCAGACCGACAATCCAATGATACACATCGCACGGTCGCGTTAATAGTCAATATTTCCATCAGAAGCATAACCAACAACTCACGCCCACACACGGCGCATAACGCGACTCGGTACTTTATGTGAATTTACGGAAGGGCAGGGGGTGGGGTAGGGTTGGGAGGTGGGCAATGACGACGAGTCGAATGTGAAGGGACGAGTGAGTAAAAGTGAGAGGCCAGGGGGTGAGAGAGAGAGAGAGAGAGAGAGAGAGAGAGAGAGGATGAAATACCCAGAGTATTTGACATCGGCGGTGGACCAGTTGTTGGTATTTATTCGGGCATTACAATGCAACGTTAACCGAGAGTAGTAGAGTGTCAGTCTGTAGCTAATTTGCATTATAAGTACCTCGAATGATGTTATCATCGCTCGCTTATACGTGATGGCGCCGTTGACGGATCGTCAACGGTTGCAAATACACCTGCCTCCCCCTTTCCACCTCCCTGCGTCACAGCTTTACTCTCCTCTTTCTGGTCCTATCAAAACCGCAGTGTGAAAATTTACAACCGTATGTTTCCACTCTAACAAGCCTCCTAACATTCAATTAATTTATTCCCCACCGCGAAGTACGGAAGAGCTGAAAAATTTGAACATCCAGTGACAGGAGGGCTCTGGCCTCGTGGAAGTAATTCAGAAATGTCGATAACACTCAGTGACATCATGTTAAAACCCCTGGATGTGTGCATTACAATATTTTGGGCACAGAAGTCGAGGATCGTTGCAGTCCCCCTTCTCTCCTCATTCATTTTGACTCTTCAAAATGTATATTCCATACGTGCGTTAAAACCCACCCCCTCTGCCCTTCAGTTAACCATTCAACTCTCTCATTCACCCCATATTAATCCTAAATGTTCGTGCTCACTGGCAAGTGACACAAAACAAATCTCCCTTTTCAGGTACATGAGAAACTTTTCGACCTGTCACTTCACTGCACTGAAAGAAATATTAAATAAAAATTATGGAACTTTTCCGTAATTCTGGATCGAGATCTGGTGCAGGAAAATTTGAGGAGAGGGTTACTCAATTCGAAATTTAAGTAAGTGAATTGTTATCCAACTTTTCAATGAAGTATTGAATATTTATGTACCTGTAAAGTCACATTGAATGGAAATATGATTTAAAAATGAGGTTTGACAATTTTTGTTCATTCTGATTATCAAGTTATGTAACATGAGAAATGTGGTTTTTAATAAAAATACAATCATTATTATTTGATGTTGTTTCTGTAATAAGCAGAACTATTATCATGACGTTTTTCAATGTCATAATAATTATTGAATTGTTAGTGATAATAATGATTATTCAAATAATTGGTTATGAATTATTATTAAGTGAATTATCAATGAATCAGCTTCGATGATGCAAAAGAAGCAATAATATATGTTTCAAACTATGAAAACGAGCACCCATCGGCTTTTATTGTCCATACGATTGTGAGCACGCAACAGTTGCAGCGAATTAGACCAGGATACACGGGAAAGTAGCGATTGTTGCAGCTGAGGAAGAGCAAAGTGGGATAGAAACTGGATGGGTGACCAAGGGCGATAATACCCACGATAACCATTTTTTGCCTTGTTTTCATGCTAATTTGCGTTTGTGAACCGTTGGAATAGTCCGTAATAATATACGCATCGTGATAAATCAATAATGAAAGAATGATTCAAGTAATTATTAATTTATCGGACAAGGCAAAATCATATTTGCCGGAATGGGACCTTAGAACGTTGCCTTATCAGGTCCAGAGCCAAGCAACCTGATGAGGTGCTGGCTTGACAGTGCGTTACACTCCAGATAAGGCCCTGATGTCCCAAGCCCTAGGTAACCGGGCGGTGTTTTGAATTCAGAGGTGCAAAATTAAAGGAATAGTATTTTGTGCAAGGTGAAGAATTTAATTTTGCTATGGTAATAAATAGAAAAGCGAAGGGAGCATTTCCCAACTCTATTGATGTTCTAGTACTTATTTAAGATATGCATGAAAAATTTTGAAAAAGATTTAATGTAATTACTTGAAAAATTGACGCAATAGAATAGAGAGACTATTTTAGGATGTCTTTAAATCCAAGTGTGGTCCGCCAGTGGAATGCTAACAGCAGTTTTTTCTTTGAATTTCTTTGCGTGCATTTTTTCTCAGTCTGTCATATAAACCAGTTAATTTCCATACTTTTCGCTGAGATTGAAACGATTGTTTCAGACAAGATCCCACGAGCAGTAAATTTTATTGACACAGCACTGTATTCCATGGTGTACACAAGCGCGAGCAAAGAAGCAAAATGGCCTCGTGAATATTCACCGGAACAGCGGTAGAAATGTGTGCAACCAATGCGCAAATAATGACACGAGAAATGAAGCCGTCTTATTCATTCCTTTGCTCGGTATCACGAGGGACGACCAGAGAACTTAATTACCACCGGGCCCTGTTCAACACACGCGATCATACCCATCAGCCCGGAAACCCACCGATTGTGGAGGAATATTCGTAGCAGAAGCAAATGAAAAAAATTGCAGAGATGAAATAAAGATGAAAAGGTGGAGCCCAAAAAAAAAATCATAAAGCAGTGATTAAGTAATTAGCAATTACCAGCGTTTGTGAATGGTAAATATAAATTACGTCTCGCGAGGCATGTTTTCCAAATTATTTTACAATCCTTGTAGTCATAAACTCATGGGCTAACGACAAAATCCATAAATACGAGCGAGCTGTTTGACGACAGTGTTTTAATGTTACGGAATTTGAGGTCAATTATATACGAAGCGGAAAGTCGAGAAGATTTTAGGGTCGACAGCACAAAAGGAGGCGAAAACTACCACATTTCTTTGGTAACAAAAAGGAAAATCGAATGTTTTTTAACAAGGAAGGCACGTGCCAGATTTTCAAATATTTGAAATTTTCTCGGAAGTTTTGTCTAGAATTATAAAAAAAAACTTAAATAATTTTTCCAGTGCTAGCCATGGAACTTTCGTCTTTCCTGTTATCCTCGTGTATATTCGTGCTACATCGGCAACGTTCGCCGTACCGAAATGAACCGAACGCGTGCGATCTGATGTTCCGTGTTGGGAGTACGGAATTGGGGACAATTCCCTTTAATCTATAAAATAATTATGTAACTTTATTCTTTCACCTTTTCGCTTTAGATTTCTCTTAAAATTTACACAGTTTAATTTCCTTTAGGAAATTCACGTTGCGCTGACTTCACTGCCCAAAACCTTTTTTTCTCAAAATCTGCTGAACTATGGAAGCTTTGGATTAAGGAAATTATCATCCACAAGTCGAGAGATTACACAAATATCATCTTCGGAGACAGTTTAAACGTCATTTGATGACACCGTGTTATTAAATTGATTAACAATTTTAACTCCTAGATCTAAAATCATCATTTGCAGCATATTACCACCAGGGGGAGACGTAAGACTCGTAAAAACCTCAGCAATTATGAGCGTCTGCCATTTTATTACATTCTGAATGTCACTCAAGACACGGGATGGCTCTTTCTTCACCACTATAAAATCATTCATGCTCCAGAGGAAACCGGAAAACGCTTGAATTGCATCGAAAAGGCTGCAGAGGACTCCCCAGGTCTCTCCCCTTCTCATTAAAAAAATGGGAATCGAAGTTATAGGTCAAGTGATGGCTGGGATACCGTCGAATTGGTATACGGAATATAACAATAATAAGATCGTGTATCCATATCCCAAGTCGTGAAGCGGTTGACGGAGCCCGAGAGAGGGTATCGTGCAAGTGGCAGTCGTTCTTGTTAAAACTAACTTGCCTCATTGCCTCCAATATCTCTGATGTACCTCGTGTGCCCTTTTTTCTTCTTCGTTTTGATGGTCATGGAGAGATGGTGAAGTTACAAGAGCATCTCAATAGCCACTCAACCACTGCGTCATCTTGTTACAAGGTACTAACGTGTGGATCCTCGCAAGATTTCCGGAATCATCTCATTAAAGATGGATGGGCTAGGTGGACACGAAGAATTGGTATGTGGGATTATTTGGATTTCTTCTAATTTCGAGTTATAAAATTAATTTTGCTCGAAAGAATAAACGACTAAATTCACTTCCGTTTTTTATAAGCAATTCACAATTAGGTAAATTATTATATATAAAGTCTCGCTGATGGTTGAATACCTGCACACACAATGTATAAAATTCACTGTTATTTTTATATTTTTTCAAAAGTGATTGCCTTGTATACACAGAAAGTTGGATTTATTTTGCACTCGAATTTTCTTTTTGTTTTCTACACTTAAGTAATTTTTCACAACTCGACTGTAATACTCGCAAATATTATCTCCAAAAATTGTAAGTGATTCAAGAACTTAGAAATTGCCGATTTGATATTGTCGGAAGGATGTTGTTGTTATTACTGACTCTCTTTTCTTTTATCAATTTTTGGCGACAGACTTAGGAGTCGGAAATTTTTGAGGAAGAGGAAAATCTCATCATTTTATTGATGAAAATATCAGAGGGGAGGATACGTGCAGAAGGGAGAAGGAGGTCCTTAGACGGGTTTTTTCCTTCGGCTCAGTATTTTTGCATGGAGTTTGACCTTTGGTCGACCTACATGTCTTCGTAGTAGAAGAAAGGCAGCTGCAACGGATTATGTCGTAAAATGACTAGAAGGAAATTTAAGAGAGCTATTTTATTGCGAACAGAGTTTTTCTTGCTAGTTTTTATGATTGGTTTTGGGATAAAAATATTGTCTGGTCATCGTAAATTTCAATTGGAAATGTAGAAAAAATTGTTCAAGATGACAGTTCCTAGAATTGTGGGAAAAATCTAGACATTTGGTTATGGGGCAAATATCAAGAGTGATAGTTATATTGAGGATGTTTCAGCATTGGTCTTGGGAAGTGCCCTATAGCACCAGGTTGGGAAATGTTGGGGAAATCTTTTTCATCTGAGAAAGAACTTGCTGTTGAATTTTTATACGAAATTTGTGAGTTAGTTATGCTATTTCCAAGTTCTCAAATATTTAATGACAACGACATTAAAATAATTGTTTTTTAATTATTCTTTTTCTTTACTCTCTTTTATCGAGGGAAGGACTGAAACAGTTAATTTTCGATAAGATAAGATAAAATAATGGGTCTAAGTATGCATTCAAAGTTGTAGGAATGATTGAAACATTTCGAATAAAATATCACCAAAAGGATTGAAGAAATGCCTTTATGCGCCATAATATTAATAATTCATTAGATTTGTTGTCTTCTTGGTTTTGTTGAGTGGTTGATCCAACACACTTAACCTTCGGTATCTGCCTGTCATCGCATTCCTTAATACACCAAAAACAAAAAAGTGACGATCTTGTTGCGGAATGGTGACATGCAAAACAATATCAGGGACGTAGTAAATGTTTAGGGTCTCTCTCGTCATCAGGGATCAAGATATAGTAATGTCGTGTTACCATCGATTCCAACAAATGAATATCGACTTGGCACTTTTTCTCATTCTTTAGAAATGACCGAAGTTGTTATCGAGCAATTTCAAGTTTCCAATTGCACTCAAACTAAATGCTAGTGAATTTAGTCCCTTTGGCCCTTATTTCACGTATCAGCAAGCAAAGGGGTGGAAAATATGACGGCATGGCCAACACCTCAAGGCAAAATGTCGAGTAATAAAAACATGAAATATTCCAGAAAAAAAAATTTCTTATCATTGGTGCCTCCCTGGGTCATATGTAAAAACGAATAAAATCGTGGTAAGTTGCGTCGAGGGATCGGCCGAAGTTACTACGAACAAAACCCCAAAACCAACACCCATTTTCCCTTTCCTCTCCCTCGCTGGTTAAACGCACACCTTTGTGGAATTGCCCCTAGGGTTTGGTCTCCAACCCGGAACATCGTCCAGTATATGCATATCGTTCACCTACAACTCTCACCCCATCTACCCACCCCTGGAGTCCAGATACACGAAAACACAGGATAGTATATCGGAAAAACTCGGATGGAGTCGAGGGTTCATCTTTCCACTTTTATTTCCCGTCTCGATTCCATTGGGGTCGTATGTATTATCCTTTTTTTTCTCAACCAGGAAAAAGAATGCTTTAGCTTTGACTCCACCCCGGCAGGCATTTTGTACAAGTATTGTACTTTACAAACTTCAGGTTTCGTGAATAAACTTTCAGTATTGTTCCCCCGGACGTTTATTCAAAAATTCTGATCTATCTCGGATATTCGGAAGGACTTGAAAAAAATTAACGGGGGATGAGGCGTTCTGACAGAAGGCTATGGTCGTCACTTGCTGCATTATTTTTTCCTTTTCTTTTTCATTTCTAGCTATCGTATCGATTGTGAGAAAATTGAAAAATTTGAATATTCAAAATTTTCTCCGAAACTCAAGGATCTTCTACAAAAAATCTAAGACTTCAAGAATTTTCCAGAATATTAGTGAAAATTTAAAAGTGTCTAGATAATATGAGAAAATGCAAAGAAATCTGGGTAAATCTTAGAAGAATTCAAGAAAGTCCTACGAATTTTGAGAGAATCGTATATGACAAAGTGTCTTCTATCATTTCGCGAAGCGAATTCAGTTTTCGATATCCGTTTAAATTTGGAAATTATTTGAAGAGCTAGGAACTTGATCAATAGTTCTAATCCTCCTAAATTGCCGTGATTCTAAGCAATTTTAACCATGATTAAAGAATAGAAAACTCGACCAATTGCAAAGTTTCCAGTTGACAGCAAAAAAACCGAAAAACAACTTTCTGAAATGCGAAACAATTTAATTGGTTATCTTTCAACATAACGTAGCTGAATGCATTCGACTGACTGTTGGAGATACGGTGAAGTCGCGATTTTGTAATAATGGCCCACCATCACCAAAGCCCCCCACCCCCCACCTCCTCTCGCCACTCCACCCCTTCCCGCCTACCGCTGACGGGAGAAATTGCGTAAAGGCAAATATGGGATAGACTGAACAGTTCGTATTGTATGATTGTCTCCGTTTTCCCCATTTTCAGGAAATGCCTGCCTTTCATTTCACCCGGGGATTGTACCTTTCTCTCCACCCCCTCCCCTGCCCAGTTACCTCCCACCATCGTTGAGTCCGTATTGCCAGCCTCAACGTTTGAATTGCATTACGTATTATTGCTTATTGTTCGGCGCTCGCTTCGCCTCGTCTGACGCTCCACATCCCCCCGCATTCCACCCCCGCCACCCAACCCACCTCTTTTTCGTGGTGTACTCTCAAAACCCCCGTTCCAGGCATCTCCCGTCCATCTACCCTTCTTCAATCTCCATCCCCCTGGCCGCCCCTCACTCCGTCCGCTCCCTTATATTCGCATTTTGCATTTTGCATCTCCAGATGTAACTTTCGTTTCGCTAATTCTTGCGGATATTTATACACGAGTTTTCCGCTAGTCACGTTGCTGCATTACTTTTTGTTTCAGTTAGATTTCTTTCGTATGTTACGACCAATCGATTTATATCCTATTGGTAGATCATTATAATGTATGACAGCCGCAGTTTTTTGTTGTTGGTAGTTTAAAATTGATTTATTCGGTGTTAGTAAAACCCTTTAAAAGCCATAGATAATCGTCTATATAAATCTCGTTTCTTGAAATTAAGAGACAAGGAAAATCAAGGCAAACTTTTCAAATTTCGACAAAATAAATTTTGTCATCTACAGACACAAAACCAAGGAACCCTTGTTGTAGTGAAAGAAAATCTTTATATTGAAGAAATCCGTTGTAGCTTTTCACATGGAAATGAATTTAAGAACAAGTAAGTGACTTCACTTTCTCGTCCTCAAGTGAGGCCTGGAGTTCTTAATTTTTTTTGATCACACAGACCATTTATTGTTTGTTATATCCATAGAATATGTTTCCGTAAACAGATTTCTAATTCAAGTTAGTTTTGAGGGCTCGAGTGTTTTTTTCCCAGAATCAATCAATTTGACATCAACCAATGAACATCTCCTCTATTTTTGAAATACTAAATATTAATAGTTTGGAATAAGTGTGCCTCAATTTAATATCAACTTAGAAATATAAATATTTATAGTCTTTTTTCTGTAAGAGAAATTAAAAATATTTGTGTTCTTTAATTTCATTTATCCTCAATTCTCACCACTTTCCAATTATAATTTTTTTGATCACTTACAAAATATGTTGTTTGCACTAAATTGTCAGGATTTTTTAAACTTGAAATATAAGATCAGGTAATTAACAATATCCTTAGTCTCTCAGTTCAATGAGTCTTTCCAAATCCGGGAAATATTAACATTTTCGAAGATGTTACACAATTGCGGTGGTGGTATTTATAAATATTAACGTGTCATTGAAAATTCATTCGGCTTGTGCCATATACACTGTATTTTCCGTGAAAGCTCATGAATTTCCTTGAAATCGAGGAGTTCATTAGAATTAGCGCTTCGACGAGTAAAAGAGACAGTTTTCAGGAACGTTAAGCGACAGAACAATGTATGACTGGTAAACGTTGACGTTCTAAATACCGGGGTAAATGACACGAGAAATATAATCCCCTTGTTCCGAAAGCAACGTTGAGGTACGGTTGTATGCATCTTTACATCCCTTCAACTTCTCATACAATTGCTTAGTACACTTTCCCTATCCCTCTCCGAGTACGTCAATCTCATCTTCACACCGAGGATGTCTTCCCTCCGACGTCGGTCTTTTGTTGAATTGGAAATTGTGCGTAACTACGCACAATAATTTGCCTCCTGGAAATCACTAGAAATTAATGAAAACTCCGGGGTCTTGATGTGCGCGTTTGCAGAAAGTTGAATAAGAAGATGAGAAACCCTCTGTCACTAAAACTTCATTGTCTACACCGAGATCGGCTAATCGTGACAAATACTGATCCAGGATTGGCGAATTATAAACTAATGTCACTGGTTGGAAACTTTCAGCCAAGTGACTCCCTATCCTCACACCCCTTTTATTCCACCCTCCCCAAACCCTTTCACACAATTTACTCTCTTCAATCTTCTGATTTTCCAGAAGATCGGTGGGGATAATAAAATAGCTGATGAGCGGCTTTCATTTGCCAAGCCATGAATTATCTTCACCTCCAAACTTATTGAAACTTACGATCCTCCTGGAAATGGAAGAACATAAAAAAAAGTGAAAGCAGGGGATGAAGGTCTCTTTTCTCCCGTATTTTCTCTGGCCAAAGCCAATATAGTGCCACCGAAGGAATACTTACGGAGGGTTAACAAAACGCTGGAGGGGCGGTGGGGGCTGGAAAAAGTGTATGGTGTTCATGGCCAAGTCAAAGAGCACAGACTGAAAGAAAGAAAATCGGAGGTGGGTAAAACCCTCGTCTTCGAATGGTGGTGTGCGCACCACAGCTACCGGAGAAAAGGAAATTGGATGATATTTCCCGCAACGATCAAATCTTATTGCCAATTGAAAGAGGAAAGTTCGCGGTACATTTGCCCGGAGAAATCACCCAACGGCGAAGAGGTGAGCCAGCGAAAATGACTACTTTTCTCTCTACCCTGTTCAATCCTGTCCCATTTTGTCCAATGGTATACTCCATGGGGCTGTGTGCAAAAGCTAACCTTCACCCTCCACCCCTTTCTCATGCTTTTCACCCACTACTAGCCTACCACTAACGAGTTTTCCGTCTGCGAGAAACGAGTCGTTGATACTTCTGTGCAAATGGCCGAACCACAACAGATATTTGTGCGGGATTGATGAAAAAATAGCGAATGAGCGCTTTGTTGTTTCTTTCTATAGTTATGCACCAGTGAGAGGGTCATGTGACACCAGGGCTTCAATTTTAAAGTTTCTTTCGACGGGAATGTTAGAGATGACAAGTTTTAAATTGATCTGTGAAAGGCAAAGTTTCTGAGGATTTTTTCGCTCCATAAGGATGTTCTTTGCCGGACAACGATTGTATTGATGGAGAGTGAAAAGACCTTGTTTAAATTAAAGAAGGAAAATGAGTGCGTTTACGGACTTAACTAGTTGCTGGGATCAGTGGAAAGTCTGCATTTTCTTTGAAATAAACTCTGTTCTCCTTTTAAAATAAATCAATTCTATCCCTGTATGATCTTGATCCTACATTTGTACTCGTTGTCTAGCCATTTTATTTCCATTGTCATCTGGAAAATTAGTTTCTCCGAAAATTCGGTGGATTTTATCAGCAAGAGACCATGAACCATAATTTCCTATCAGAATGGAATCACGAGAGGAGAAAGAAACAGATCACGTAGGACCCCTGTGGTTATAATGAGTCTGGAAGCGTCAGCGGCGTCTAATGTCAGAAATTATAGCATATTGCCAATAAAATCCGATGGTCCAGACCCACTACCCCCTGTCTTTATTCCTGGTCGTACAGGGCGACAGTCACGCTCCGATTGGAGTGGGGGGGAGACGCTTCTTTTGGATTTCTTGTAATAATGGACGCTCAATTGGGGTGGATGCTCTTTTTTGTCATTAGGATTTTGGTCATCGGGCAGATGATACCAATAAGTTTATTGGTGATCGATAAGCCGGATATCGTTATATAACTCGTCATTTGGGGGCTCATAATCCGGGCAGAAGAGCCGAGCAGACGGGTCATAATTCACTTTGTGTCTTCTGATTAATCTCATGAAATCAGGGATTTCGGAGGGGAGTTGGAAGGTTCAATGATTTATTAGTAAACAAGGTAAAGGAACTAAAAAAACAAATACAATACACAACTTTTTTTGTTCACTAGAGTTAAAGAACTTCTGGATTAATTTTCTGAGATTGATTTTTTGACGACATTCTCAACAGTTATTTCAGCTTCACGAATCACGAACTGCGTTCTACCGTTTACCCGTTTGACCTTCATCCAGTTGGATAATTCTTTGTAGTCAGTGCTGGAGTCATCACTGCTTGACGTTATACTAGGAGTAGTGGCTTCACGCGGAATCATCAGCTCTTTCAAGTTCGTGCTACTTGTCTTCTGAAAGTATATTAAATCACAAAATGCCATCAGATCAAATTTTGACTTTCAGATTTTCTTATTCAATTTACCTTATTAGACATATGTTTCCCAATATTCACAATTTTATAATTATTAGACTTGGAGCCCTCTAACGACGTCAGCGAAGCGACAATTCGCGAGCTCAATCGTTTCGCTGAGCAAGTCAATCTACAATGATGCCCGGATCTCCTATTTTTGACATTGAGCGCTCTTCTAGAACTTTTCCCCTTAACCAAAGACTCTTCATGAACTTCTCTCGAACTTTCTTGCTCAACTGATTCCAAAGATTCCTTTGATATTTCACGTTTTGAATGTCCTCTAGTACGAAGCAACTCTCGATTATTTCGTTCAACATCTCCTTGAAGTTTTCGAACTAGCAATTCATACCTGAAAATTCAGAAGGATCGCTTTGTTTCAAATAACAAATGGGTGAAAATAATTTTTGGAATTTCACCTTCTAATTGTACTCTCCCTGTTCCTCTTGAACAAGGCCATTTCCCTCTCTTTCCGCAGTAACAATTCTTTCATTTTCTTCAATTCACCTCTGACATCGCCATTGCCTTCATGAATCATATTCAGCATAGCTGTACTTCGCTTGAAGCGCGCAGCAAGATTGGAAATCTCATGGGACGAGGTACGTTCAAGTTCCCTCCTTTCTACCTCCGATCGCCTCATTTCCTCCTTGACTGTTGTCAACTTGTCTAGTGCATTGGCGATACCCTCACCCAATTCATTCACCCGTTCGCCATTTACTGTGTTCATTCTCACCATGCCAGCCAAATCAGTCCTCAGAGACATGATTTCATTTTCCCTGTCCTGCACCCTCGACGACAATAACTTTAGCCTGCACTCCAGAGACGATTGGCTCTGCAGACGCCTCTGCAATTCCTCCCTCAATTCCACCTTCTCTCGTTTACACTTCTCAAGAACACCAGAAAAATCACTTACTCTGTTCTCTAAATTGTGCACCATCTGGAGATCACATTCAATTGTTGTGATCCTTTGTGTGAGGGTATTTATGGTGTGAGTTTTATCTTCTAATTCTGATGAGAGTTTATTAATTTTGTGAATGTGGTCTGTTATGCACTGGAGGGAGGACTTCTCTTGTTGCGAGTGTGCTTTTGAAAGTTTACTCTCCAACTCGATATTACATTCCTTTAAGTTTTCTATGTCAACCTCCTGGCCTGCGACTTTCAGTTGATATTCAATAATTTTTTGATCACTCTGGTACATTACTTCCTTCAGGTTTTGCATTACTCGCCGAATGTGCTCAAGTTCTTTGGACAGTTCGGTTATGCGAAGCGAACCTTCAAGATGCTCTGATTGCAGAGCTTTGTAGTCCAATTTTAATTGATTCACTTTCTGCTTAATCTCTTCCGTGGATTCTTGTGATTGTTGAGGGCTCGATGTCTGGATGCTCTTGTGTTTTCTTTCAATGGTTATATTGTTGCTCGTACTATGGGACATTCTGCCGCTGACACCAATACCTGAGTCCTCTGGTCCGTCCATCTTTATCAAGTCCAGAGTTTTATCTATTGTCGCAAAAATATTGGGATTGATGTCAGTGGACGGATTAATCGTGTCAAATTCTGGAAGATTTTCGACATTGGTGGTAGATAAAGACGCTTCAGGTCCGATGGTATCAGAACTAGAGTCTGAGGAGGTTGACTGCATCGACTCGTTAACGGAAATACTGCTGACGTCGTTCGTCATATTTTGGGACTCGTTCTCCGGGTCTTCAGCTTCGATCTGCTCACGTGATTGATTCTGCATCAATTCATCCAAGGATTTTCCCAGAGACTTGATCGTCTCGTTTTTTTGGAATATCACTAGCTTGAGGTGTTTCACGAGGTCCTTGTGTTTGAAGGATGTGCATCCTGGTTCCGATGACAGGAGCTCCCGAATTCCTCTCAATTCTTCGTTGGCCAAAGCCAGTTCGAAGACGCAGGTGTTCTTCTCCGTTCTAAGGGCATCGCATTCCTTTTTAACAGTTCTCAATACCTCTTTCACAGACATGTATTTAGTCGTGATGCGAGCATTTTCGGCCTCAAGAATCTCTAAAGACGTAGAATCATTCACATCATCAGAATCTCTCTTTCTACGTTTTCTGTTGGTCAGACTATCAATTCGTTCTTTGTAAAATGTCTCCACCCGCTTCACTGACCATTTCAATAAGTCTTCCTGGTCTTCTTCAATTGCCTGCGCATGCATCCTCCAGTTTGACTCCATATCCTTCATCATCGCAGAGCAGAAATTTGCCATCTCTTCTCGAATTTGTAATTCTCGAGTTGTTGCGTTTGATCTCAGAATTTTTATTTCTTTTTTCAAGAGGGAGTTCTCATCTTCTAGTTCTCCATATTTATCCTCATGTTTATCTTTAATTTTAACAGGATTTTCGTCAGCTGTACCGCCGGCATCCTTCATGGGACTGGAAATCGTCAATTGCGACCCAAAAATTTTCTTCAGATCCTTCGCCGGGACCACAGAAATCCTTCTCGCAATAGAACAAAAGTGCAGAATGCTCTGATTCTCAACATAAAAATCTGGAGATGGATTAAGATGAGCAATAATAGTCAATTGCTCCTTCCCTGACAGACACCTCTGAAAGAGTCTCGTCAGTTTTGACTCTCGAAACGCTCCAACAGTCTCAGAATTTAATTTGTTAGATTGACGGTCATGGACACTCTGGAGACACTTTCCCATAGCTAACAGCCCAGCCTTGATGTTTTTCGTTTCCTTCAAGGACTCTCCACTGATGGTGACGTTCAATTTGTTCCTTCCAGATCCAGCCAAATCGCAAAAGGTCAACGTACTCACTTCAACATCATCAACAGCACATTCTTTGAAGTATTTCAACAAAGTAATTGAGAAAAAAGAATGAGAGAGGGAACTTCCAGCGTCTGATGGCTCTGATGACACAGTCAGTCTCGATTGTCCAGTGAGGAGGACCTGATAAGCTTCCAATCCAGTTGTAACGCAGATCGTAGTCAGCCCAGGGATAAAGGATCTCCCCTGCTTGTCAGTGACTAGCTTCAAGGGGGATGTTCTCTCTTCATCGACTTCTCCAAGCAAATCGTAAATATTCTCATTGTAGATTTCAGCAAAGGACAGCCAGGCCGAGAATAAAGCTTCATCACCAGGTTCTCGATACTCTTCATCCACGGAATCTTCCAAAAATCGCCAAGTATCGAGTGCAGTGCATTTGCTCTGAAGTTTCGTCAACAATTTCTCTCGTGCCATTGACTCTGCGAGCCTCTTCTTCTCGTCCAAACTGACAATTTCAAAACCCGGAAGAAACTTGTACCACGGTGAGAGTGTGCAATTCACAGCAGAGAAAATGAACTCAATGCTCCTAGGAATTATTCCTGGTGAGTTGAAGGTGCCGTAAAACGAGAAAGTCTTACCGGAGTCTGTGGTCCCGTAAGACATCACCGTGGAATTTTGACCAGATAAAAAATCCAGAATAGTGTCACCAACGCAGTCTTTAAAGACTTCATCTTGGGAGGTGTTGGGAGGGAGAATTTTAGTGAAGGAAAATTTTTTAGTTGTTGCCTCACTTGATTTCAATCTTCTAGTGGAGCAGCCGTCGGACGTAGGGAATTTCGTGAGGAGCATTTTGGAGTCAAACACAACGTACATTTCTTCCTGCAGCTTCCGGGCCCGTTCTGTCCTCGGGGTTCGTGGCTTGAGGCGCAAGAAGACTTTGATTGTTTGTGATGTATTGGACCCATTTGATGCGTCTGCGAAGTCGTCAGGCAATTCGGGTTTTATGGTGCGCGCCTCGGTGAGATTCACCGACTTTGGTCTGCTGGAAGGTCTAGAATTGGCTTCTGATAACCTGGTTGACTCAAACAAATTCTCTGCCGAGTAACTCATTTTTAAGCAGTTTCATGAAAATAATCCGCGATCAATTGAACTTTTTAAATAATGTTTCGCAAAAAAAATCATAACCTGCAATCATCACAACGCAATTAATACCGTCCGGAACGTGGAAATGTCATGAGGAAAACAATGACTCGATTTCGTAATTTCAAGATGAACGAAAAACCAGGCGATATGAATCGTTATAAATTACCCAACACTAAATAATCACCAGCGGGAAATTTCTAAATCGTTTTACGCAAGAGTATTTGTCGCGAAGTATTGGTCAGAACTGAGGAAGAAGTCTGAATGACTGTCATTTTATTTTCGACTGGTTAGAAGATGGGAGATAAGTTCATTTTTAGAAGACGGTTTTTTAGAGCAGCTAAAAGCGTCCTCTGATAACCTGGTAAACTTCAATAAATTCATGATCGAGTAAGATATTTTGAAATATTTTCTTGAAAATAATTCGTAGTCAATTGAATTTTGTATAAGGGGCGTGTGCCCAATAGTTAATAATCTTAAGCGAGCACAACACAATCAATACCACCCGCAATGATAAATTTAACTATCGAAAACAAATTACAGAACTTCTTAGTTTCAAAAACTGAATGAAAGTCCGGAGCCGTGAATTTTATTGAATTGTCCAATATTAAAGACTCACTTGTGAGAATTTTCCACATGATTTTACGCAAAAGTATTGGTCCTCAAGTGCTGTTAGAACTGACAGAAAATTCTGCATTGATTTACCGATGTTGATTACAAAATTAATTTGAAAAACTTAATCCACGGAATCCTCTGCACATAATGCAGGTGAGTATTTCTCTGAAACAGTAGATCTCCTGAAGGATCTAGGAAACAATATCTTTTAATAGGATAAATTATTAAATTCGAGCGAATTTTCATGACAATAACCCGATGTCACTTCAACTTTTCGAAAAATTATTTCCTACAAGAACTAGTGAAGTAGAATTACAAAAATATAATCAATACCGGCCGTAACGATAGCTTGTTTTTATAAAGAAACGTTCAAGATCGTAATTTTCAAAATGAAAATTTCTCTAGTATTACATGATCATTCATGAAGATTTTATCTACGATTTTATGCAGAACTGGGGGGAAAGTCCGAGCAATTGTCATTCAATTTCCAAGTTTTTCCATCTGACAAGATTCAGGAACAAAGTAAATAGGGAATGCCATAAATCCTCGGACAATCTCCCATAATCTAAAGTAGCAATTTATATGGGTGTCGTACGACTCATTAAACGTAACCAATCAAAGCCAGTGGTTAATAGCAAAGCCAAGTCAAATAGCAATGCAGCACTCGAGATGGGTCGGCCAAGATGTGTACATTTATATATCTCATCACCAGAATCTATTGGGAATACAGAGACATCCACTGTTACCATAGCGGTTTGGCGTGTGGTTTGAGAAAGACGAGGTCGAGGCGGTCCCTTTCGCCAACCACAATCGACTCCTTGTATCGACAGACCGCACCGTCTTTTTCCCTCCACCCGCTGCACCACTCCCCCTTTATTCCACCTCCCGCGCAACATCGCAGGATTTTCCTTTTCGTCTTTGCCGACCATCACATCGGCTCATTACACATGTACTCTTTACCATGTGCCGACACACATTCCTCTGGTGGTCTTTTTTCGGATACTTATTCACTCCCTACAATTACTCATGTTTCAGATATCAAAGTGAAGATTTTTTGGCTGATCAATCACAGTGGGATTATTAATTGAATGGATAATAGCGAGGAGTTCTACCCACTCTTGAAGTCATGGTGTCACGTGATGGTGAAATCAATTTGAAGTCCATTTAAAGCAACTGAAGTCACTAAAATCTATTGAAATCACGAAAATCGCCGTCTGTCAGTAGAATCATATATCGCTAACACTTAGCAGAACAAAAGAAAACCCCTCTCAACCAACATTTTTTTGGCAATCACTCATTCGCCTAAACCTCGCAACATCCACGGGCCTTAGGTATTGCGTCAAATTTAAGTATATATATATTTGTAGTACGTAAGGTATCAATTTTGCAATAAAGAGAAATTACGACTGAATTTATATGAAGTCGAGTTCAGAATTAAGTCTTCATGCCACCCAATTTGGCAGTGAATAGCCTCTCGAATAATAGCGATTCTGAATTTTTTTCATCTGTTGAATCGAGGATTCTCTCGAATATCACAAAGTTGTTGTACTTCCCTGAAAGAAGTGGAAACTTTACGCGTAATATATTTGCTAATTCGCTGCAGAACTCTTATTGGTTCCCAAATTTTTATCATTTTATTGGAAATTTTTGATTGACTATTCAGACTTTACAAATTATTTTTCTTATTATTGGTAAGGACCAAAGGAGCTGGAATAGGATAAGGGCTTGTATGAAATAGGACTACTTTTTAGCATGAAAAACAAAATGGGATTGAATAGTTCTTCCCATGTATTACAAATATTGATTACTCCTGTAATAATTATCAAGCAATATATTGAATAAATATAAAAAAGATTGGTAAATGGGGGGTTATGGAACGAGGACATGATTCAGATTGACAAATTAATATTAAATTGATGTCAACATTTTCGTCCACTTTTTAATTTTTTTCGTCGACGTTAATCGGCGTTCACTTCAATGCTGACTATAAGTAATTAGTCCACTATTATTAAAGCCATTTCTGCGAATTGGTGTACTAATAAAATTGGTAAAATATATATTTATATATGTTTTGATACGATAACTAATGACCTCCATAATCGTTTCAACAAAACTTCTACGTTAAACGAATTTATTTTTCCACTAAAAGTACGTGCAAAGTACATATTATTCATAAATTTACAAGCTACATCCACATTATAATTTCTTCTCCCGATTTTTCAAGATTTGGGTCTCCCCAACCTCTAACTGAAAAAATTAGTCCTTCACTAAACTTTACCACCTATCGTTCCCCTCTGGAACCCCTTCCCATTAAGTCTTAATATTATAATGGAGACATCATATTTGATCTACAGTATTTGCGCCTATAACCTGAACTCAGTGGTGATAAAAAACTCGAAGGGATGTCCTGTCTTCGTTTATAAGAGAGAAACACGCTGTTATTGCCGTACTCCGTTGTTTATATACATCTTCACCTAGAGGCCAGGGCGGGTGTTGGCCCGGGTATGAAAAATAACTCAAGAAGGAGAAGTATCACTTCCCCTCCCACCCGCCGCCACCCCCTCAGGGTCGTATCGGGCGTTAATGTTTCTATGGGGATTGATGTCCCGCCTTTATGGGTTATTTATTTAATACTGACAAATTCGCCCACCGTGCACTGAGGCCATCGTAGCCACTCTTCCCCACGTGTATAGATATATAATCAGTGGCCCCCGTACCGCTGCCCGATGCGCATCTTTTATGGCCTCCACGTTTAATGGCCTCCCTGAAAGATAGGATATCGTGATTCCCGATGGTTTTGTTCTTCCAGTCGATACAGAAAAGTCGCAGCTACAACACTCGGGTGTTGAATGTACCGACCAATATTTTTTTTTATTATTATTTACAATGGTCAAATCTGTACATAAGATTTATTTACACTGCCAACCTAATACTAATCAAATTAGGTGATAAGGAAAAAATATAAAATACCAAATGTAAATCACCCATTATACAGGCAACACTACTTTAAAGCAATAAAACAAATCTAATACTAAAGTTGTAACTCGCATTCCGTCAAATATTGACAAAATATTCCTATATATTCAAAGTCTATTCCATTTGGAAACAGACCTCCTTAGTCTAGTTAACAATTTGGTCCTTTGGACTTGGAAATTTGGGCAGTACCACAGGATATGATCAACATTTTCAGATTCTGCTCCGCATGAGCAGCTCGGGGCATTTATAATTCCAATTCAGTCTAGTTATGCTCCTAGATGGTAGTAGTTCTCCGTAATGAAGGTAACCGTTTACAGACAATTTTTCAGACGGGCTGAACTGTTAGGGAATTTCTACTGCTAGTTGGTGAAATGCGTGTGAAACTCATTAATCAGGTATTGAGTTTCAACTAGTAGTTATTGAAATTCTCGGTAAGTGGTAGGTAATCGGTTTTTCAGTAAGCAAGTGCTGACAAGGACTCGGAGAAATTTCATTCTGAATTATAGAAACAATGATCCACAATAAGGACCAGAAAACTTTGATCTAGCATTGAGGTGAGAGGCTCCTCGACTGCTCCGATGACATTACTTTAGCCATTTAAGATCATTAAATGGCCAAAAAGAAGACCTCGAAATCCAGAACAATTATTGAAGTTTACAAGAAGTGGTCTCAATTCACTAACGTCCACATCGCCCTCTCAGCTGCAACCAACCCAAATACTTCGAATCATCTCAAACATCATAATAATGAGTTATAAATGCTTCAACCAAACCGACGAAACCTTCCAGACTGATTCCAGAACGAGATTATGGTCATTGCCTTCTGTAATAATCGTCATATCTACCCACACACCGCCATTTATGACGCATTTGCCAACGTAACACGACAATGATTATCACGATAGAATCGTAGTTCGAACGGATGCGGGCAACCGGATGAATCGGGTAATGTCAATTGGATCAAAACATACCCCACGATATGTCATGAGCTGTCTCCACCACTAATAAACGCCCATCAATTCCCTGTAAAACGCATCCCATTTTTCGTCTTTCTCTTCTGTTTGTAAAAGTCCTCATCTTACCTCATCTTGTCAATATCAGACAATCTTTTTTTCTTCTTCTACTTTTAGTTTATCCTTTGACGTCAAACGAAACGTCTGATCGTTCTTCATGAAGCACTGGAGGACGAGGAAAAAAGATATTGCGATTATCCATTTGTTTACCAAAAAAGAGTCTCATAAATAAGGATCCTTTGAAACGCGTCCTACGAGTCTTATCTGTCTGGGGGTGAGATTCTTATATAAGGTGGTAAAAGAGGGCGAGGATGCCTCCACCATCGATCCAATCTCGAGTACATGTTGCCCCCCCCCCCTCTTCATCACTTGCCAAAAACCAGACTCGAAATACGATAATGGTACAGGTGGAAGGCAGGTTAAAGGATTAAGCCTCAGCTTGGAAACATTCCTATCGAAAGTCGATCAGTGTTGGGGTGAATTTGTTGGCTTGAATAGCACCACCCCATGTTGGCATTGGCCTCTCAGTGGATGGGGGTAAGGTAACGAACAAACGAGCCTAGATGGTGAAGAGTATGAGGAAGATGGGGAGCATTATGAGGGCGTTGGGTGAGCTGATCAAAGACGAAGAAGCTTTGAGGAGGAAAATTGGTAAAGAGGGAACTTATTCCCTTCTAAAGCTTTTCCCAGCCTTCATGCTTCACCAGGCTGCTTTATGGGATGAGGGGGTAGGGGGTGGGTAGACAACATCAAAACTAATACTCTGTTATATCAGGAGTTAGAGGTGTTGAGGAATTATGTCATTTACTCGTTTCCATCGATTTTGCTTTGAGCTGGAGCATCATCAACGTAAAGGTTGACGACTTTTTACCATTTTAAGTGGATTTATTCATCCTACATGGGAGTAGATGAAAATTAAGAAGCGGACTATCTTGCAGGGAATGCAGCATTTCATCCTCGCAACGATCGAATCTTCCTTTCCTTTACAGATTTCCTGAAGGATTTGAGCAAGAATCTTTGACTTGTACCGAAGACAAATTTTTGGAAATTAGTACTCGTAATGAAATTACTTACTTCGAACATTATTATAAAAAGAGCAAAAAAATTTGGGGATTGGCTATATTGAATCCACTGATGATACTGACCACGCTATGAAAAGTATCATCAAAAATTTATTAATGGACTGCAAAGTGAAGGTTATTTTTTACCTTGTGAAATACGCTATTTTCTGAAAATTTCAAAGATCACGATTATTTTGTTAATTGAATAGTTTTTCATCTTATCTGAATGAGTTATTGAAAACAACTCAACGTTGAAGAAATACGACGGCAATTTATGTATATTTTTGGTGAAAAAAAAAACTTCTTTGGAGCAGAAAGAATCAACAGATTTGAATGCATAAATAACAAAAAAAAGTCATCAGTGCTTATTTCAAAATTAAATTCAAAAAAAATTATGCGAAAGATCCACCAGTTGACCTTGATCACTGGATCTTTTTCAATCTATCTTGCTGGACATTTAATTGGTGATGGCGGATATCTTTTTACTGAGGCACTTCTAATTCTTCTGTCCTCGCAGTGGTGAATTGTCCGTCCCCATCGGCCACAACGTCGTATATAACAATATAGGAGAGCTGTCCCCAAGTCCTATCCTCCTATAGATAGAGAAACATTAAGTGTCCCCGATGGCGACCTTCCACACATGAGATTCACCTACTCCGTTTGTATGAAAATGTATCTGTATGGGGTACACTGGAAGCCATCAGTGAGCATGTTGGATACCGATGGCGACCCTTCTTTCATTTCATGTCTTATAAATGTCGCAACAGTAGCTCGATGGTTGATATTTGTTAGCGAGATGGAGGGAAACATTTGAGCACCTCTGGAGAAACTCCTGGAACACCGCAAAAGGCACTCTAACGATTCTGGGGGTTGAAGGAATATTGGGTCATAAATGTTTATATTGCGCTCAGTGTGTCCGGTAATACTGATATTGGCAAGTTATTGGGATCCTCCCTTCTCTCTCTTTGCGGGTACCTTTGAACGATTATTGGGAAATCTCGGCGTTTCTGATCCGACCTTCCCATTCGCTAATCCTGGAGGGGGGGGTGAGATCGGAGGGGTGCGTGTGTGGATATCTCGGTTTTACGGAACTACCGCAAACGAGGAAGGAAAAGTTTAATTGGATATATCGGGGATGGACGGATTGACGATAGATTCACTGGGGAAACAGGTGTTTCAAATTGGAATTAGAAAGTTTTTCGATTCTTCAGGGGTGGATGGGGGTGATCAACTGAATTACGGTCTTCTATTTATTGGTTTAACCAGTTCAGAAGCGCGGTAGCGGAGGTGATCCTGATGCAAATTTTTTTGGATTTTCTCGAAACAACAGGGAAGATGAGGGCAAAACGGATCAGAGAGGCAATATGGATTATTGGGTGTTGGATTTTCATAAAATAAATAGAGAACAAAAGTCAATCTTATTCTCTTCTGAGTGTTGAAAGACATTTTTATGGGTTCGAATTCTGAGAAGTGTGAGGTATGACATTTAGGCTTGTTTATAAGTATGAAGACAAAGTGGGATGAATAGGACTGTTTGTATTGAGAACATGTGGTTGGAAGGTCCAGGGTGTTGTTTCCCTTTGTAGACCTGGTCAGTTCGTCTAAGAAATCGGTATAGAGTGGACCTGTCTTCCGAGCATAATTATTTTGACTTGAAATATAAAGAATAAAATAGTTTAAAATCACTTATTGAATTGTTCTTATTTCTTATAACCCATTTCCAATATTGGGTAAAACAGAAAATTTGAACATTTTTCAAAGTTATACAACAAATGAGGAGGAAGCAAAATTGTGAATGAAACGAGCGGCTGATAGTACCTGCGATTCAAGAACTGCATTAGAGCCTGAAGGGAAATTGCTTTTTGTGACTGAAGTTATAAAATTACAAGGGGGACATTTTGTTGCTAATTTACCCCCTAGTTCTTTTACCATCCGTTCTGTCAAGAAGCAAGATGCAAGATTGATAGCGCGATTAGAAGTCAGTGAAACGTGAGAACAAAAACGCGGTAAATTTTCAATAAAAAACATTTCTCTCCGTTTTTCTCGAAAAGTTCGAACGAACTAAAAATCTACAAATCGTCTCGTGACACGTGTAGTGCAAAAAAAAATTTACTAAAAAAATAACATCAGATAATATCTAATAACCATAGCAGCATAAATAAAGATTATTTCTTCCAAAAAATCCCCGGATCACATGAAAAATCCAATTTAATGATAACACACTAACAAAATGACAAATAGAAAAAAGTAACAATCAATTAACCATTATCTTGTGATTTGTTACTTTCGCTTAATACAGGACTAAGGTATATTAAAAGATATCAGATTGTAGTTTACTACTGGTGTATTTGGCCTCGTCCACGGCTGACACTCGCTCCCAGACCCAATCAACTGATATCGTGAGGGCTTAAGCTCCCCCGAAGAGCCGCAACTCCTGATACGACTGCAGGGTGGTAGTTCGACGCTTGGGTTAGTCAGCTCTGATCACGAGTTAGTGGTTTAAGGATGAGGAAACCCAGCGTAGCCCGGTTACGAAGGTGGTAGTGGGGAGGAGAAGGGGGTTGGAGTTGCTTGGTTGAAACCCAAGGAAGTCGAAGTGAGACAGTAAGTGCCAGGGTCCAAGCTGACTTTATGTCGGTACGTAAGCCGGTTATAGGCGCTGCCAATGTTATTTGATGGCCAAATGCACTTCGCCCTCGTGAAACAACCCCTACCCTCTCCCTTCCACTCTTTTACTCACCTATATATCCGCAATATCCGATCTCCATCGTCCAGTGGTGTCTTCCAGAAACCCATCGACAATATCGACCGGAGAAATGAGGGACTGAAACGAGCTCATTTTCACCCCTCTCACTGAAAAATGGTGAACAGCATTTATCTTTCCGGAAAAAAGGTATTTCAAAATCTTCTCTTCTGGCAAAAATGTATCTCCAAGTTTTAGCTTGTGCAAAATTCCCTTTGAAACGATTGCTTGACGGATAAAAGATCTATTCTGGAATTCCCTCGGTAATTTTGTTTTCTTTCGGTGCTTTTTTGTGAAATATTTACCTCCAAGTAAGTGTTTTTGTGCGAGCTTTTGTTTCTCTGTTGGTTTTCAATCAATTAAATGACTTCAGCTTTGTTCATTGTTTTTATTTACTGCCCAAATTAGTACTTTTTGGCTCTTAACCACCTGAAAGTAAATGTAGTTCAATTATGTATTAGTGTGCTAGTTTCAATAATATTCACAGTTTGATATTGTAAGCAATGTATGCTATCGTATCTATTTCACGAAAATTTTCAGACCTGCATCAAGATCTTTGTATTTTATCTTTCATGATAGCCGTATCAGTGTGAGTTTGTTCTGATTTCAGCAAATCCAAAAAATAATAGATATTGATGTGGCTGACTAGAGAGAATTTTTTGTAGAGTGACTTTTTTCAGGAGTTTTTTTTCCAGCAGGGCGTTTTTCAATGAAAGTTGTTTTCAAAAGGGGAATTTTCGAAGGACCATTTTCCGACGACTTTTTATTGATAAGGATTTATTCTGAGAACTTTGAAAAATCAATGTAAAAATAAAAAGAGTAGGTCCTTACCCTGTGTCTCAGTGGCAGAACGCAAGGCGGGGATGAAAGACGTTGGCTGTATCTTCGAAGATACCCTCTCTTTTCCCTTTATTAATACCTCGACGCGCCCACAAACCTAATGAATTCTTCAGTGAGATCAAAAAAAAGGAAGTATCCGAGTTTTTTAGGAGCTACAAGGCTGGGGGGTGAAGCACCCCTCACAAATTGAACACGAAATTGAGCGCAATTTTAACCACAGTAAGCGATTAAACACCAGTTCAATTTTAGCCACCCCACTGCAAGGGAGGGACAATCTGATTTCTCCAACGATACGGATATTTTTGGGAAGTTTATGGGGATGATAAGGAGTGGTATCCAATTTTTTTTTCTCCAGTTTCGGCGCGACCGAAGGATTAATGGCACAACATCGCGATTGTAATCAATTTCATATGCTCAGACAAAAACAAATTGCAGATTGCAATTATTGTTTTTTATTTATTTGCTTTGATGTTGTTCATGGGTCGAACTAGATTAATTATTTACACATTTTTGAATGAATGTTAAATATCAGATTGGTTAATCTTCTTAATTTTTATAAAGTCAGTCTCTGCAGTTTGATATTTCTGTTCTGGGATAACAAGACGCAAATCTAGGATAAACAGCCAAAGATATTTGATTTTAATTGACTGTTCAATCATTTTGAAGAACGAAAATCTCTAAATATAAACAATCCAAGTAGTTTTTAATCTTGATAGCTCCTAATTTATTGCAAATGGCAAAATCACGCTTTGCCACAGGGGATAAACATGAAAATCTTTGCAATCAAAATCTCATCTCATCCGTAGCTCAGCGGCCTTTAAGTTTTTTTCCAATAATTGTCACCTAAATAAATAAATAAATGAATACTCAATTATTTACGTGAACATAAAAATATTTAAAATTGAAAAAAATTATTTATAAAATCCCCGTTCAATGGAATATTAATACTTTCTCAACGACACTATTGTTAAAATCGTCACTCTGGTTATCCTTATTATAAAAGCAGAAGCACATAAATTAAGTTAGCCACATAGGCCATCGGCTAGCATCATCCGTAAGACCTTTTCCTAATTGGTCAATGTGTTCGAGGCGGGAAATTTAAATAGGTCGCGCGGAGCGCACATTCGGTCTCGTGTTATCGAAAAAGGGACCAGAACCGTTTTTATTCTCAAAAACAGAAAAATAAAATTTTGAAAAAGATTAAAATATTCAATTGTTAAAGCTCCTCTTTTTCCAATAATTTTCAAGACTTCATAGACACTCCGGGGAACCCCCAACGGAGATGCACAAATTCACCAACTGATATCATAGAGGCGCTGGAGTATGAAATCTTAGGCAGTGGTAGTGGAAATTGGTGCTAGGCGACTGCATGTCTTAGGGTGATTGGAAGTTATGACTCCTAAACCGTGCTCCAGGGCGTCGGAAGGACTTGACACAGGTCGGATACCGCCTCGTAAAATGTTATGAGAATTAATGTTGGACTCAATGTCGCACCGTCTTGTATCTCCTCTTCCAATTCCTCTACCCTTCCAATTCACTAGTTTACTATTTTGCCACAACAGTCATTTTTTCTTTAGGCATGAGTCCTGGCTGGTCGTACATGGAAACAAATTTCTGGTACTTTATAAAATGCTACCGCTGAAATTAACTTTGCTATGGTAATAATTAAAAAATCCAATCGAGTATTTCTAAGCTTTGTTTATATTCTGGTACTTATTTGGGTTATTCATAGAGAATTTTGAAAAACATTTTAGAGAAAGTACAAAATTAAAATTTAGTATGGTAAAAATAAAACTTGGAAAAATCACACAGTAAACTAGAGAGGAGACTATTTTAGGACGTCATTCAATCCAAGTATGGTCCGCCACAGCAATGCTAAGATAGCAATTTTTTCTGTGAAGTTCTTGGCGTGTAAAATTACTTAAAAGTGATAAATTGCCAAGAAGTACTTTGTTGGGTCAATTCGAAATTCTCAAATATAAGGAATTTTTTTGAGTTGGATGGCAATAAAATATTTGACTCAAGACGTCTTCAATGTAAACGAGATTGTTCATTTTTCGGCTGTAAATATTGTCTCCATACAATTATTGTTTTTATTAAGCAATCTCTCCCTTCGGTTCTTCTAATTTACATTTCAACATTTACTACAAACGGCTGACCACGAAAAAATTACCAGTGGGTTGGTAAGGAATTTCTAAAAAACATATCAAAATACTTTAGGCATTTTAACAGAAAATTAACATGTCAAATTAATAAAAAATTATGCACCGCGTACGCTCGAAATTGATGACCTGTATCGACAGACAATTTATAGTGATACTTTCTTGATGTAAAAATGTTTTTTTATTTATGTATTGACCCAAGAGTGGAAGACGATTAGCCATTATCGACTAGTAGTCATATTTTTCAAAAGCTTAGTTTTTTTCATTCATGACATCACCTCTCTTCTAGGCTCAGGCTATTCCCCCTGTTTCATAGACGAATCATTTATTACTAATATTGGTTTGGACTCAAATGATGGGAACAATCAACATGTGACATAGATTTGAATTGGTTGAGTAGTAGTTTTGATCATCTGATCTACCTCATGAAGACGACATGCATCGGCAATCAACGGATGCTTCCGGTGTTCGCCCACTAGCCAATATAAACGTTGGGTCATTAACTGGTCACTGTGGTGTTCCGTCGTATGTCACTTTATACGATGATTTAGTGGATGCATTGATTGGGTCGATCAGAGGCCATATCATCTCGTTTAGACTCTGGCATCATCGGTATTACGGGCATTCATAGATGGGGAGGATGATCAGATCAATTTCGTTTCGTTTGAGTACATTTCTATTTTCGGTTTGGAATGAATTGACAGCCGAGAATTGGCATTAGCAACTTTGACAATTCGTAGTAGTTGAATAAAAATGATGGATAAATTTTCATAGGTAACATTGCATAAACATATTTTTGTATTGGAGTTCAAGGTAACAAAAATTATCTAAAAATCAATTCGTTAGTCGAAATGTCAAAAAAATTATTTTCGTTACTGCTGTTACATTCAGCCCATGTTGAAAAGTGCCTTTTCGTTTACTTGCAAACGACTTGTATCGAAATATACTATTTCAAAATTTTCTATGACTAGCATAGTATAATTAGATATTACTTCTTTCATGTTGCATAGTTTATTTTTAAAAATCGTTTTGGTCAAAAATAAATTCGCGCTTATCTAATGCTGATTGTAGATAGTAGTGTTGTTGAAAATATTTATCTTCATTGATTTTAAACTGGTCTCTGTCTGTGTTTATACTGCGAACGCATTTTCCCAAATTTCAACTGTAGTACCATTAAATTTTACTATGCTACATATAAAATTTTCAAGTCAATGACATGTGGTTTCGTAGTGCGATGTTCCATAGCAATTTTTACTGTGGTAACATTTTATGAACTACTAACAATTTCTTTCCGTGCAGTATCACCAGACCGTCCAAACCCAAGAGAATATAACGTCGTATCCCTCACGCAAAGAACAAAAAAAAAAAAACACAACACTGAGAAACACTGGCTGTATTCATCCGTGTTCGAAAGTAACTCCGTGCCAAAAAGGGACCGCAGAATTTCTGTCAGTTGGCTTTTCTCTGTGACAGTGGTCCACGATGGAGGAACAAACTTTGTTACATTTTTGGTCAAGTCCACATCCACGAAATATACCTGGACATACGGTTTAAGTGGATCAAAGGGATAGAATATACGTTAACTCGTATGTGAATATACATGAAAAAAAAACATCCCCCTCACACCACCCCTCAGGGAAAATATAACCGTTGTGCGTTGGTGGCAAGCCCGAAGCGTCGTATGTCCATGATTTTCTTTGAGAAAATCTGCACTTTAATTATGAAACTTTCCCCAGATAAAAATCACTTTTTTTTCCTCTTTCACAGGAATAATTGCATTTCTTTTGCCAGACGTACATGCAGAAAAACTAATCGTAAAATAGGAGATTTAAAATGTAATTTACGCGATTTTTAAACACGTAATTTACGATTTTGAAAACGTAAATTGCGTCTCAAAAAAACGTAAATTACGGTTTTGAAAGGGAAAATTACGACTGTCAAAATGTAAGTAACAATGCTGAACAATGTCCGAATTGCTCAGATTTTCCATTAGAGTTCTGCAACTGCAAAAATGCAAAGTAATTTGATAGCGTTCTTCGTAATATTTTCGAAAAAGTTTTAAATATTTTTTGCAAAATTGTCTCTGACAATTGGCCCAGATGGTTCAGAATCATCTAAATCGTAAAGATTTCATACTGGCAAAAGAAGTTTTCTTTTTCCTATTGCAATTACGATTTGATTAATCAATTTTACGTGATTGAGATCTCGTAAATGACGAGGAAAGGAGCGTAAATCGCAAGGTTGGTTTACGTCCCAAAAAAACGTAATTTACGACTTCGGATCACGTAATGTAAGTTTTTAAAATTGTAATTTACGTGTTTAAAAATTGCATAAAGTACGTTATTAATCTCGTATTTTCCGATTAGTTTTTTTCCGTATATGATTATTCCCGTGTTCGTTAATACAAGATATGGAAAAAAATGTCCTCTCTCCATGAAAATGAGAATGAAAGAGAGACTGAGCGAATGAGATTTCTCAGTTTTTTCTAGAGTGTTGACTACTGAGACGTGCCTCGAGGACTTTTACTGAAGAATTTTAGCGTTAAAAAATGAAAATATTCCAAACACATGGGCTTGAATTTACAGAAACGGAAATAATTAGAACTTCGAAGTGAAAACGATGTACGTGTATTTGTGGTGGTTGAGAAGCAGGCTCAAATGCCATTGTACAAACCGTTGAGTATGAGCCACATGGATTTCTTACGAAACGAATTATGTATTGCACTCCACCGAAAATCCAACAAGCGAAACACACAGGGCTTGGGCATTTCCCTATAGCTGCTTGGCTGTGCATGTACACTCACTTGGGCTGTTACTACTGCTGGGGTATTTTACTGGGAAAATCCACCAGTGAAACAAAGGCGCCGACGGCGAATTAAGTACGATATTTTAACGCTCGACTTAATTGCATTAATTTAAAAGCAAAGAGAACTGGTGGGTGGGTGTTCTCATTTTCAAAAAGGTATTGAGGAGAGGAAGAGAGGGACAAAAAAGGTGAATGTAGTAACACATGTCAGTTGCTCTAGTTTTCCATTTTATGGTGAATTTTCATCATTTTTTTACGCAATACTTTTAAAGTTTTTACCGGTGAATTGTGGTGAGGTATTTCATGTCAAATGACGCGACCGTTGATGCACCTTTTCGAAATTAATATCGATTGATTTCGCATGAGATTGGCAGTCTGCGAAGAGTTATTCTCAACTTTTTTTCTATTTCTTTCGACAGAATCTTTCGTAGACAGAATTTTTTTTTAATCACTACAGTTGTCGGGTTGATTTTTATTGATTACATGTCAACACTTTCTATTTTTTATCATCAAACAGAATTTTTTTAGTGTCTTTTAGAGCTAGTCTGAGCTTTTGAATGCATTTTAGTCAAATTTTTTTAGCTTCCGAACTCAGAAGACATTCAATTTCGAAACGAAAACAGTGAAATGTAAAATAACTTCTGGCCGAAACTCAACGTGTGTGATCAGTCGAAATACTTTTTCGATTCAATTTATAAACAAAAATAAGATGGCAAAATTTAGAAAATACCAGTTTTCTAATGAAAAAAAATCACCCAAGATTTCCTTATTGGCTACAGAAAACAGAAGATTGCCACAGCATATGAAGGAAAATAGGGTGAAATGAACGCGAAATGAAGAAAAAAAAAAGTTCAATTTGGTAATGGGTGACGGTTCATTTGAGATGTAACACGGCTTTCCTCATACTTTTTTCCACAATTTTCCACAGCAATTATCTGAATTCTCGAGTTATTTGTCTCTCACAATCGCAATTGAACAAAAACGAGTGAGGACATATGGATTTACGTATGAATTTTCCAAATTAGAACAAAATTAACAAGCAATAAGTTATCCCTAGAATCCTACTCAACTAATATCTCCTGCAATGAAAAAAAATTTATTTTCAATATTTTATCAGTGCTCGCAATATTTATCAAAATTAATGAAAATATTCTATACAAGCGCTTCACTTTCACCGGGCGTATCCTTCTTATGATAATGTTTCTGATGATTGTCCAGTGACAATGAACCCTTGAAGTACTTATCACAAATTTCGCAGTGATAATTGAATCGATTCTCGTGTCCTTTGATGTGTTTGTTCAACAAATCCTTTCTACTGAACGTTCGTTCGCAATAAATACAGGGAAACTTGTCAGGATTCGTGTGGAATGTGTTGTGACGAGTCAAGTTATCCTGTCTCGAGTACTTTTTGGTGCAGATGTCACAGGTGTACTTAGTTCTCTCTGAATGTGATCTCTGGTGATAACGCAAGTAACGTTTCTGCGTAAACGTTTTGTTGCACGCACAGCATGCTATTTTGTTGAGTTCATTAACAATCGGCTTCTGGTGCAGCACGAGACTGCTCTCATCGGGAAATTGCTTCTTGCAGAATGGACACGAGTAGGTGACAGCGTTTTTGGTGCCTTTTAGGTTCTCCACGAACAGTGGATCGGTCAGCATTTTGTACAGAAATGTGTCCTTGAATTCTTTGGTCTGTCTTGATGGTGGTGGAGAATTATTGGGTGGACTTGGTGGCCGGGCCTTTGTCGATAGATCAATCGGTTCGCACAGTGATAATGTAGCGGCGGAGTAATCCAATGGTAAACACGTCTCTGTCTCTTTCCAGCAATCGTCGCAAGGGGACGATGGTCCTGTTATCGTCAAATCAAGGACATTCCAAATTCCGATACATTCTTTCTGTTGAAGGAGGAAGGAAGTCAGTTTAATCGTCGGTAGTATTTGAACTTAGACGAGGTAAATGAGGCAACGGCTGACCCGTATTATTTTGGAAATTTATTTTCCACTTTTCGACTAGTACAAGCTCTCAGTATTTTTTTCAACTGACAATCTCTCAGATACAATTATTTTATTGATTTGAGTTTTATTTGATCAATTTTTTTTGCCTGCCAACCTTTGGTTTTCTACTGTCTTCTAGGAGCTCATAGAACTAAATTGGAAATCCTACATTTGGAACATTTTGATATTTTTCACTTTTTGTTTTGAAAATCAAATTGTATTCTTTTAGAAAATGTCTGTACCATATAAGACTGAAAATTTTGGCATACTATCAAGTAAAATTCTATTATTGGAATGACGATTATCAAAACCAAAGGAAAAAAAAATTATATTTCCGAAAAAATCTAAAGAAAATGAGAGATTATTTTGAGTTCCTCGGTCCCAGTAAAAATCGTCACCAGTTTCCAAGAAAATAAATGAGGCTCAGTCGTTGACTCACTTGTTGTAAAAAACCGCAAATAATCATTCATGATCACTGAAAGAAAAATCCTATAAATAGAATAAACCATTTTAGAGGGATTTTTATAAACTTGTTGCAAATGCATTTTTAAATAATTTCCTAAACTATTTTCAAATTATTGAAAAACAATTATTTGGTCATTGTAATTCTCTTCAGATGCTCTACAAAGATATTTTTATAATAGCAAATGGAAATTCCTCGCAAAAAATGTTGTATGACAAACAAATATTGAATTGAAAAGAATTTCCGACGATGAATTGTTTAGCATTACCGACATTTGTGACAAACAAAAAATTATTCTTAATGATTTTTTTGGGTTTTCCCTCCTCCTTTTTATTTCTTTCTTCCTCAAACTCCCAACAAAATTCTTCAAGTAATCCTTTATTTTTCCTTCTAAAATAACTCCGAACTAATTCATCAAATAAATCACTAGCTCAATAACTTGCCGAAATAATGGTAGGAAATTCGCACCTGTTTGGATTTAGAAGACGATTCCTCAGACATTTGCGACAAATTCTCTCGCGACGATGAACTATCTTTCCCAGAATCCCTCGTGACCTCATCGTTAATTTGTTTATCATTGTTCATTCTCACTGTACGCTTTGGTGAACTCTTCACACGCATGATACACCTTGTCAACTTCCGTCAACACAAACGCCCACCTCTTGGCCCCAATTTTTATCTCCCCCAAAATGTTCAAACAATGACAGTGAGACCGTCGTTCAGCTGCCAACACTGTTGATCCTCAGAGTGAGAGATTAGAGGTACGTACTCTCCTGGAAGTACTCACTCAATCACCAGTGAATCGATACTGACCAGGAAACGATATACACACCGATTACGATGACATTAACATTGTGGAGTTCGTCCTCTGTCTTTCCCGAATCGTATGAAAACTTTACATCCCAAACACAATCCTGTAAACAATGGGCCATCGTCTGACCCACAGGATTGACACGTGTTGACCTTGACGATACAATACTCAATCCTCAACCACAAATTCTCCGTAAACTCCACAGAAATTGGTCTGGTTCTCTCCGTCTCTCTTCGACTCATTCCTTAATCAAAATAATGAATAGACAAAACGTCCATTTCGAAGAAACCGTGAATGTTTTGAATAGAATTAAATATAAATTAAATTTGAGAGATAAATAACGCGGTTAGAAAATGCAAGCGCAATTAATATTATGCTGAGGAAAATATGATTTTTGTCTCTCCTTATTTTTTTTCAAAAGGAAAAAATGGTAATTTCGAAAAAAGTCGGAGTTATTTAAATAAGTGGAAAAATCAGTGAATAATTCTAGAGATTTAGTACATAGTGATTTGTGTAAATAATGGAGAAACATTTTATTTTGATTCAATTCAACAGAGATAACTATTTGTTTTATTATTTGGAGGGAAAAGAAAAGAGCACACTCACGGGATTTTCAATGGTGGACTGTAAAGAATTCACCAATAAAGAAAACAGTGCGAAAATTTTTGAGCCCTTGATCTTTCTTATGACCTTTTTAGCAGTAATAAAGTATAATACAGTTGTGCTAAATTTTTTTAACAAGAAACGTTAATTTTTGCTTAGTTTTTAGGAATTTATTGAATGTGTCAAGAGACAGTTTTCAATAACTTATCAACATTCAACAAATTGTCAACTATTCTTGAACGACTTTGTTGAAATCGTTAATTTGCTTCGCAATATTACAAATGGAAGTCAACGAGGCTCTGCTACTCTAAATCCTACGGGGTAAAATAGGCTCGTACTTTGCTCTAGTGTAGTAGAACAAAATTATCCAAAAAAATATAAATTTTCCCAATACCCTGTAATGTTCTAAAAAAATGACGCAAATAATCTCAAAAATTAAAAACAAAATCCGAGTCATTCCAACCCCAAGTTCAATTGTAGTCTTCACTTTCGAGACACCAAATAACTGAAATTTGCAAGAAAATAAATTATACGAACAAGGCAAGTGCATAATGATAGGAATTTCAATAGTGGAAATAACGTAGGGAAAAATTCCCGAAATTATCGAAAAAAAATTGGAATAAAAAGGTCCGATTCTCAGATTCGAAGGATCCCTCAGTCGTAGCGTTTTCAACTTCGCTGTTAATACAGCATAAGGAGGATCCACAGTGCGCACGGGACCAGGGGTGGATGGGGAACTCGATGAAGGTTAAGCGAGGGTGAACGAGGATTTTTAATTGTAGTCCACCCGGTATAACCCCACCGACCGTCGGTATTGTCATACTGAGCGGCGCTTTTCTTTATTTCCCCAGTGGCTGGATGAGGTTATACATTTCTTTCTGTTTTTTCATATTCTTTTTTTCAACTACGGCAATGCCTTCGTCTTCTTATTAGCAAACCTAATTGGAAATACAAATGGTTATTCACGGTGGAGCAGATAGGCCATGAGAAATGAAGGGGGTGAGGCGGGTGCACTTTTGCGTATTAAGCTTGTATTTGCGAGGGATAATTAGGACTTTTTTTCCCGGCCAATTTGGATGAATAATTGATTTCATTTCCTCCCCCGTTTACCCCCGCTCTTCAGCTGCGCCCTTAACATTCGAGTCGGTGGGATTTTTTACCTCTTCAAATGACAATCGCCCATCCAAAACCGTAACCCCCGTCCACCCCTAGCCGTCACCGCGCCCGTCGCTGAAAAAAAATAAGATTCTTTCTGGAATTAAATATTCAGGGATGAGTGACTCACAGATGGACCCGGTAATTCGCAAGGGGGATGAAGAAAAAAATGCTGAAACAATAGGGCTGAATTGATAATAAACATGGTGAGTAAACAGTTTGATTTTTTTTCATTAATAATTTATGAAAAAACGTTGTTCCAGGTATTTTTGTTTCATCCATTCATCCTCTCAGAATCTCTCGTACATTCTGAATAATCCATTGACATCGATCGTTTGCCTCGTCGAATGAGAGTCCGTCAATCTCGACCAAAGGCACAAGAATACCCTAGAGGGGTTTGGGGGTGCAGTTTTTTCTCTCTTTCTTCTTTTTCATCAGCAGTTTTTACGGCCATACCTGTGGGCATTAATAATAAACACGTTTAATACAAGAACTCGGCGATGCGCGACCTTCAATACCAGAGGAGAATATTTTTTTTTATACTGTTGACGTTAAAATTATGTTCGAAGTGTCTATCTACACACTCTACGGTAATTTTTACCGTAGGTATACGGAGGTCTTAACGTGGAGGGACTTTACGCTTTGGTGAATTTTGTCAATAAAATATTCTTTTTACAAGAATTTGAAGCGGATTTTCCAATAGAAATTTTGGGCATTTGTTTGCCCAAAATAAATATGATTAGTATAATTATATTTTTTTCTCAGTGTACACGGAAAGAAATTTGCAGTGACGTGTGAAAATTGTCTCCTCTCTATGTTATTGTGTGGTTTGTAAAAATTTTCTTTTTATGACAAATGTTATTTTTTACCTTGTATAAACCTTTTTTAGACGAAATTTCGTTTGGAAAATTTCCTATGACAAACCCAAATAAAAACCAGAACATCAATAAAGTTTTGAAATACTTGATGCTTTTTTTTACTTAGCAAAATAGCTGATTTGTCAAAATTGCTCGCACAAAAACAAATTTGGGTTTATTCAATGGTGGTCTGGCTATGCTACATAGTAGTATTATTGATAGCATTTGTCTTCATATTATAGTATTCAAAATGGCATCTGTCTGTGTTTATACTGCCAACCAAAATAAAAAGTACGATGCTGAATGATAGAAAAAACAATTGGATTTTCCGAAATTTTAAGATGTAGAAGTTTTGAATTTTTCTATATTACATATGAAGTTTTTAAACGAATGATGGTCTTCTAGTGCCATGTTCCATAGCATTTTTTACTGCGGCAGCATTTGATAAACTGGCAAAAGTTTGTTTCCGTGTACATTTTTATAGAACGTTGAAGAAATTTTTGGCAAAGATGTCTCGCCGTGTGCGTCAATTGGAGATCTGTACGTGAGCCCCAAATCTAGTGTAAGACCTATCAAACACGCACCGTAAAAATTCTGCATCTCAACGGTCAAAATAATCGGGGCTTAAAAACATCCCTCCACACTTAAATTACCTTATTCTATTCATACACAAGGAAAAACTACCGCGCGTCTGTGTGTGTAGGCACTTCCAAACATATTTGAAACAGTGAGGTGAATGGGGGTGGGTAAAAAGTGATCGTCAGATGGATCGCAAATTTGATGTTTCTATTTCGGAAAATATGGGTTTAATAAAGACGGTGGCATGTGATGTATGAGTTTTTTCCAGCGCAATGTGTCTTAAGGGGTGCGAAAGGGTGGGAGAATACCCTAAGATCGAGCTTCGATGCTCGAGCTATTGCGTATGTGCCATAGAAAACGATGAGAGGGTGCACAGGCGTTCGTTCTCTCCCTCCTCTTTCCACCCCACATTCATTCCACACATGATACACGATCGTGTCGAAAAAAATCTCACCACCATATGCATTATCGCGAATTTATATCGCAACCTCCGTGCGATACGCGAAAAGCTCGTGAGTCAGTTTATTATTCTTGTTTACTCCCCTCCGCCCACTTACCCCACCTTTCCCGCCCAGATATCCCTCTCTGGTTTCACCAGGGGGTTGTTTAGGGGGTGGGGAGAGGGGCTGTGTAAAACATCCGGGGAAAAAAAATTATTTTTACTCCGAAACGACGTCCGATAACGCGCACTGTGTCGACGCATTTTATTTATTTTTTCCAAAGTGCTGACTCTTTTGGAAGGGCTATCATGGTGGGAGAGGGGGACACCCTCGGCAGGTAAACATCGGCTGCTAAACTTATTTCTCCCGTCCTAGTTTCATTTTTATTACCCTGGTGTATCAACCTTTGTTGCTTTTTCAACTTATTTATGGGAGCAAACTTCAACTGTGCGTTGACGAGACGACGGGTTATCTCAGTCGGTAAATCCTATCCTTGAATTTTTTCAAGTCGTAATAGTTGGGTAACGGATTTGTGATAACGTTCTTTGTTTTGCGATGAATGGGATGCAAAATTTTCATGCTCGTCGAAACTTTTTCATGCTTTTTGCGAACGCAGGAACAAGAATATTGCAAAAATTAATGGTTGAATTTAAATGTTTTGACGGACTTTGTTTAAATATTCGAAGCTGAGGTGATCACTAAACCTTTGATTTATTAATACCAACGGAATTTCTCATCAAAATTTGAGAACAGTCGATGTATGATGAGTTGCCTTAACAATAATATACAACTGCACATTTTCTATTAATTAAATAGTAATTAATTTCCTAAAAGGTATTGTCAATTTATTAGATCATTGTCTATTTGTAATTTGATTTGATATGAGACATATTTTTCTATTTTTTAAATTGATTTTAAGGAGAGAGGGACTTTAAAACGTGTTTATGTTACGAAAACTTTCAGATAAGATTCATAATACAATTAGTATCTGAAGAATTAATGATTTGAATAAATTATCGAAGAGATTGTCACGGTACAGTGCGTCTGAAACCCAAATTCTATCAGAAACTATCAGTGATTTTGTGACTACATCAATAATGACGTTTCGAATATTGATTTGTCCGAACACACTATAATTTACGAAACAACATTTCTTCTCAGAGCAACGAAATTTTGGAGATATTTACAATAAATTTCTCTTTTCCATTCAATATTTAAAATTCCGATGACCGTCGAACATTATTTTCCCACTAAATTGTTGTTTCTTTCACGTGGTTCTCCACTCCCAAAATCAGTGACACCCCCACTTCATTTTGAAGTCGACCTCAGGTGAATTCAGTCATGAGTTCGCTAATTTGAAAGGCTACGTTATTTCAGTGACTTCAAGCTGCAAAACCAATGACTTCTTTTGATTTCAAGTTTTTTACAACAAATATCGTTCGAGAGAATAATGACAATTATCGTAATTAAACTTTTGATTGTTATACAAATACACATATATATTTGATGCAATACTTAAAGCTCGATTTTGCGGCGTTTAGGCGAATAGGTGAATTCCCGAAAAAATGTTGGTAGAGAGGGCTTTCCTTTTGTTCCGCTGAGCGTTTGATATACAAGTGATATTCGATTCTACTGACTACAAGCGATTTCAATAATTTCAATGAATTTCACCATCGAGTGACACCATGATTTGAAGAGCGGGTAGCCCCTCGGTTTTTTTCTGCCTGGGCTCAGCCCAACTATTCTGTTTTTTTTTCTATTTAGGCTAGACTTTTCGTTATTACACTATACATTTTATCAAGAATATTCATCAATGGTAAGGGTCCAATTCCACAAAATAATTTTTTTATTGATGTTCCTTTCGTTCCTCTTGTCAGACGAAATTTGCATGGAAATCAATGGCACCCCACTGAAGAATTTTCACATATCTCGTAACTTATCAAGATGAGAGGTTGTAAAATGGGCGAATGTGTATATCTACAAGCCAATACAATACATCCCCCTTTCGTTTTCATGAATAGCCTCGTATTCCTGGAGATAGAATGGCAATTCTCGAGGAATTGATGCCATTTGAATATCGTGACGATCGAGAGGGCTTTCTAGTCGTAGGGTATCGCATCCCAATTGCCAGCCAATTGCCTCCAGGAGATTTCTCATCTTCTAATGGTAAAACATACCTCTCGACTTGAGTTCCATTGAGTTTCTCCTAGCGATGCATTTCTCTTCATTAAACGAGTGTTTTTCCATTCAATCTCAGGAGTTCGTCTGCTGATGAGCGGTTTTCAAAATCTATAATAGAGTCGAGCCGGAAATGGGGGTGAGGGTGAGCACGAGGTGGATATGCCCTCGGAGTGGAGGGTGCGTTCCGTCACATTTCACTACAGACTAATAACTTCTGAATATTCATTTCGTGTTTCGCTTTCCTTGCTTCAGTGCCAATACTGTAAGAACGTATAATGCTACATTCACACTGAAATGTATATCAGTGGGAATATTTATGAAGCATTGAAATAATATACAGAATAGCTTCAACATTAACTGAAGACATCGACATTGATTGATTGATTTTCTTCTTAAGATTGAAAAAAATGAATTCATTGAGAATAATTTGAGTTTCATCTTGTAGAAGATCTGATAAGACTAAAGTATCGATCAAGATATTTTAGGATTCAATCAATAGTCTAATTCCTCGGACAGATAGATTGAGCTAAGCAGTTCAATAAATTGACAATAAGAGATTGACGCAGAACCTTTTGGAAATTGATATTGTCTTTTTTACCATTGCTGGGTCAAGGAAACTCGTTTCGAAACTTTTGATACTTTTTCTAGACTGTCGATTTTAGAAAGAGATTTTTATTTTATTTTTAATAATTTAGATAATTAGATTGTAGCATTTTATCTAGTTGCGAAAAATAATTCCTGAAATTTTAGTTTAAATTCATTTGACGGAAAATACTATCGATTTAGAAAAAATCTTTATTTTCTTATCAATGGAACTTGAATAAGAATCTTATAGTTTGTAATTTCCAGCAGCTAGGGTGAAGCGAGAAAAACCGAGGGGGTGTGATATAAATGAGTAGGAAGCATCTCAAAAAGGGAAATAACCGGGAAAGAGAAAGCTTCTCGGTTGCCATGGTAACTATATGAATTAAGTAATCAATGAATTATTATTGACATTGATGTCTTGGTCCCGAGAAAGCCGCCCCATCGCAATATTCCTCCCTCCATGCCCCTTTCCACCTTTCTATATCACGTCGTCTCTTTGCCCCCAGATTCTACGATATTTCAAGACTCATAAAGCCCACCAAAGCGTTCCTGATTAATATCACGGCACTAACGCTTCATCAGTTTCCCTTCGACGTGATTTTTCCTCCCTTCATTGAGCGGAAATAAAAATAAACATGATTAATTATTCATCAATGCAGCGGACTTTTTCACCATTCCGAGATTATCTTGAAACAGAGAGAGAGAGAGAGAGAGAGAGAGAGAGAGAGAGAGAGAGAGAGAGAGAGAGAGAGAGAGAGAGAGACTGATAGGGGAGGGCGGGGCAAAATGGACATGTAGGGCAAAATAGAAACACCTCATCTTATTGATGACACTTCTACGCAAACTTATTATTATTATAATATTATATTATTATATTATCCTAATGATTATTGATATGAAAAGTTCATATACACAAAATAATCGGTTAAGTGAAAAAAATATTGAATCTTAAAAATAAAGTAGGGACATGAAAGTAATAGAAAGAACTTGGAAAATAATTGCTACAATAGAGTGGTAAATAAGTCCTATTATATCAACCCTGTGATCACAACAGTGATTTTTTGGCCTGTATTCTTCAGCACACTAGGTCACAATCAGAATGGGAAACGAAAGAGTTTATAAAATAGGATAGTACATTCTAATCTCATTTATGACAATTCTCAATTTTGTGGGATTTTTGTAATTATTTTCCAAGTTCCCGCCCATTTTGCCCCACTGGTTCATTTTTCCTCCTCCTAACATCTTTGATGGAGAAATTTGGTGTGACAGGGTGTGTTACAATTTCACTATTTCAAAGAGAAATTAGCAGAGACAAATTTCCCCCAATTTCATTGCTGCCTTGGATTCACCCTCTGGCGTACCGTAAATTGGCGCGTTCCGATGTGCTCTAGAAGACGACGGAACGTGAAATAGACAGGCCATATCGAGATTGACACCCTGGGAATTTCATTCCGGCTATTGATTGACGGTGGGTGGCTTTTCTTTATTTCAAATTTATTGGTTCAATGAATTCGTTGTTTTTAACGACATCATTTTCACATTTACGACAACATCAGGGTCTTCACTTATTTTCAAGAGAAAGGATCTTAGAAGTTGTTGTGGAAAAAATCCATCTGAATTTTGAGGAAAAGACTCGTCTACTTCAATGAAATATAAAAATTCGTGTAAGAGCGATATCCAAAGAATTTCAAATGAGAAAAATATCAGATCGTTTTTTTGCTCTTTTATCTATATTATTCGATTGATTTTGACAGACTGAGACGAACGATTAAGGTTGTTTGAAGAAGTTATTGTATATGTTGATTAATAAAAAAGGTAACGAGAGAAAAAGTGAAGTCAGGTGATCACTCATTGAATTGAGATTATTTTCTGTCGTTGAGATGGAACATTTTAATTGACAAGCTGAATAAATATGAATTAGTTACTTATAATCTCCATACATTTGATAATCGAACTTAGCGATGAAGTAATAATCAATTAATTGAATTGTGCCTGCTGCGGATGCATGACACGGTAAACAATATCCAGATTCGCGAAAAAGATTTTGAGATACCGCAGAAGACCTGAAATTTGAATTTAAACGATTAGTTGTTGCGTTCGGAAGAAAAAAAAATCGTCGCAAAGTAAAAAATATGAGAAAGACCTGAAAAACTGTTCATTCTTCGTGAAAAATATCGGAAGAGGGTGTGGGGGAGAACGAATTAAAATTTTACAGCGACAACTGACAATCGCGCATTTACCTCCCCCGACCCACCCCTTCAGTTCTCCTCACCCCCTCAGTGAGAATCCTCAGCGACCCCTGGGCTGATTCTCCATTGTCTCTGGACCTCATCCCCATCTCCCCCCACTTGGTTCACCTCTCAGTTAGGAAGCGTGCGATAATAAATATAGAGAAAATGAAAAATTATTAAAAACTTCCTTTTTAACCTTCGTAATCCTCGTCGCACCCCCCAGAGATGCCGCATTAAAATAACGTGGGCTCGACTCTTCTCTCCTTCCTCCCTTCCCCTCCAGCCACCTTCATCTCGTCGTTGGTTTTCGTGTCCTCTGCCTCTCCTCCACGTGCCCAAACCCCCGACTACCCTCTCCCTGGTGCCCCAACCCCCTAAATATCTAGGTATATATACGGTCCTCGGGGTTTGCGTCCGGACACACGAATTATTTATACGCTAGGAGTCTCACTGACGACATTACCACCCCGTGTTTGTATTAAATCATAATGAACGAGCCGTTACGAGCTACCGAGATTTGTCCTTCAACTCCACCACTCGACTTGTTTTACATTAAATGAAAATATGGAAATTAAATTGACGTTGTTTGCCTATTTTTTGGCGAATTTTCATTAGTGATATTAGTGAGTCGGATCAACAGGATGAATGTATTTGAAAAGGATAACAAAAAATATTGCTAACAAAACAGAGACTGACTTATCATGTAAGTGGAAAGGTGCATCGTGACTGATCGCAATCAGTCAAGTCCGAACTGAACTCGCTCCGATTTCCCAAAGTTGAAACGCACTCATTTTCCGTCTTTAATTTAAACGCGATCTGCTCATTCTCTGGCAATATAATCTTTCTCCCAGAAATGACCTCATATGACCCACCCTTATGGGGCAAAGAAATCCTCAAAAACCATAAAAACACCCGCAATAAAACTGTCACACCACGCAAACACTTTTCCTTTCACCCTTGCATTTCTGATGATGGGGATAAACATACAAAATAAATTTAAAACTCAGCGTCTTCAACATTCCCGTCCAAGCAGACTCTAAAAAAATTCAATCGTTGGCGCCATATCGCACTCTCATTCATGCATAACTATACAAAGAAACCGGAAAGCTCATTCTCAATTTTTTCATCAATCCCACAGATATATGAACAAATATTCAATAGAAATCACGTATATTCTCCGTAATAATGGAGGAGAATCTGTTTGTTGTTAATTTTAAGAAGTTACTTCATACTTTTTATTTAAAATTCCAGTTTCCAGTCTTCCGTATTTTTTAATTCAATAATCAGGGAATAATTATTATATCGTTGCTTAAATTTTCGGAGTGAAATGTGTAATCGGTAAACGAACTGTAAGTTATCTATTTTTGAAAAACAATTAACTCTTTGTATCCCTAAGACGGTGAAATTATCAGATTGAAAAGAATTACAGACACCTGTCTGAGCTAACAGGGGCATTTTTTACTGGCCGTCACCTCTTCCTGACGATTACTTTAACACAATGAAATTTATATGAAATTGATTTCTGTCTTCTCAGTAAACAAATCCAGTAAATTCTCTATATTATATAATGGATTTCTAATTTTCTAGTGCGTCTGACGCTGAAAATGCTTGAAAATGAGAGAAATTCAGGGTTTTATTCCCAATTTATTAAAAAACCAATTAGATTCAATATTCAATTTCTACAGCATAAAAAATGCTGTGGGAGGGGGTAATATAGTCCAAAACGACGTTCGTGAAAAAGAAGAAGAGAGTAAGACTGGAATCGTTGTACACCCCATGAACATGCAGAGAAGAAACAAATAAAAAAATTAAATTACGTTGAATTAAATTGTACTGAGCGGTTAGGTAATTTTTCCCCACAGTCCGCGATAACTAATCACCAAATTACTTACTAGTTGATAACTAATTGGCACAGCAATTTTTATTATAAAATTCCGCCCCTTGAATTTTATAACCACCGAATGACATGATTTATGCAGAATAAAATAACGAAAGACACCCTCAAGATATACGGAAAATCCATTTCAGTCCAATCTCTCCATAGGTATATGTAAAAGGGTATAAAATGTTGAAGGGGGTTGGGGGAGGAGATGTGGGTACCCGCAGTGTACCCGTCCTGGCGTCGGTGGCCGGCTGCTGTATTAGATTTGCTTTCTAGGACACTTTAATCAGAATGTACCTATGTAAATTTTTGAATACACATCCTCTCGTCTCCGGCGATGTTTGTATAGGTCAGGCAAAGGTATTTTCCTGGCACGGGCCAGAAACACGAGGAGGACAGGGGGGAAAAGATGAAGGGGCAGGAGGGAAACGACCGTGGGGATGAGGAGGAAAACCCGAGGCGCGCGGCGCGTACCGAGAATTAAAGAATTTGCAATTCTGAATTTGCAGGCGATGTCATATACATATATAACATTATATGAATGTATATATTCCCTCAATTTTATTCACGCCGGAGACGTGATGTTCGCACACGTTTCACCTATATCTACCGTCAAGATCATTGTTTCAGAGCTGAATTGTATGAGTTTTACGACGCGTGGAAATTCATTTGTGGAAAATCCTCTCGTCTGAGTGGTACGAATTCTCTAAATTCATAGCTGATTTCAATAGATGTAGTTAGCCTCTACAATATAACATTTAATAATATTCATATTAGTAGCGAAGTGGTAAAATGAGATAACTTGACTTATCTATCTATCTATCTCTCTGAGTCTAGTTTTTGGGCAATAACGCCAAATTTAAGAGAAATAGCCGGAATTCCAGGATTTTGCGAAAAGATTTAGTGAATTATATGCATTGTCCACATCTTTTCACTAAAATGGAACTGAGGAAGTTCTCATGGCTGAAATTAATAGGGGAAAAATTTATGAAGCAAATTAAATACAATATATTACGTTATTAGTGCATAAAGAACTGTTTTTCCGCACGGCTACACAGCATATCTTGTTCTAGTGCTCTCCAAAATCATATTCGCGGTCATCGCTTTTGCGCAAAACATGCGTCAATTTCAAGGTTGTGCGCAACATGCAGTTTTCCGCACGATCTCGTAATTTTACGTAGAGCGTGCGTAAAGAAAATCCTTTACGCAAGTATAGCGAAATCAATATTCAAATGACTTGTATGCATTTTAATATTCATTACTTTTACATTATAATATTCATTACGCCGCAAATGAAGTAATACGATTTCTCAGATTAGTCGTTTCTCATTTCCTTCTAAATATATCAAGTTAATATCTGTGGATACTTCCCTTTCAGCTTCCATTGTTGAACATTGTAATTGTAAACTATTATAACATTTTGAAGAGAAAACGTTACTGTACATTGTTGTTTTTGGTAAAATTTTTGTATAAATTATTGAATTTAAAATTGAAACACGTTATGTGGAATCACATATGTTTTGAGATATTTATCTTTCTTCTTCTTTGATTGTTTTTTATAAATAGGCGTACATGCACGCGATAACATATTTGCTAGTTAATTAAAAAAATATTGTAAAATGAAATTAAGTACAAACAAATTGGGTGAAAGGCAAACGATTCATTTCGGAAGAATGAAACTTAAATAACACCAAAAATTTTGATATTGTCGTTTGAAAAGTTGAATAAACTCCAGTGAAAGTGTTTGAGATAGTGATGATCTGTATCACTCTCATGCTGTGAACCTGATAAATGTAAAATTTTAATTGCACAATGCATTCTCCAACTCCCTCAGAAATGACAGAAAAAACGTCCAAACGAAGAAAGAAAAAGGGAAGAAGAGAAAAAACGAGAAATGACCATAGCCAGCCGGAGCATATACGCCGTAATTATAATAACATTACTTGACAGAGATGTGGTGAGTCTCTGCGTTCACTAGCCTTGCACCTGAGCATTGAAATATTATACGGACCAAAGAGAAAATAATTAAAATTCAACCCTTGCGCTCTGCCCACTCAGTCTCGCCCTTTCCGTCTCCCTCACCCCACCTCATTTTTTCTTTCCCACACTAGTCTTTACCTGAATTTTTTCACCTCCATAATTCGAGAAGAAATGACAGAGCTCGAAGGGCTACCAACTCGTGAAGTCATGCTCTTGCTCGATAGTGAAATCAATTTGAAACCACTGAAATCGCTTTATATAAATGTATACATATATATCTAAATTCACCAGAAAAACCGCCTGGTCTTCGTTAGGCATTAACTAATATATATATATTAATTATGTTTGGAGTACATAAGTCATCACTTTAGCAATAAAGCGTTTAATTACAATCATTTTCGTTATTCTCTCGAATGATATTTGTTGTGAATTCAATGACTTCATTTTAATCGCAAACGTCACCTATAAAACGGAAATCAAATGCAGTCCTTGATTTAAATCTCTGAAATCACGTCTCCCTTCTAATTACCGAAATGACTGCATTCATCTGAAGTCGACTTCAAAATGAAGTCGTGGTGCCAGTAAATTTGGGAGTGAACGGTCCCTCGACAGAACTCCTTTGTTTTTACAAAAATAATGTGAATACGATCGCGCAATAATTCAATGAAATCATTTGACGCTTTTCCGCTGGCTTTTATCGCTGCAAAACTTTTTAATGAATAATCCCGAGGCTCATTTGAATACATTATAAGCAATGGCGTTTGACACGACGGATTAATAAAGAAAAAAATTGAAACTAAGGAGAATCTCGTCAATTAATTCTCTCCGCGTTCTTCAAGAAATCCGTATTGTATTAATGAGATCAGTGTCTTCGGCCATTAACAATCACATTCACTGATTGAAATTCAAAGAATATTATCAGATCGTTGCGCCATTCTACTTGACTCCATCTCATAATGACAAATAGACATCCAACGAATTCCAAACTCGTTACTAAAATATTTTTCATCCCTCACGAATCCATGAAGTCTCCATCTCAGTGACTCTTCAAGTTTCTCGATTTCGCATCAAACATTCACAAGAATTTGTCGTCTTTACCAGCCTTCTCTTTCCCCTTTCTCTTTTCATTCCGCCCTTCTCTTCACATTTTCCCTTCTATTATTTCTTTACATCATTCATTTCTTCATACCCTTTTCTACCCTATCCTCCATCTTTTCACCGCCAGACATCCGCGGAATTGGAGTCGATTCATGGCAGACGCGAACCGGGAAAAGGGTTGATCGATCCTTGAGGCATCTCGTCGAAAAAAATGACTGAAAGGTAAAAAGTGAGGGTTAGAGGAGGGGTGGATTGTGCAGGAAAAATAAAAAGAATAAACAGGGCTGGAACATATGTGGAGAATGTTTTTTTTTTGAGGGGTCAGAGAAATTTTTGTGCGAATGTCGAAAATTGTGTAATCATATCCGTGAATTTCAGGTTGTAATTATGAGAAAAAACCCTGGAAAATGCGGAAAAATTTCAGGTACTCCCGAGGGTCTTTTTCGTAATCCGGCAGGAAGAACTGAATTTACTTAGTTAGAACAGTAAAATTGTTGGTATTTTTTTCCTTATCCGGAAATCTATTTCCATATCGTTCCAGTAAATTGTTGCGATCAAAGTTCCGGGAACTCCTAAAAATTGTAGATTTTAGGTCCATTATACTGGGGAAAACTGGGGAATTCTTTCAAAACTTCATGAAATTCCGAAAAATTTAGACAGAGAGAAATAGTCAAAAGTACTAAGAAAGAAACATAAAAATTACGTATGTAAACGTAATGTCCAAGCGAAGTACAATTCAATAAAAATTATGAATCGGAGCTGACATTTTGCGTTTCTGTTCCGTAAACTTTACATAGAGTTCCGTAAAAACGATTAATCTGCCACATGACACAAGTGGAAGGGGCATTCTACGTATCTCCTTCGTAAGCAGGACTTTGCTACACCATTCATTGATTATTGTCGAAAACGGCTAATGGAGAGGAACAAATATGAGGATATCACACTAATCACTCGAAATATATTTTTTGTTGATTGACATTTATTGATTAATTAACAATATGCAAAAACAATAATATTTTATACAAGTTAAATTGAATACCTCATCTCAATAATATAGGTCGACGTCGACAAGCTATGCTTGTTGCCCAACTCTCGTACATTAATATTATTCCCACCATAGTTAAATGATCTGCAAAAAATTCAAAAGAAAAAAGGAAATCCGTAGACGAATGCACTTAACAAATCCAGGTAATTGGAGACAAGTCAAACACATGACAGGCAGGTTCTTGCGACACAGGAGAATTTGAGGTTAGTTTTCAGAATGGGATCGTTTGATAAACCCAGTAATAGGGTCGCGTAAATAATTACTTTACTTATAACGTGATTTTTGGTATATAAACAAGATTTAATGGTACTTACAATTTGGCACTCTATCCGTCATTCTAACTTCAATTTTTATTGTATTTGGACACTTCCTGCCACACCACACAACATGATTTCCCTCCAACAGTTCCAGCGATCACGTGCCCCCCATGTCGACAGCCCGACAATACACGATTAATAGCGAGTCTCGTCCGATGTTGATTAATTACATATCCCGGCGCGTAAAAATCACGCGCCAGTTTCGTCAACAGTATTCAACGTTGAGGAATTTTTACATTTAGCGCCGCAATAATTCCGGACTTTCCACTTAAATTTAACGCGTTCCGGAAAAATTACGTATCCACTTCGCACTTTGTCCGCGATAGAGCAGAAAAATTACGGGTTATTTCCTTCTGTTCCTACAAAAACTGCCATGAAATGTTACTCCCTTACGGATTACGTGAGTAGTTCCGTCATTTTTACTAACTATTTCTTTCCGTATTGGAGAATTTTGGTTTTATTTGTCATTGGCTTCATTGAAAATTCACTATAATAATTAGAAAAATGGTTCATTGGGAAGTAAAAAGAAACTAAAAAGATGCCCCCTCCCTTATCATGAGCATCTCCGTGACTGCAACGTATCTGTAATACGTCCGTTTGTATTCAGCCTGTCATCGAATGGAAGGGGATGCCGCGAAAGGGGTGCGAGTGCCTGGGGGTGGTCTATGGTAATACAGGTTTTATGGGAAAAACTGGAGGTGGAGGAGGGTCTACAACCGTGCTTAGGAAAGACGAGTGGGCGGCGGCGTCGGGGGTGGGGTAGGGGGTGAAATTGAAAATGATCATAAAAAGCAGGAAAAAAGGAAGCGGATACCCAAGCAGATTGCTGGGGAATATTCTTCGGGCAAAGGGGCAATTCATTTTCGTATATGCTATATCAATTTCTTGCTTCGCCTCTTTTTCGCTCATCCCGACGTTTTTTCACCATCTCTTTCTTATAACTGATGTGCCATTTCTTGAATATTCTCTTCTGTCTTTTTCTTCAGTGCTTTACGTTTCACCGATCTATAGCCTTTTATCCGTTAAAACCGTTAAATTCGCTAGACATCAAGGGGAATAGGAATTAGTCAGTCCATCCCCTTTGATGGAAATTACTTCACTGAGGGAATTGAACGATGGATTTTGTATTTTGTTATTCATTTTCTAAAATAAAGGATACGGTTTCGGAAGGGAGATGATAAACGGGCTATTGGAAAATTTCTCTGGAAATTTTCATGGAAAAAAAAATTCAATTTTTTACAGCCCTATTAATTTCGAGAGTCTTGAATGAAATGGCGATGATTAGTGTAATATATAAGTTAGTATTAGTGTAATAGAATAAATCATTGCGCAATTCAGACAAAAAAATTCTGAACTTTCGTACAATTAAAAAGTAAGTCGGATGTGATGTTCGATTTTTGCTTTTAGATAATTCAATCAGCTTTCTCAACATTTGAGGATTAGAATAAATACACTAATAAAAAATTACCCGTGTCATGACAAGTAAAGGAGCTTTTATCCTTGATAATTACGTTTTCATACAAAATTTTCACGTAATTGTTATTGAAAAATTATTTTATAAAAATAATTAAATAATGTGACAATTGAAGCCCCTATTTGCTTCAATTTCGAACGACTACAAATTCTATTGAATGTGACTTTCAATTTCTCCTGATAAGGCCAAATGGACATTCAATTTATCGTCATTGTTATTGTTGCAGTTATTGTTTATTTCCCAACATTTATCTGACAGGTGACGTAATTGGTGTGGAGTCATATATACCATCAACAGTTTGTAATTCCAGGGCATTGTCGATCATTTATTATGGATTGGTAGGACTGACGGGGTGTGATAGATCGCAGTCATTAAATGAAGTAAAATGAAGTTGATCAGGTTGGAGATTTTCACGGATATATCATTCACTTTCAGTTGCAACATGTGCACCAGGAGATTGCGTTGACACATGTGTTATTGACAATTTAGCGGATGATAAGTTCCTTTCAAGGTCATTGATCGATACGGTGATGTAGTCATTATGGGTGTGGAACAAGCCTACTCTGTTGGGAATAATTTTAATTAGTGGCGTGGAAAGAAATTTAACAAAAAAACTGCTGTTGACATTGCGAAGCGCTCCCTCATCAACTCAATAAAATGTATGTCAAGTGCTCAAACAAAAATCCTAATTATATTGATTGGTTAACGAATTAAAAAACCTTTCCTTTCTGCTACAACTGAATTTTGTGAGCCTTAGTTCACAGCTCATTGAACTTCCAGATCGAATGTACTTCATTAAGTTCAAGCACATTAATTTACCTCGTGAAATTCTATAATCAGGGCAATTTCATTTTCGTACAGATTAGATGGGTATTCCCAAATCGAATCCTTGATCCAGATATTCCCGAGATGCACGACCCAAAAGAGAGATTTTAACAGAACCACAGTAGCCACAAATCCTCCGTAACATCCCCTAATAATACTCAATTCCAATGTGGATTAATACTGGTTTATTTTCTCTGTTTTCCTAACATCGGAATTTCTATCAGAAATCCCCTGTAATTTACTTATAGGGTGAGTTAATCTGTTCAGCAATCAACAAACAATAACTACATGAAGTCCTCTAAAAGTGGGGCTTTTTGCATGAGATTTTCACTAAAAAAATCCCTCATTGATTGCAAATTCGATACACGAAAAGAAACTGAAAGAATAAACTAAAAAAACTATAGAATATTCAAAGAATCTCTCTTCATAAATAATAATCAAAATTATTTTCAATTTTTCATTAAAAGTAGAAAAGTAATGGATCCATCCATTCTATTCAATCATTAGATATTTGTAACTAAAACATTAGAAAATAATTTGGCTGATCAGGAGTCCCATGTTGGTGTAGCCAAATAATTTTCCACCCCTAAAGGTGGCTCCCCGATGAACAGGCTCTTATTCCTCCAGCCACCCCATTTTCGGATACTCCTTTGCATATTAACAATATCGTTCCAGCTTCGAGGTTTTCCTCTTTTTTACTGGCGAGGGAACGGAATAACGAATTATGGACCTTCTCCTTATTTTTTTTTCTCTGCAATACACTCTCCCCTGCTTTACAGTCACTGTTTTACGATACTGCCAATTACACGCCCGTTTGGATTCATTTTTTTTATTTATGCATTCAAACCTATTGGTTTATTCTACTGCAAAAGGAGTTTTTTTTTAAACATAAATTACCTTCGGACTTTTTCAACATTGAGTAGTCTTCAATATCTCATTCACATAAGATGAGAAACCAGTCAATGAACAAAGTAATCATTATCTTTGGAGTTGTCAGAGAATAGCGAATTTCACAAGGTGGAAAATAATATTCACATTGCGTTTGATTAATATGTTTTTGATGATACTCTTCATAGTGTGGACAGTGCCAGAGCACATGATCTAAATCTGCAAGATGGTTCACAGACTGGCCCTGTTCACCCAAGTTTGGATCGAATATTCTGATGTCAAGTTATTACAGATGATTGGGATCCATAGACATCAGATGGTGCAGAGTTGTGCTCTCATCTGCGTCTTTGATGATTTATTTTTTCCTACGGTAAAAAAAAATTATCTGTTAAATTTTCAAGCCTTTGGGTGTAGAAAGAGGAAGTGGGAAGGGAGAAAAAGGAACGAAGCGGAATACACGAGGCAAAGGCGTCAATTTCGTCGAGGCTCTCTAATGCAGTGTCGTTGGTGTGTAGAGTCTACTCTATAACCCATACTCACTCCTCTCACCACTCTGCGTTATGTGTGCATATATTATACATGTCTCGTGGCTCCATTTCACGTCGAATATGAACGTTAAATATGACAAAGTCACATCATTCGCATGAAAAAGATTTTTCGACGATATTACTTTATAATAAATGTTACGCCTACTTTAGTCCTCTTATTAGATTTAACGTCAGGAGGAAATACGAGAGCGATATTCATATTAATTTAGTTGCTTTTTGACGGGAAACTAATGGAGATGCTCGGTTCGGATGCTCCGGCGATATAAAAGATGGACTAATTGATTATTTAATTAATTGATTAATTATACTATGAATGCATAGATTCATAGGATACTATTCTTAATTTCAACTTGCTTTCATTTTCATATTTATACATATGTATACTGATTATACCATTAGCTTTTAGCTATTCGATCTTCAATAGAATGATCGTACAATTTCACAAACTCTGGTGGCGTGTAGGGAGTCATTTGGTTTATTTAATGAACAGGGAGTCATCCGCCGCGTTCGCGGGACTTTGTAGAGAGTGCATGTGGCTTAAGTGTGTAACTGTTTATGGGGTCAGCGCAAATGACGACTTTGACGATGCTCAGGTGAGGGTTTCCAAGCTTGGACGATAGGCTCAAACTTGGTCCAACCTCGGTTACCAAGCCTCGGGATTCCTAGTTTTGACCAGGGTTGAACCTGTGGTAATTCCTAGGTAAAACCAAGTTTGGCGATTCCCTGTGAATTAAAGCTTGGCTACCAAGGCAAATCCTATCTTGATCCAAGCTTGAGTCTCCGAGCTTGAATTGATAAGTTCGAACCAAGCTCGGGCCAATATATTGTAGAAAAAATTCAATAGTTTATATTATATAAAGATATAAATCCATATTTTTTATAAATAAATATATTATTTATTTATTTTCTTTTCTTTAATTTTTTGCAAGTTCGAGAATTTCTAACTGGTTATCGTCGGAGGGCTTTGAGCCACAACCGGAAAACTGTTAACAAAATTCGTGGGAAAAAAATAAAGTTGATCGTGATGGTCAAAGAAAAAAAATTAAGTCAGAATTTAAATTGGAAGAATTATCAACTTTTGACAGTTTTGTTTGGCTAAACTAATGCTTGGGTTGGGGGGAGCGAACTGAACATATTTTTTTTCAAGTCAAACTTGGAAGTCGAGCTTGGGTGAAGGCTGATGACCAAATTAGGCTGAAGCTTGATCTCAAATTGGGTGACGCTTGGATTAAGGTTGGTCCAAGTCTGGACGCCGAACTTGATTCAAGCTTGGATCAAACTTGGGATCCAAGCTCGGACGGGCGTTACAAACCAAGGGCTAGCCAAGATTGTTCCAAGCTTGGAAACCAAGATCGAACCAATCTAGGCTCGAACCTATCCTAGTCTCGGTCCAAGCTTGGTCCAAGCTTGGACCAATGGTGAATTTCCTCCTGGGTGAGCGGGAGCATGAATGGGACGAAACAACCCTCATTCTCCAAGACGGGGCAATAAGTAGGGATCCAGTCATCTTCTCCGGGTAACCCTATCCTAGTCGATGACATGAATGACAATTAGCATTAAAAACAACTTTTCCTGAACTGTTTGGGCCGCGTAGGGATGGACTTTGAAAGGTTCCCGTGGGGTGAATTACAAAAACCATAACCTTCAAAGATTATTTTCAACTTATCTACGGGATATAAAACGCTTTTTAATTTTTGAGCTATTATCACATGAAATTATTGAACTTCTCGTAAATCCGTCTAAACTTGTCGAAGATATTTTCAATTTATTTGTGTGCTAGAAAGTCTGCAGAAAGGCAACAATACCGTATAAACCCTACAGAAGGAGGATGTACGATCAAGATCATATAGGGCTAGATTTAATTTATTTTAAAAGGATAACATAATTTACTTCAAATAAAATATAGACTGACATGACATGTGTTGTGCCCGTAATCACGAATTGATCTTGGATACTTTCGAGCTAAAAAAATTAATTTCACTCGAAAGAATGTAGGACTAAATTCACTTTCCCTTTCTTTTTATAATACACAATTAATGCAATTGTCTATAAATTCTCCCTGATGGGTTTAATCACTGTACAGACAATATATAGAACTCACTGTTATTTTTATTACTTTTCAAAGGGTGACTGTCTTGTTTACAAAAAGTTGCATTTGGTTTTTCACAAGTATAAGTGACTCAAAAATTAAAATATGCCACTAATACTGTCGGGAGGATAGTGAAGTTTTAACTAACTCTCTTTTGTCGACCTGCACGTCTTCATAGTAGAAGAAAGGCAGTTGCAAGGGATTATGTCGTAAAATCACTAGAGGCAAATTGAAGAGAAATATGTTACTACTAACTAAATTTGTCGCGATAGCTTTTATGATTAGTTTGGAATGAGAAGGGTGTTTGGTCATCGTAAATTTCAACTGAAAATTATACAACATGACACCACTTAGAATTTTGGGACAAAAATCTACACATCTGGTCTTGGGAAATGCCCCATGGCACCAGGTTGGGAAATGTTGGGGAAATCTTTTTTATTCGCTATTGTAATTTTATAAGAGGATTGGGAGTTAGCTATGCTCTTTCTAAGTTCTTGAATATGGAATGACGGCAACATAAAAATAATGGTTTTTTTTCTTGATTCTTCCGTTTCGTCTATCGAGGAAAGAAATGAAACAACATGTAAGTGGAAAGGAGGATCCTCACTCGCAACCAGTCAAGTCCCAACTGAACTCACTCCGATTTCCCAAACTTGAAACGCACCCGTTTGCCTTCTTTAATTTCAACAAGGTCTTCTCACTCACTCTCCATCAATGCAATCTTTGGCTTAGAACTCACGTCATATAGCGGGACAAAAACCACTCTCATGGGATAAAGAAATCCTCAAAAACCCTAAACACTACCGCAATAAAATTCTCATGCCACGTGAACACTTTTCCTTTCACAGTTACATTCCTCATGCTAGGGAGACAAAATAAATCTGAAACTTAGCGTCCCTAATAATCCAGTCCAAATAAACTCTATAATTTAATCGTTAATATCAAATCACACTCTCATTCGTGCATAATTACACAAAGAAACAAATCACTCATTCTCTGTTTTTCCATCAATCTTACAAATATGTTCTCGAACTCTAATATTGCACTGGGAAATTTGTAAACAGAAAGCGCAGTGAAAATTTGTCTCTACCTATATGAAGGCTTAAACAGCAGAGAGGCGAGAGGGAGGTAGTGTTTTTATTTAAACCACGTTATTTGCCATGCGTATATCTGCAAGCACTCGTATATAAAGTGGTTACAGTGGAGCAGATATAAGCACACAAGCCGGTTCATTAGAGACGTTCGGTAGCTTCTGACGAAAAGGAACCGTAGGTTGGTGATGAGACCGTAGAATGAAGCCCAGCAAGAGTAAAAGGGGCGCTCAGTAAAAAGGGGTGAGGGGGAAAGGGGATACAGTGGCACAGAGACAGACAAAATCAACAACGAGTAACGAGAACTGCGATATTAATCCACTCGACGAGTTTTCAAACTTCCTACAAAGCCACTGCCAGTGGATTTCCTATATATGTCGCCATCCTGACATTCATCGTCGTTGCGTTACAGGCAAATTCAAGTTGCTTGCCTACCTATTTACAATAAAACCATAATCAATATTTTATCAGTCCCGGGGAATGACAAACGCAACGAGATTGGAGTGAAAGAAGATAATTGCGACTTCATTAAATAGCTTTAGGTATGTGTTCATTACGGAAATTAAATACTTCATTCAATATTTAGAGGCTCCTCCCCTTTTGAAATTGTTAGAATTGTAGAGTATTTCAGGAGAATTTTATTAACAATATGTTCGAATAAATTGTGTTGCAAATGGCGGCGAGAGAGTTTCTAAAGAAAATTCACTGGGGCTAAATTTTGTAGTTTTGTTAATTTCTCATGAGATTTCTTCTGATGGGATTTTTGACAAGCCTTTATAGCAATATCGGGGAATCCCAAACTTCTTAAAATAAAATTTTCATTCCTAGCATTAAAATTTTTAAATTGATATTAATTTTAGAATGAGAAAAATTATTCGCCTGGCGAGGGGAGATCAAAAAACAAAATTCAGTAAGGTAACCGTCAAATATTTTAATTTTTGATTTTTGACACAATAATATTCCAATTGCTAATATTTGAAATATTTTAATTTTGATACATTTAAAGCCAAAATATTATGAGTTTATATTTTTAAAATACCAATACCGTACCCTATTTTTTTTCTCTTTTATTTCTGCCATTTTCAATATTCAAAATGAACTTTCTAATATTAAAAAAAAAATCTTGGTTATCAATATTCTAATGAGATCAATCTTCCGCACGGTGTTATTGCAGTATTTCGACGATGACGTGAGACAGCAGTAATTCGCGACAGATCAGTGAAAAAAAAATTCTCAATTCATTTACACGCCGTCAGGCGCGTGCCAGTCAATCGACCGAATCCGCTGCCGGAGTTTAAAAATATCTCTAGGCATCTGATCGCGCGCCGACGGGGTCAATTGATCGTGATGACTGATCGTGTAGTCGACGTGTAGCCATTGACACTCGTAAAACTGAGACGATGCATTTCAAAAGTATTTCCAGCTCCACTCATACATCGAGACTCATTCATCCTCCGTTGAGTGCGACAAACTACTCGTTCCAAGGATGGGAAGCTGAAATTGTCCATTTCGAAAATAGCATCAACACGACCTATTTTGCTGGGCATCGCGTGCTACTTGTCTGATTGAACTCGAACTCTAATAAATCATCGTATTGGGTAATTTTAGATTTGGGAGAATTTCCATGCCAACCGAGGGGCTACTCACTACCAGATTCAGTCACACCACGACTTTATTTTCAAGTCGACTTCAGATGAACTCCGTCATGATTTCGATTATTGGAACACGGAGGAAAAAAAATCTTTCAAAAATTACCTGTCTGTTCCATTATCTACCAGTAAAAACAGTATTCTATAAAAATTATGGAACAGTTGCGCACTTTTTCAGTAAAGTTCCCCAAAAAAGCCCAGAACGCTCAAGTAAACGTTTGGAACGTTTAGCGAAAAAATACCCAACTGTTCCGTCATTTTTACTGAATACTGTTTTGACATGAAGAGAGACGTGATTTTAATGACTTCAAGCTGCAGAACCAATGACTTCATTTGAAAAAAATGATGTTCATTCATCAATTCCATTCTGTCCCATTTTTAGTACTAAAAATAAATTCAAATAACTTCATGTTTATGTATTAAGATGATTAATTATTAAATCCAGAAAAAATAGACTGATGCTTTGGGTAATGACGGGGAAGACAGACCACGGATGGGTAAATGAGCCATACAGGACGACAACTTGGTGCTCATTCCACCCCTCTCACCACATCTCATCGTTATGCTCTCCAGCTCATAAATTTTCAGACTAAAATAGAGATTTTTGGCAAAAAGTTTTCCTACCAATTTCAATTGGCGAAGAAAAATATTCGCGCAGCGAGAGTTAATGTCGTCAAAAATATGAAAAATAGCTGTTTGAAAATGGCTTTATTTCTCGCTTGAATATATTTGAATTTATCGGTCGGTATATAAAGAGGGGTAGACTCGCTGTACTGGCAGTGATCGTCAGAAGTATGAAAAATGTATTTCAATATAACCGGGCGCCAATGTATGCTCCTTAATCCACGTGTGTCACCAACAGCATCGTGAAATTTAATGTCACATTAAAGTCACCAATATGTACCCGAAGTGCGGGCATAAAAATTGTCCAAGGTATTAACACCCCTCGTCAACGATTCAATGCTATTTTTCTCGTCCATGAATGTAAGAGAAGTCACGTTTAATGTGGTTAAAAATTACACTGTTCAATTTTTCATCCCATTCATATTTTTATGACGTCGAATATCTAATGTTCGAAATAATAAAGTGGCCGGCACAATGAAGAAGACACCATGGAGAGAAAAATTTTCGGTAAAAATTACCCTTTCATTTGGTGAACATGGATTTTCGATAACTCTTGAGATATGAACATCATATCTCACTTTTTGGTTGGGAAATAGTCTTAGTAAGACTGGAAAACACACGATTACCAGGCGGAAGCATAATTTTTACCAAAATAATTTTCTGATACTAAGTAATCCTATTAATGAACATAATGATGTAGGGGGATTGGCACGATCCCGATTTCTTTGGCACCGCGATCTGACGGCCATTTCCGGAAGTATGTTGTCTCGCGAATCCGGGGAAGATAATCACAAAATTCCCTCTCAAATATATTTCGAGATATCCTGTGAAAAAGGCGCGAAATCAATCTCTTTTTTTGGTTTTTGGGACACACCAACAGTGGGAGCTGCGCCCTTGACAGTGTCCAGGAGTGGGGCCCCTAGCTGGGTCCGGGGCGATCCCCTCCGCCCCCCTCCCAACAAAAAAAACAAAAAAGTTTGTTGTTGGTAATTTGTATGATAAAAAAAATTGGGGATATGATAAATAATTTAGGGAAGAAAATAGCAAAACAAATAGTTGATTGTCACCAAAAAAATGTACAAAATGAAAACATCGAAAACAGACTTTTTCCAAAACATGAATCAAAGTAAAAAATGAAAATTTCTGGTAAAAATATGGCCCACTTTGTATCACTAAATTAACCTCTTCTCCCCACACTCATCGGCAAAGTCCCAAGGTCATAGAATGTAAATTTAAAAATCGAAAACTAAAGGACATAATTCAGAAAGAAATTTTTGTAGTATTTCTCTCAAAATCCTGTGGTAAAATATGTAGATTGGGAAACCACCATCAGACCGTGCGATGCCAAAGAAATCGGAATTGTACCTTATTGAATATTTCTCTCCGTGTGAAATACAATACGAAATAAAGTTCATTGCAATGCGAATGCCGTCTCCCCTAGGCACTGCAAAAGGATTTGCGAAAAACAGTGAGTGACTGTCGACCAAAGTGAAACTCAAGAAAGGAGAGTGGGTTTCGAATTATAAGGACTCAAGAAATAAGGTAAAATAGATGGAGACGTAAAATAAACGTCTGTTGAAGTACTAAATGACGAAAGGCGAAGACGATTTTATCTCAATCGAGGCATGACGCGCCGGTCCGTTTCCGTTGTTGTTTCCAGTTTACGCTCCGAATGACGCTCCAATCCTATCAGTGAAAAGAAATAAAAGCGTAAAAGGGAAAGGAAAAAAAGTCAAATTCAGGTGGACGAAGAGAAGCCGTTGAAATAAAAGGAAGAGATGGAATAACTGTGGTTTTGTTTTTCTCTTTTTACCTCTTCAAAGTTAAAACAATGAGAGTCTTTATAAGACGACTTTCAGGGGACACATTCAACCTTATTTATTCCTAATTATCTTCGATTCTTTAATCCGCAACCACCCTCGCTCACTTAACTACTCTCCGCTCTTCTTTTTTCCCCACTTCCACTTCAATTTCAAAGAAACGTTAATCGAATAATTAAGCTCTTTGATTGGAGCTTTATTATCCAATCCAGAGAGTGAGTTTTTATTAGTTTCCACAGTGCATCTCGTATTAAATACAATAAAAAATTGACTGGTCAGAAATTGACGGACAGTTAAACCCTCAAAATATTATTTTAAAATATTGCAACACAAAGGGGTACCCCATAAATATGATAATTAATTGAAATATTACCTTTAGAAATATTAAAAATGAAAATATTATGATTTAGGAATATTATTGCAAAAAAATATCCTTATTTAGGTTTCCTCCCAATAGTGGGGTGCGAGTACCTGTCTGTATTGTTGTTTTCTGTAGTTAATCTTAAAATCACCTTACCGAGTCATTTTGATATGAATCTTGTCTATTGTCCATTGTCATTCATTGTAGAGCGTTGTAGCTTTCTTTTATCGATTCTACAAAATCAATATATTTTGTATACAGTTCTAAGCACTTACCAATTATTCATTTGTCATTCAGCCTGCGTCCCTTGGCACATTCACATTTAAGTATGGGATTGAAATTTGTTCTCAGTCAAAAAGGGAAGAAATTATTAGTTTCTCGTGGCCATGTGTATAATGTTTTGTGAGAAATCCGGTTGTGTGTTGTGGCGTTATGTTGAGTATCACAATCGCAAATATAATCTTATGTTTTGAGCGGTAATATTTTTCTATTATAATATTTTGAGGGGTTATATTTGAAAATTATTGGAATATGGGTCTGAATGATCAAATTATTTGAAACACAGTGAAATACTTTTAGAATATTCTTTTATTCGCACGAGGAAGGCACGTCTTAACTAGAGGACCCTTGCCCAGAGACTGAAAACTATATCAAAGGCAAAATGCTCTCAGGGAAAAGAAAAAAATAATTTTATGACTTAAATGAACACAGTCCGTTGTTGAAATTTCAGCATATGTTTAGGATTAAACCGTCTCGAAAGCGGAGTACAACCGATCGTTAATTAGTCCCTTAGTAGAGCTGTTTCCCAGAGAAATAAATAAGAGGTGTCGAGTGATTTTTGTAGGACAATGAAAGAGCTGTACTCAAATATTCCAAAAATAATAATAATATTTTTCGGTGTACTGTTTTGCAGTAATAGTTTGAAATGTGTTATTTTGATAGGTAACCCACGGAGACGCGTTAAATCACTCTGCGCAAGTATGAAGTCGTTGGCAGTCAAAACCTTTTATAATTTTTCATTTCAACATCACTCTCCTCCGGTGAAAGCTAGGAGTTGCCATGGAAAAAATGAGGAGTTGTGTCACACGGATTCGATGCCGATCATTTGCCGTTTTATTTACCACTGAAAAAAAGGGGAATGCGGATATAAAAGAAAAACTGAGGAGAGCAGTCTGCAAAATAATTAATGCGGCACTCCGCATCCACGAAACGTTTTTTCTATCTCAATATAAAAAATGTATTTTTCTTCTTTCCCAGCGATAATTGTGTGATTTAGAGGATGCGAGGTACGCAGCTCTGCAATTTCGGTGGGGATGAAAGAAAGTTGAAAGGAGGGGCTGGAGGGAGGATGGCAAGACGATCTTGAACATTGATTTTGCAATGTAAAACATTTCAGGATAAGAGTGGATGCTCAAGTGGTGAGAGTGGCAGAGGGGTGAGGAGACGCAGCTCTTTTTCTGCCGAGAGCAATGAAAAGGATATTGATGGTTACGTGTATTTGATGGCATATTGCTAGCGTCACCCGATGCTTGCCAGATCGTTTTGTGATGTCTTTGCTATGGGTTTTCGATGCCGCATACTGTGACGCATTGGTAATAGCTTTCGAAGAGGGGATTTCTTTTGAAGAGAAATGACGTGTGTTTTGGGAAGAATAGAGTGTACATCGATCATGAATTCCATGGGTGAATAGTATGCATAATTTGGGGGTGAATTAAGTGGGGTGAGGAGGCTTAATTTTGGAATTAGAATTTGGAACATTAGAATTTTAACGAACATCGGTATTTTGTCAAATAACAAGAGTTGAAGACTCTAATTTGTGGTTAATCATTTCGAGAAATATCACCGGAATTTCATAGATAGATTTAATAAATAATTAAAGCCGTGAATTAACAAACAGTTCAATATTGTTCTAATTTAATCAAATAAATGAGAGTCAATCTAACATAGATGATCTAATACATATGTAATAAATGAATGATTGAGCATTGCATATGAAGCATTCTGACCTTGACTTCCCAGACAGAATATTCCACTATACCTGTATATTGATTTCCAAGACTTTCATAATGAACATGTTACATCATAATTGAGTGTGGATAGCTGAAGAAATGTGAAACGTTCATCATCCAGTTCTCTCCAAATGAAAATGAGAAGTCCCTCAAAATTGACAAGAAGCCCATTCCGAAATAACTTGAACACCCAAGAGTGATATTAAAATTTTCGTAAGGGAGCCAGTTGAAAAAAAAACGTGAGAGATGCTCACTTCGACATCACGATAATTGGTTTCTTGTCTTTCTTGTCCTAATTATTGTACCGTAAAGGTATGCGCGACAGAATAAAAGACAGTTGTGAGAGCAAAAAAACGTCTGAAAAGAGCTAAAGAAGGAAAAAAATCGCGATCCAAACGAATAGCTCGTCCGCATCCGGCCAGTGACATTTCATTCTCAGCGATGGGGGAGGGACGGAGTAGGTGGTAGATCCTGGAAACACAGGAAAAGAAGAGAAAAGACCAACCCCCATTGTCTTTCTCACTCCCCATCTGATTCTCTCATTTCGCTGCCTTGGCACACCCGTAGAGCGTGCGATTACTTTCTTTTTGTTTTCATTTAATTACAGATGTCAAGGGGTTGCGCTTTCACCTCTTCAGCCCCCCCCCCTCTCCCGAGACCCTCAACCTCCCACCCCCCGCATGTACCACCCACTTTTCTCTTTAAGTTCTCCCTTTCACGACGTTCCTCTATTATTCCTTTATTTATTCCAATTATCCGCACGACGTGAATTTGTCATTGCCCTTGATTTTTTTTCTCTCTCTTGAGAGGGCCACCACAGAAGAAGAAGGGTTGGGGGAGGAGCGAGTGGGTGGGAGACAGGGAAACCAGTGCCCAACTAAATTACCGGAAAATTATTCAAACTTCTTTCGTCTTATTCTTCATGAAATCTTTCAGTGTCTCAATCAAGAAACAGGAAATTAATTTGTACATCCCTTTAATTCACCCTCACTCTTTTGTTTTTTCCGTATTTCTCATTAATTAATTTATACCCAGACGTATTATCCGGGGACAGAGGAAGAGAATATCAAGATGAGACCAACGGGGCATTTAAATCTAAGGTATAAAGTGACTAGACATGAAAGAGTACACAGAAGGGGTGGTCTTGCTGAGGGTACCGTGATGAGAGAGAATGAAAGGGAGGTCCATTTAGAGATATTGAAAATATTGATTTTTTCGAGTGATTGAGATGGGAATTAAACCGACAGGAGCCTAATGCTCGTGGTATTCACTTTTTTTTATTATTACGATGAGAAATGTCAAGGGTGCGCATCTTCCATCGCAAATGAGTCAAGGACATACCCCCACAACTTTGAAAGCTCACGCCATTGAGGTGAACGAGACAATTTTTGATCAGTTGAGCCCATGATAGACTGTGAGTATATCAGAGAAGTCTTTATACAAGGGAAAAATCAATGACAGCCTATCATAAATTAGAATTTGGAAACAAGCCAGCTATTTTGATCTTAGCTTTCTTCTCTTGTTATTATGTCTCCACGAGGATCTTACGGTCTCACAGAGTTTTCTTGATAAATACATTTTCATCTGTAAAAATGTAAAAAAAATGTAAAAAAAGAGCTCTAGATTCAAGTTACTTTCGAATTTTGTGTGTAACATTCATTTAGTCTGAATTATGTGAATTTACTGGTCTCACCAAATTACAAAGCATTGCTGCGTTCAGCAGTAGAGGTGCGTCAAGGAACTGCGATCTACGACTGAAAATTTTCAATTTCAAGTTGACTATCATGCCAACAACCTGATAAACCCGGGCAGGGATTTTCAGCATTAATTCTGTTAATTCTAAAAGGAGACAAAATGAAAAGCCTTCTTCATTTAAAATAAGGTTCTCCAATGAATAACAACTGCTAACGAATTCTGCAGATGACAAATGGCACTCGAACAGATTTATAAGACCAGAATATTAAAAACCGTCTTAACAATGTATTGTTAAATTTTTTCCATCTGCCCACCCCGGAAAGCAACTGAGCTAATTATTGAATGTGAATTCATTATCTGCAACACAATGAATCCATTTTATTCACCGTAATTATAGAAAAAAGGAACCTAAAATATAATAAAACGTTGAGCATGATTTTTATCCAGCTTTTGATGGTGCAGATTTTTTTTTCATCTTCCGAGGGCAGGGAAGACGACAAATTGGAGAAAAGCTGGTCAATAGAGAGGTAACTGAAAGTAAGAGGTAAAGTTGGTGGAGTGAGGGTTTTAAAATCTTTTGTTACTTCCACGAGGATAAATCTTTACTTCGAGTCAGTTGCAGGCTCTAACGCCAAGGAGCCGGCGAGGCTTTTTCGTCGTTTGATTTTCACTTTAATTTAACTTCATTGAGAGTTTGTCAATAGCAATATCTTTAATTGCCTGTCAGTGACATTCCGTCTGTTTTAATTTTCCTAAATATTCGCGAATTGGATTTCAAACTTCCCCAATTTAAATTGCAACATTTTATCATCTCTGCATCATTCTCTTTTAAGCTGGGAAGTCAACTATATTGATTAACAATATGTTTAACAAAATTTCTAACTATTAACTATCTCGTCGTATATATCTCTCCTTGTCCCCTCCCCCACTCAAGCTTTCACAAAAAAAAAACAAGAGGGAAAACTATTCTCCGATTCTGAGAGCCACTGACTTACTTCGAACAATTGCACTGTAGTATTTGTATTGCTATACATAGTTGGTCTTTAATAGCCTTGCATTATTGATTATAATATCGCATGATTGGTACAATCACGTCGCATCGCGGCGGCCGTCGATGCACGCCATCGCAACACGCCCCCCTTCTGCACTCTCTCATCAACTGACTCAATACTGCAACCCCATAGTAACATACAGTAACTAGAACTCACCAAGAACTTCATGCTCGACTTACCGCAGATAGGATCTTGTCCTGCGATCAAGGTAAATCGATCCTCTTCGCAGTGGTATTATTTTTTTTTACTTCTCGTTTCCTTTTCGTGAACCGTGATAATTGCAATCAGACGGATTTATTACTAGCGCATAAGGACGACGATAAAATACCGCAGTTGAATTAATCAGTCACTGTCGCATGAGGCGAATGATAAGAGCAGTCATTTAAGTTACGTAATATTCAGGATTAACGTCACTGTTAAGAGTTTTTCATAGCGGTATGGGGGAAAGAGACTTTTTAAGCACGTGGAGCGAAAAAGTCATTTTTCCACATGCTGTGATGAAAAATACTCTTCAATAATCATGAGGAAAAGAGTGTTTACCTTGTGAGATCATATCACTGGCCTTCGACTCGTGTGATAATCCTTCCAAAATCCAAATGTTTACTTTTCTGTACTCGTTACAAAATATAGTATTCTAAAGCACGAACTTGGAAAAGTTCGTTTTGATGGGAAAGTGGTACGTTTGCTAATCGTTTGGATGGCAAACACATCAACACATAAAGAGCATATTTTTGCTGTGACCCGAAATAGAAACCATCAGTACTTTGATTAATGAGTGATCTACAGGCTGCTTGGCTCATAAAGGAAGGATTATTTCAGTCTGTTATCCTCACTATTGGTTTGTTGCGACAGACCCTAGAATTCATTTACAATTCTAGGAATCGGTCTGTAGAATTTACAATTCTAGGAATCTGTTGTCCACAGAATGATAATAATTTGGGAAAGAGCTTAAATCTTAGTCCGGTCTTAATTTTACTGATACACTGCTCAGTCTCTCCTAGCTGCTTCTCATGTTAGTTAATCATGTTGATGATTCCCTTCTCTTCATTGCTGATTGCCATTGATAAACATTGATCACCTAGAAAGATTGAGTCTATATATTTCTGAATTATATTCACATTGCGGGGAACTTTCCCTTACTGATGTTAGCAGCGCAAACTGAAGGATCTGAGGATGCTGATATATCCTTAACGCAACGATGAATTGTTGAAGTTTTCCAATGTCTGCAATCATGATTGGATTCAATCCTTCAGAGGAATCCTTAGCACCCACTATACAAATAGAAATTGGCAAAAGGGCTGCTCAAGGTGAATGAGAGACTGTAGGCTGAGTACGAAGGGGATGAAGGCGGTGCCGGCAACGGGTATATGATTGATCGCCGCATGGCATGCCAGATAATGCGATTTTATTTCATTTGATTTAACGGAGGTAATTGCTGTTTTGGGGAACATACCGGCGACGGCTTGATGTATTGAACCTCCCCCATCCTCGACCGCCATTCTTCACCACTCTTAAAAAATGGCAGAATTTATCAGCGCTCCAAATTCCTTAAAAATATTGAAGTTCTCATAATTGAGCCGGGAAAGCATCTGACACGTAATCAAGTCCCATGAATGAAAGTTTTCGAGTAAAGCGAGCGCCAAGTCAAGTAGCGGTAAATACTGCAGTCGCATTATTGGCTTCTGCGAATAAATAGAGCGTCTAAGGGAGAAGAGGTGAGCGTCGGTTATGGCGTAAGGATTTTCATTCCTTGGGAAGTTCCTTGAAAGGCAATGGTGGTTGAGGATGGCGGTTGCACTGTGGCCGCAGACCACGGGTGGCTCCCGTGGGTGGGTGGCCCACCCGTGGGGGTTGCTTTGCAAAAAGGGAGAAAAGCCTTTCTCCCAAGCAACGCGATAAGTTGGTACCACCACACCGGTTCCGCATTATTATTATCATCGTTCGTTATTATTATTATTGTTGTGGTAACATCGACCACGATCACTCAAACTCGTTAAAACTTTTGGCATTACAGACTTCGGCCTGGATTCCAGTCTGCCTTCGTGCCTCATCCACCACCTCCTTTTTTCGTATCTACCCCGTTACAAGTCAAGACTCCCCTTCTCCGGTCTATTGCGAGCCTCCTTCAAATCCCCACTTTGGAAGCACCTAGGCAGCTCTCATCTCCTCTGTTGTACTATCGCAATACGGAATCATGACGATTCCTTCCACCCACTGGAATAGCATTGCCATTTTTATTCGAATGCCCTCTTCGTTTTCCATCTCTTACCAAACATACCTCGAATCACTTGGCCCAAGTTACTCCCTGCAATTTCATTTCACCACCACAAAAAAAAAAACAATAGACAAATCGGCATCACAATAAAACCTTGTTTTTTAAACAACTCCAAACCGAGCTCTGTCTGCTACTCCTGACCATCCCCCTCTAATTTTGCCTGTCGTGCAATACTTTTTCACGAGAATACTCCGAACCCACTTTAACCGTGAAGTATGACCCTGGCGTGCTCCAGGAATTTCTAAGAATGCATCTACGAATACAGAATTAATCGTTTCGTACCCGTTTGTTGAAAGTAAAAACTCCACGGAAATGTAGAGGCGATATAAAAATAGGGTTCTCGTTTAGCGGCCAGAATGAAAGATAGATGAGGAATAGAAAGAAAGTAAAAAACAGTTTGCCAGAGAACAGAAATAAAAAAAAATCATGGACAGTCGAACGAGGCGAGATTTGGAAGTCATGCGATTTAACTATAAAACTCGGCGAGTTTTGCAGCTGGTGAGGCGTCGTCCACCCCCAACCCCAACCCTTGGCTCATGATTTCGACTCCAACAACCTTGCTTTCCGCTGGTTCTACAGTTATTTACGGTTTGATTCACCTTATCTTTTCACTCCCCCAACTCCTCATCCACTGAACATTAAACCTCTGGCTTTCGAATATCTGAATGTACTCACATTTAGTGCCTCCTTATGCACCCTACCCTAGGAGCTATGATTGAATATTGATATCCTAGGAATGTCAATAGTTCAAAGGATGTCAAATGATCCCCAGGGAGGTCCTTTGAAGCCTTTGGTCATCTGATGGAATCCAAGTCATAGGAATTAGACATGAACGTCTTCAGAGTGATGAATTCAAGTGAAGATTCTATGCTCCTAATTGAATTCTACCATCACTCTCTAAGTAAATCAGCAAACTTAATGGCGCACGTAATTAATACACCGTTCCCATTACCAAACAGCAGTTCGGTCCAAGTTTACATATATCAAAGCTCTTCAACTGCTCTTTGGTCGGATATCAGATGAAATACAAACAGCCATCAAATCACGGTAAACAATAGTCGAAGCGGTCTTGTCGATCTTGGGTAGGAATTTCCATCTCGACATCCATTTATCATTGCTCAGTTAAATATTCGAAAAATCAGACTATATAAATTCTGTATTTTACAGATACCGAATCCACTGGCGGAAGACAAGCATTCCCCCGAAGATACGTAGTATGCGTTTTGCTATCATCAAGTACAGGTTCTGGTTGGCTGCGCCTCTATCCATCCATACCACAATGCGGTGATATTAATTATGAGATATTACGATAAGACCTGGTGCGGGAACAATACACCCGTATTGAATTGAGGGATTCTACAATGAGTAAAGCGAAGCAAGGCACAGACTCAAGTGCCATGTGTTAAACGGTCGAGGACCTAAGAAGCTTGGAAGACGTCTTATAACCCATTGCCGAATTGGTTGGTTGGTTGGTTGGTTGGTTGGTTGTACCCGACGGCTCCCACTCCCTTCACCCTACCTCACGCCAGGAACAAGCCTGTCTTCCATAACTCGGGACATCAGGGTTGAGTCAGATGAAATAGATGGAAGTGAGGATCAATGTTGAACCAGGAATTATTAGAACCACATGTGTAAATCAGTTAGATGTCTTTACCAGAAACTTTACTCCTGTTACGCCAGACATAATGAAGAGTCTCCACAGAGGCTTTCAAAGGACTCAAGATGAGGATCAATGGAGGAAACTGAAGGATTCCTAATTACGACTACCCCTTAACGAGATAAGAACTCAACTTTTTGTGAGGGCAACCATTCTTCTTTGGTAACTGGCAAACGAGGACTATTTTGCAAAGATCAGTGCCTAGTAACCTACTGTCAGGAATGTGGGACCGTAGTAGTTTTACTGGGACCTAACTAACCAAAACATTTTAAAAACGTCAAATAGAGAATAGTGTGTGGTTTTATAGAATGAGTGTGTCACGCCTAAAGATAATTTAAGAAAATAAATGGAAGTGGAACCTTTTGCGAATGAGGTGGGAAAGGATAAGTGTTCGGGCAGTATGACAGTCGTAAAGTATGGATGTTTAGGTTTAGATTATACATGCGGTACGAATAAAAGAATGAGTGGACGATTGTGGTTGTGTGGATGTGAGAAAGATAGTAATGTGAAAATGTATGAAAATAGGGTGGATAATTTGGGTCTGGTGAGAAAGAAAAACCTAGAGCGCGGATGTCCACCGCACCCATATCGAGACTCGACGTATCTCCTTTATTATTATTATTTGTTTTTAATCAATTGAATCTTCTGCTAGTCAATACAGTACCTTAAATAAGTTTAACAATCCAGACTGATGACAGTGATCCTACAGGAATAATGTGAGGATTGCCTTGAGAAAAGATTCACTGTCGTTGACGTGTGTTGTCATCCGAAGGGTGGGAGCTAGAGTGGCTTTGATTTTAAGACTCGGTGGGTGTAAAAGACTCTTCGTAACACATGTGTAACTAATGCATCCCTAACTCGTGAATTTGTACACGTGATCCTTGATAACGAATAAACTACGCAGACAAACGCTTCTTGACTGATGAGTATTCCTGGGATAAACGTTCAGTTACCTCTTGTTTGTATCTGGAGTGTAAATGCGAAGACGTCGGTTGACGCTTGTGGGAAGCGACACAGCATCCGCTCATACTGAAGTCCTCAGCTGGGTTAAAATAACTCAGCGCTTCGATATACATCATCCTTTCGTAGAGGTTTGTTACTCTTCTCATTCCTTACCTCCTTCGGTCTTTGCATCAGACATCACATCTTGCTCCATCACCGCGTACTTCCTCTGATCCGCAATCAGGCGAAGGACAGAATATGTCTGTATAGCAGTTCCTCATGTGACGCTCTCTATCCAACCAAGCTTGCCTCTTTGCAAGAAGATGGAAATGGCTTAATACTCTTTACCCCCATCCCCTACAAACTGTAGTAATTAATCAGATCTTGAATTAGAATCTTGAAACACTGTAACTCAAAGATTTGAACCCTCAAAGATTTACAGAGTCAACTGGAATCGAATGTTCGTCTTCACACGGAGTAAAAAGCCAGAGATTTTTTTAGCAGAAATTACCGGTAAAATACTAGGGGAATTCTAGTAATTGTATTTTAGAATTCATCAGTGGTTTTTTTTTATTGATTTTCTGTTTGTGAATATTCTGACTTTCATAGGAGCAGAAGATTCACATTGAGAGTCGACGGAGGGACGTCTTGCATTAGGAAATTTATCAATTAGTGTATATTATCGTAGAGCGGGGACTCAACAATTACGTGTCGAAGCTTATCTTCCAAGAAAGGTGGAAATTCGGTTTTAGCGTCGTGAAGCTGTGGCAGTCTAATTCTCTCCAGCGAAGGGTAGAGAATGGGCTGCCAGTATTTGTATTACCGTGAATACTCGGCATTCCCCGGTTCCCAAGGGTCGATGAGGATGGAAATCACTCGAAAAACGCACCCCCAATTGTACCTACCCACTCCTATCCTCTCTCGGTTCCCAGTACAGGGAGAGGTCGTCTTCAATCGAATTCTGTTTTCCTCCTACGACACGATGTCTGCCAAGAAATCGGCCGGATTCCTAAGACGCTTCTGTTTACTCACGTTTGCTTGTATTATCCGATGCCTCATACCTTTCTTAAGTTCCTTTGCAATATCACCCTCTTAACGGTGAGAGATGCCTATTGCGGATCTCTCCCTCGGGTAAATCCAAATTCTTCTGACCACTGTCTTGGATTCCACTGTTTGTGGACTATTGAAAATACCAATTTGACACGTGGATGGTGGACGTTGTGGGTCAGACAAGTCAGATTGTTTCAACTGGCCGGAATATTTTCAGTATTTTAATATTCAGCAATTCAAGGGAATATTACGATTTATAGAGAGGAAGAGGATCTTATGAACATTTCAATACGAAATTTTATATGCATCTATACATGTATGTGTTCTTTCAGGTCTTGTTAAAACCGACATTTGATCGTATGGTCAAATAGGTTTCGAATGGAAATCTTGAAATTACTAAAATTTATATAGTGAATTTGATAAATTAGATCAATTCCTTATGATCCAAAGACTCCGTGCAGAAGAACCAAACGTAACGTGCATTCGATGAATTGTCGTGTACGCTTTGTAAAATACATTTTCCGATTAAAGTGGAAATTAAAGAAACAATGAGCTACAAATGATGTACAAAACACCTCAAAACCCTTCAGAATGTGTTAGCAAAAATGGCTATAGTATTTGCAATACTCAACAATGCTCTAATTATTTATTCTTCTCTCAAATACTCCATAAGATTTTATTAATTTCTGAAAAGTCAACGATGTAAATTCCTATCCAATCGTCCATCGTCAGTCGGAACTTAATCAGGTTAATGAGACCGGACTCCGTTATTGATAATTAAACATTAAAAACCGCGGCAACGAGCCTTTGAGCTTAATAATTTCAGTCTCTAGACGTGCATCGCTCACAGCTTAAACTTGCGAATTACAGTGGGGTGGTTACAGCGGGCCGAGGAGGGAGGAAAACTGAAGGCCAATGTGTACGTGTATCTCTGTGCAGGGGAGTGATGATGACGCGAGAGCGAGGAAAACCGTGGAAGGGTGAAAAGGTGGTTTTGAATCGGGGCTCCGTACCGTAATTTTCCTCCATCCTTGAACCGGGGCTTCCTAAAATCAAACCATCCCCCCCGGATACGTTCTCGTACCAGTACTGAATGTACTGCTCAATCATTCATGTGTATAAACGCGCTTTTGCTTCAGTGCACTGACCAAAACTTCATTTCCCAGTTCATCATAACGTTTTAATATTTTCCGTGATGTTGCCATTAATATGGAAATTCTGGAGAAATATTATGATACTTCAGCGTGATTATTATTTTGCAAATTTAAATGCACCGACGTTTTTGGTTTGGTCAGAGAAGAAAACAGGCACGTGGTTTAGATGTGTTGAGGCTTTTTTCGATTAATTGGAGAAAAATTACTTCTAATCAGGGGAAAAACTACTTTATGCCATCGCAAGAGTTCACTAGGGAATTTTTTTGAAATTCATTCAAATTTACAAATAAAGAGTCAATTACAAAAAAGAGTTTTCCAACAAAGATTCAAAATTATTTTTCTAGGATTATGGACATCAATTTCCGAATGAAAAATTCATTGTGCAGTCAGCGCCTATGTTGATTCTTTGTTTGAGGTCACTCTGACTTCAACCGATGGTGATGCCCATCTAGAGCCCACGTTATTTCGATAGGTCAGGTTTTGAATTTTCTAGACTGAGTCTAGGTTCAGCCAATCATCATACCAATGGAGTCATAATATTATGGAAAATTGATTGGAATCGACTATTTATTTAATTTTATTTAGAAAATTACCAATTTTCTTATGTTACTAGTTGATTAATCTCATGATGATTAAGGACCTTCAAATGGACATCACCAGCACATTTTGGACGATTCGCAGAAAAGTTGTTTACACCTTATTTTTACATGTTTAATAGCAGTTTTTTATGACAATGTTATAAATGAAAAATAAAATACGTATTAATTTTGATCTCCAGTCAATTTCATTCCAAGGTGTTGGAATATAGCCTCAGTCTTCTACGAATTGATTTCTATGAGTCTATGGTTTCAAAAATGTATCAACATAGAGAGAGATGTTGGGACTAGACATAAACATAAGCCATGAGGTCATGTGGCAAAGGAACTGGGGATCCTTTGTCACATTATGACGATTTTTCTTTTGGTCTCGTTGACCACTTTTAATCTGCTGAGGCAGGTCGTAGTGAACAGACATTTCTTCCTCGTGTCATTTTCAATAAACTTAAATTAACGTATTAAATCCACTGTGTTCAAAGTTATTTCTCTGTCCCCCATATTCCATTAGAAGGCCTGATTGACGACAGGCTTCATTTTAGATTAGCTTTATACTGGTGGCCTATGTTGGGCTTCAGCCTTGGACCAAGCTGACCTTCCCAAACTGGCGAGCTGGGTATGACACATTTATTAATCACCAAACACGGCCCATTCCGATAGATAAGATAATCGTGAATATGAATCGGTCGATTTCGGATATGGCATTGTTTCACAGATATTTACGATATCTGGATGCAGTGGTTATGAAAATCCGTGAGGAGACCGTTGTCGAGTCATTTTCGATTACACGATATGCGAGGAAGGATATGGAAAGTACGTGGTGGGAGGTGATGGGTGGTGAGAAATGCGCGAACGCAGCGAATTCGAATTCGGTGGCAGTAAACCAGCACTAAATCTTGTACAATCAAACGTCCATTGTTTGCCTAGGTCTGTCAGTCCGTGTGTCGCTATACTGATTCACTGCTTACAATATATATGCATGTATATGTATATATGTATATCCTCCTGTACACAGGCAAAATATACATAGGTATATAACACCTTCTTTATTTCCCCCAGCCACTACCCCTCCACCCTCTGCTTTTACCCATTTATATAACGCGCTATCCTCGCACAGCCACTGGATGTGATCACAATGGATAAATTTGACTGGATTTTGATTTAACAGGAAACAATGCGGCGTCAGACGCTACTTATACTTGCCCGTTATTATTGCTGTCGACATCGTACACCAGCGTTAATAAATTCGACGGTGTTAATATTCAACATCCCTTTTATCACTTGTAGTGGCTTTATAAAAACCATTCCAATATGATTACATTTTTTTCCATTCCATCGTGAAAAGAATTTTCCCTTTTAACGTAATTAAAATATTCGGTGGATTATGCATTTTTAGTTTTGTTTTATCAAATATTTTGATGCTGTTGGATGGTGTTTGGTTGGTGGAAAAAAAAAAACATTACCGGCACGTGGGTCTTATTTCCTTTCCACCCGACTTGTTGTTATTATGTTCTCTCGTATTCAACTGCAGATGGCATTTCGAATTACTTCGTCCATTTATATTCAATTTGTTTCCAACGGGAAATTACAATTTTGTTTTCCGAGAATCGGCGAAGACTGGGGGGAACCGAGCGGTGATGGAAGTGCTTAGAAAAGCTCGGGAAACGTCTTACATTCGTTGAGTTGAATACAGTAATAAAAACGTACAAATAGTCAACAATGATTCAATTGATGAAGTTGGGTTTAATTCGAAGGTGAAATGGAAAATTGCAATCAACTTGTCGAGATTTTTTCCTATCCCTTGAGGTGGGATGGTTTCAATTAATCCAGAAGATAATGAGTATTAGTTATTGAATACTGGAAATTTAATTTCAACAAAAGGTACAAATTGATCATTTTTCCGTTAAAAGGCTGATTTTTGTATAAATTTATATGTACATAATAATATTCAACAATGAAAGATTATTAAAAATATTGTATTTCACTGCTACAACGAATCATTATTGCCTCGTAATGGAGCAGCTAGATTTTGTTTTCTCCAGAACTCATGAAAATTGTACAAGAAAAATTTGAAACATATCGGACATTCATTGACTTGTATGAAGACATAACATCCTCCAAATTACCATAAAATATTCTATTGACAAACTTCTATTTCACTGAAAATGAAATGAAAAATTGAATTCCATATTCCATAATTTTTCCTATGACTTACACTGTGCGATAAAAGTTTTAATTAATAAATAGGATATTGGTTATTTAGCATTGGGTATTGGTTATTGGTCATTACTTATTGGCAATGTGTTTTCAATATAACTTTGCGAGCAAACGTTACCAAGGTATTGGGGGTTATTGACAAAAAGAAAATAAAAATCATAAAGCAAACCACAGGAAAGCATGACAGGATAAAAGCAATAACGCAGTATGCGATGTAGGGGGCATACGTCAGGCAATTCGGTAGAGTGGAATAAAACACAATCAAACTACCATCGATTCACCTGATTCTTTCAGCATCAACATTTCAAGTTATCACGAAAATTGACAGAAACGTCGTTATCTACATTGGAATGTTTCACTCAGCTCTGTCGCCTTATGTACACCATAAAATGTGCGCATATATTTCCACGTGTGTTGGAATGTATTTTTTAAAATATTGGAGGGATTTACATATTTCATAGGTGTGTACGACGGGAGAATCGTGAGGGAGCAGAGGGTGTTGGGAATGGCTTGAAAATATATGTAAGAAACCGGGAGACGGGTTAAAAGGGAAGAAGAGCAACGAAATTTAGTATTTTTTCCAATGCTCGCTGCCTTCAGACATGATAAATATTAATAATATGTCAAAATGTAGGATTTGCTGTGGTAGACGGAATAAACAAATCCCTTCTATGCAAGTAAACAATAATAAATTTATTCACCGAAGCGTCAGTCCGATATATTACAAGTTAATGGAAAGTATTTGACCGACTATAATGGTTGGAGAGTGACATCAAGGCTAAACAGCGTTTCCCGGGCTTAGTACTTGGATGGGTGGACGTCTAAATTACTCTCCGAATTTTCAAGACCTCCTAACTAACGTGGGAGGTCCAGTCTAAAATAAATCGAATTGGGAACGGGGCCTGGACATCTTCAATTCTATTTATTTTTATTAAATTGTTATTTCTTCGGAACACGACGACAGTAATTTTCAGGCGCCCGAGGATTTATCCAGCAAATAATACTGCACTTTCCTCCATTATAGCATTACACTTGAAAAATCATACATCAGAATTTCTAACAACCGATAAAGGGGAGGACTTTCCCCTCAAAGAGACATCGAAGTTCTGCAATGGGAATGGCAATCGACAGTCGTTTTATGCCGTCAACGAGAGACATGAGGGGTCGGCAGAGAAGTTAAAATGAACACGAGAAAAATGAAAGAAAAAAGTAGAAACAAAACGAATGGCAACAAGTCCCCCTGAAGCGACACGCGTCACTCACTCCGCGGGATTCAATTAATAAAAATTCATTTGAATGCATTCATTAATTCTCATTTTTATTTACCGCCTTCTTTCAAGCCTTTCCAAGGAGAAGGGCTGTGAGACCTAAGGGGTTTCGTTTCTTTTTTCAATTTGTCCTCAACACATCGACGTTTAAAGAGAAAAATCTGAGTCGAGAAAGAGGGCACGTAAATCCGGCGGTTTCAAGAACGTCACGTCGACCAAGAGCTTCAAATAAATACGAACGAACGAATAAATATCAACGCTAAGAGTCAAGTGCGGTGAAGAAGGGGATCGCGAGCCTGTTGGAGGGTTGACACGAACGAAAAGAAGAGAAATAAGTACTGGCGCAAAACGAACATTTTAATTAATATTATTCACTTTCTTCGTAATGATCAAAGTCTCACAAATCCGCACATCATATAATTACCGAGAGAATGAGTGCGTCAATCTTATTCATATCGATAGTTATGATAGATTTTAATACACAAAATAATGAAGTACGACGTATGATACAGATAAATATCACAAGTAGACAAGCCATTCGCCATATCAAAAAAGATAAGATAAGAAGATCAGTTCATTGTTTAGAAATTTAGACAAAAAAATACAGAGGGGTAGAAACAAAATAACAAAAGAAAAATAAATACGACGGAATGAAATAGAAGAATCAACAGTGTTTACAAGAGGAGGCGGAAGGCTCAGGTTAGGATGCACCTAGAGGAAGAAATAGTGATGCAGTTAACACTATACTAGAGCTCCCTTTCCAAAAGCCAACGTCGCAGGTAAGACTCGAAGGCCATGACTGATGGAAAGTTTTCTAGGCCCAACGACTGCCAAAGCAGCCCTATAAGTCTCTGTGCGGAAATTAGAAATTAGCAAAGCTTGCCGTCGAGGCCTGGAAGATAAGGTGACGTCAGAAAATCCTCTTCCTCAAATCGCTATCATTGCCAAGCGAAAACCCATAAAAATCTCAAAAATCCAAATAAAAACCTCAATACGAGAATGAGCTTTGTGCTACGCAGAAGATTGGATTCTGATCATCGAAGTTCCTTGGAAAATTTGACTGAATACGATAACTCAAGCTGAAGGGTAAGCCAACAGAGGGAGACAGAGTACAGAGGCATGACTCAAGCCAAAGCCAGTTGTATAGAGTTGATGCGGTGCTGGGGGATGATCGTTTGCCTTTCAAGGGACGTCGTCGTCGTGGAGGGGGAATGGCTCAACTGATTTTCCACTCGTGGGATATTCAATAAAGCAACAGTGAAGGGAACCAAGGCAGGATGTATACGCTTTTCGTGATGAGGTAAAGAGGGAATGTGGGATAAGAGGAAAGGAGAGACTTTGTAGGGTTATAAGTGAGTGGGGGATGCAGCGTGCAAAAAGACGTATATATATATGTATTGACTTCTAACGACATATCACCGTATGCTTCGGAACGTTCTCGAGGATCCAATACTGTCAGACCGTAATGATTTTGTCGTTTTGGAAAAGGCAAAGCCGCTTCCCAGATTTATTGTGCAATTTTTTTGATGGGACGCGCTCTGAAAGCACTTGATTGGAATTGGAGATGCTGTGATGGGGACTGACTGCGGAGAAAATGCTCAAGACTTTCCCGAGAAGGTAACGGAGAGTTCATCAATCTGGCCAATATTTTCCCGGCAAATTACGCAATTCAAGATGAACATCGTGGAGGGACCTTACACGCAACACTATCTCTGTATATGCAGACTCAAAAGTTGAAGAGGATCGATCCTTTCTGTTGAGAAATAGGGAGGTACAAGTGAAAAGGGGAATCTGTGCCTCATTCGGGGCTAAGCTGTTACAACCAATACAACTACCATTCGTCCGAAACCAACGAAATTAATTGAATAACTGAAATACGGCTGGTCAGGATTTTCGTCCTGTAATTTGCACTGACCAATCAGATGTCATTGTCATCGCACATGTGTTCGAGTCAGAATGATCTTAGTCTAACAAGTAGAAGGCGGCTCATGTCACGTCAAAAAATTGACCCAAATCTGAAACGTTCCGTCATTCAAAAGAGCAAAAACAATTTGATCTTATTACAGACCCATCTAAATTAAATTTATTACGTTATGAGAATTAGTCATAATTTCACTATTCAGTTCCTAACACCCTTGGTTCGTCCAGGGTTAGAGGTCAGCCCCAAAGACCAGACCCTTGTGTCTAGGGGGTTGTTTGGGTTATAAACAACCCGATTGTTTTCCGTTATTCCCTGAGAGGTTGACAACGGGTCGATTGTTCGAGTTGGTGAAAAAAATCTTTCCAACAAATACCCTCCAGAATGTCTCTTTATGCGTGTGAGAACAATGGCTTGTGCAATGCACATGCAAAAAGTCTGACCTCATCAATTAAGGAGAGCACCAGTCATAAGTGTATTATTCTTCGGGAATATTGCCGCGATAAATACATGTACGACGGTAGCCTGGAGTCCTCAGCAATAATACGTGATCCCCCTGCGTTGAATTCTTAATGCTAAGTACACGAGGTTAAAAGGGGGCCCGCAGAAGGGGGTAGTTTGTGTATCTGCATGTGCTCTCACCCTGTGTATTCCGAAAACCTGTACGACGTCGCGAATTCGTGAGTATGTGTTGGCCATTCGGGAGGTTCACCCCCTCCACTACATTCAAACTTAAACTGTAAGTACACAGGAAAAGGCTGGGAGTTGGACCAAAGGGGTGGCTGGTGGTTTTACACAAGTGTGGAAGAAATACCAGCATAGGCAATACGAATATGGCCAGGGTGGTGTGTGTGTGTGGGGGGGGGGTGAGAGGAGGTGAAGATACAGATACTATTGAGTTGCAACACAATAAAATAACACGAAATACTTGGGGATATATATAGAGGGGTTCTCCACCCCCTCTCGGCTCGCTGCTAGTCGGAGAATTCGTGGGGTGTGAGGAAGTAGAAAAGCGAAGGGGTAGTAGTAGGTGGAAGAGGAAAGGGGGGAGGGGGAGGGGGGAGGTTGGATAGGAGGCAGAAAGGGGATGTAAAGAAGGGAGTGAGTACTTCGTGGCTCTGTGTGCGCGTGTGTGTATGCATTATGCACGAAGATAATGCTTGTCTATATGGGAATAACGCGGAAAGCCGTATATGAGAGGCTGAGTATACGGTAGAAACGGCACCGGTACATTCCCGTTCTCATACGTTGAATTGGGGATGAGACAGTTTTATATATTTCTGGGGGCTATAAAAATGAACGGATATCAGTAGAAATTGTAATACTGGTGGGTTTCCTTTGTTTTTTTCGGAGGTAGAGGGTTAAGGGGATGAGGAATTAACGCGATGAGGGAAGAGATCGTCATCATTTTTGGGAGAAAATAAGGTACGGTGGGGAGAATAGTTTTTCAGGAATTCATTGTTAGATAATTATCGAAAATGCGATGCACCGACAGAAGAAACGAGTGAAACCCAAAGCAATATTTATTCTAATAGTACCCAAGCAATATTCTCCTGAATCAATGTCAATTCGTTTGCTTTGTTTTATTGTTAGCTGTTTCGAAAAATTTATTGCTTTAGAATATCCCAAATACTGTAAAAATGAATAATAACTCATGTCTTTGAAAAACTGCAAATTTCTTGCGTAATGTTAGTAATATATTACTCAATCGATGGCGAAAAGTAATTGAAAGCGATTGTCGATAGTTCGAGAATTGATCTATTAGCTATATTTCTAACAATATAAAATATTTTTAGACAACAAAAAAGAATTCAGTGTTCATATTTAACACTGCTATCCCTTTTAAATTAAGTGATAATTGACAGTTCAAAATTAATTGCGAACTTAATGAAATTTAATTGCTCAAAAGTATGGGCTACGGGAACATTTGGCAGATGCCTCTGACCATAAGTACTGCGAAGAGATATGTAAATATCTAACAGCTGGTAATTAAAAGACCAAAAATACTTGATTTTCAAAAGAAACATGATGTATGTAAAATGAAAAATAGCAATAGTTTAAACCAAACTCTGGAATTGCACTTTAAACAAATACGAAACAGTTTGTGCTTGTATTTTCATAAATCTATTAAAAGAAAGCACATAAATTAAATTAGCCACATAGGACATCAGCTAACTTCATGCCTAAGTCTTTTTCCTCATTGGTCAATGTGTTTAAGGCGGGAAATATAAATGGGGCACGCAGCGTGTCCATTCAGTCTCGTAAGAATACAAAATGACAGTGGAAATCGAATTCTCGATCTTGTGAATTGGAAGTCCATTCAAGAACAAATCATGACTTTATGGAATCTGTCGGTCAAGTGACAAATGCAAGGAAATTTCTGTTTGAATATTCAAACTGTTTAACAATTTCCTTGGTTATTTCATTGAAATATTAAAATTTCAGTATGTATAATGCCATTTCAAAACGTGATCTTGCGGATAAATAGAATGTTTTTTTCAAAGATTCCAATATTGGTTATTAAAACTTTATAGAATCCCTTCTTCCAATTTTCTGGCATACGTTTATGCATAAATAAGCAGGTTGTTTATGCGTCCTGAATAATATAGTCTTTGAACCTCCAGATTTTTCTATCCCGCATAAAGAGCATCATAGTCGATATATACCTTGGTTTTTGGTTCTATACAAAAGCCCGTCCTCGCAGCCATATATTTTCTTCTATCAGAAAAGGGTAACCTAACCTAAATTCTGAATAAAACCGTCGGCTGCATAAAAGATCAGGGCGTGATGAAAAACAAACAGCAGTTTAGGTTGCTGTTTGATCTTCGGTACGAAGCATTCATTCAGCTCCAACTCTCCCTCTCCTCTCTCTTTCGACTGGAAGTACTCGGGGTATTATCTATTGACTGCGTATTCCGTATATGTGTAATAGAAGGGGTGGTAGGTCCAATAAGAGACTGGCTGGACCGTTGTACATGTCGTGCATGGGTGTTTGTGTTTCTTTTAAAGATTCTTCATGCCCGGCATTTGGGAATAGCTTTTATGCAAGCCCAGGCTCATCTTTCATCTTCAGCGCTTGATGATACACTCGAAGTGCGGAATGAGAAGTGTTCCGGAAGTATGCACAACGTTCTCAGCTCTTTTCTTTTTCAATTTTACCCCTCGAATAATGATGCTAGCTGAGTGCGGTACCTCCAACCTCCCCCAACCTATCCCCAATCTTTATGTTTCGCTTATTTTTGCGCGACTTAATTCTCGTTTGTGCGTGCAAAATCATACGATGTGACGAGGGACTACCCACTCTTCAAGTCATGGTATCACTCGATGGCAAAATCACATCGTGTTTTCCATGATTTCGGTTGCTCATCAGGAGATTCCTTACGTGGGGTACAGCTCCTGAGGTAAAGTCCGATATGATTGAAGAGGAAAGGTAACATTAACAATTTTTACACAGCCGTGGCGTAATGTTAGAAAAAATCTAATAATATGGCCAATATAAGTGTGGAATGTGTGAAATAAATAAAGAATGAATGAGTGAGTGCTTTGTTATATTAGATATTTGCGCACGTGTGAATGAACATTTTAACTCTAGTGGACGTTAAGATTTGTTTAGACGTTAAGATTTTAAGGTAATTTATGTGTTTTGTTCAAAATAAGGAATGCGAGGAAAAGGAGACGTGTGTCTCGAACATGAGAGATCTGTGTTAGTTGTGTTTCGAGTTTTGAGGATTTTTTCTAGGATAATGGTGAGTGTTGTCCGGCCATGTGGGGTTACTCATGGAACAGACCCTGCATTGTTGAAGGACTCAGGGAAGAAAAACGCGTAATAAAAGAAAGGGACAGAAGACAGTGCATTTTTGGGTGTGAGCTGCGGAATGAGTTTAGTTTAAGTTGTGACCTGACTGCGGACGCGTGAGGATACTTTTGTCATCCTCCTAAGATAATTTTTACTGTGTTTGATTTTATAATGTTCTGTAACTTTCATAAAATAAATTAATCATTTATCCTTTAATTTGATATTGATCCTACATAAGCATTAACCGATCATACCTCATATTTTCTTCTGCCAACCCCATCGAACATTGCCAACCCAATACTTTATTCTCAACAACTGTTCAGTTCTCCTAGCAGCACTTCACCCCATTCTCGTTTCCTCCTGAAAAGAAGCAATTCGTTCCGGGCCATTTGTATCTTTTCTTTCAGCACCCCATCAACACTCCACATCTTCACAACCACCTTGGAAAGCAATTTATCGAATATTCTTCATTGATTCTAGGGAGCGACCGTATTCATAAATCTGGAAGCCATTTAAATCCAACTTCTCCCGAAATAATTGTTGGATCAAGATCATAGAGAGGTAGAGATTAATTTATTTATATTTCAAATAGAATAGAGTCAACCAGTCACTTCAATTCCCCAAACTTGGAATGCACTCATTTATCTTCTTCAATTTCAATGAGGTCTTCTGAATTCTCACTCTCATACATTCCTTGAACTACAGATAAATATACAAAATAAAAGTAACCTTCTCGTGTAAAGAGACTTGAACATTTAATCGCCAGCCTCATATCGCATTCTTACTCGTGCCTAACTATACAACCACACATTCTCTATTTTTTCATCAATCCCACATAAGAAAAAAACAATGAGATATGAGAGGGAGAAGCGGAAAGCTTTCAGCGAAGGCGAGCGGGCACTGAAATCAAGGCTCCAAAATGAAGATGGAAAATTTCAAAGACACGAAGAGGCAATACTGTAGGTAAAACTGAAGTGAGAAAGTGAACCAACAGTAGAAGACGTATGGGACAAGCAAAGACGTTAGCGAGTCAAAGAGGCAACTAGGTAAGTACAGAGGAAAAGAGAGAGGTGGTTTTCTCCAACAAACAGGCTTGGAGTGTGTCTTGGATTTAAGCTTTGTAGCAGGCGCACCAGGCACGAAGGATAGTGAGCTTGTTTCGCAAACAGTTAGGAAATGGCTAACGCCGAGGATAAAGTGGTATCGGAACGAGACGATCGTCGAACAGATGCTGAGCCATAAAACAACCGCTTCCTCTCTTCTTTCCATCGTGTTCACCCTCTATCGCTATCATCCCCCTGACTGAGGAGAAAGGAAAAGAACGCAGCCAACTAGCATTCCTCCTAATGGGCCAAGACAAACTACCCCCTTTCCCTCCATCCCTTCATCCTCTCACTGCGATACTCCGGATCCCTGTTTTGGTGTTTAGTGTTGTATTGCGTTTCTTCTCGGTAGAAAGAATTGTTCTTCGATACTCGTTTCTTCAATTTCCCTTTCCACCCTATCAACCCTGGAATCTTTAACTTTATCTCCGCTCCCTGAATTCTCTAGGCTGTCACACGTGAAAATGACTCTGGCACCAATTCAATTTATTTCTCTTGTTTCTCGGTCTCAATGGATTTTTTATTAACGGAGAGGTTAATTGTTGGTTTTATCTGGGATAAATTGGGGCATGATAAATTTTGAAAATGCTCCGGGGTGACAAGACAAGAAATATATAATGGACAGGGGGATTTTCTCCGTTGGTGGTGGTGGTGGTGATGGGAGGATTTGGGAAATACAACCTGGAATGGTAACATGCGTCCATCGGGTAGCATGGAAATACGGGCGGAATATATGAATAACATTGGCGAATGCTAACACCAGCGTTGCGTATTGAATATCTGCACAAACGCTCCAACATACCTATTCCACCTTGATTACAGACGAATCTGTAACTTCGTTAACGATCTCCAAACTCGTGTAAATTTTGAGATTAAATGTGGGGGGAAAAATGAGGGCTTTCGGAGAGAAGTGAAGTCTCCCACTTTTTGGATAATGTTACAGAATAAAATTAAAAAAACTCCATGAAACAGAGTTAATGAGATTTGAAATTAATTGAGAAAAATATATATTTTTCTCATTTCGTTAACGTTTGCAGATGGCAATGCTACTATTTCATAATACATTCTTCATTTCTCAAATATAATAATCTCCATAAAATTTATTTAATTAATAAACACGAGGTAAACCGATTACGCTGGAAACATTCGTGAAAGAAAGAAAAAAAAATTCCCTAAAAATTTAAGAGTCTCATCTTTCAGAATGATTCGTGATTCTGGTGGGCAGTGAGGGTATTAAATTCACTTCATTAGAGTTCAACTTTTTCCGGTATCATTTGCGAGAAAAAACATTGCAACACCCCTCCCCATCCTTGCGTCAGCCAGACGGCGGTGGTTAGTCGGACGAAAAAAAGTTGAAATTAAAACACAAAAAGCGATAAAAATAAACATGAAAAAGAAGAGGTAGAGAAGCTGTGCGTACGTACGCAGAGGATTAATAATAAAAATGGATAATAATGGGCAGAATGAAGCAGTGATATGCCTCCTTCATTTTCTTTTTTCCATGTCTCATTAAAAAAGAAAGGGGGAGTTATTCACCAGTCCGTTGTTATTTCCACAAGTGTTCAACGACCTGACCCAAAGAATCGACGTTATCAGAATTCCGAGGTGAACCATCAAATTTACCCCTGACTTTGGCTTCACGAGTGTCATTGAGAGGTGTCACTTCGTGGTATATTCGTTTGTATTTTCCCGCCACTCATCATTATACATGATAACCCAGGCCATGGATATTATTGTCGTGATACGAAGTACGCAGTTGTGAATACTCGAGGATCCCGGGACATCTCGAAATACAAATAATCACGAGGACTTCTCTCCCCCTCAGTTATGGAGTTACCTATATTCATACTTTTTTAGATTAGAGATCATAACGATGCATCAATGACTTACGAGTGCATCTCCACATTCTCGTTGCACTTATTAAATCGATGTTTCAACAATGCGGTATAAAAGAGTGGAATGACATCAGAGCAACACAGAAACTTCCTGAGGAATTGGACTCCTTACTACCAAGTTGAGTGACACCATAACTTCATTTTAATGTCGACTTTAGATGAATTCAGTTATTATTTCGTTCATTGGAAGGGGGACGTGATTTCAGTGATTTCATTTGATTGACCCTTCGATTAAACTCACCTGATTCCAGTGAATTCGGTTGACTTTAAAACGACGTCAAATTGATCTCAGCATCGAACAGCACCGTAACTTCAAGATTGGGTAGCCTCTCAAAACGTTCACTAAAATTATAGAGCTGACAACCAGTGACAGAAAGAAAAAAGGGCCAGCATTCTTTCAGCTCTATTACCGAGACACACTGCTAAAACTTGGTATGATAAAGTTCCTAGAGAAACAATAATTACTGTCAATCTTTTTAGCGCCAATCATTACCACTTGGTAGCCTCCCTGAAAGGCGTTGGAATAATCAATGATCCCAGCTGCTCCTGTGGAACATCAAGTCAAACATTTCATCACGTCTTTTGGCATTTTCCTAAATATGTAGACCTAAGACAGTAGTTAGTTGACAAACTAAATAAATCCAACTATGTAACCAATTACCACTGAAAAATTTGCAGCTGCAACTGCTAAAAGATATACAAAATTTATTTGTAAATATTTAAAAGACTGTACTGAATCTAAATCGAATTAGGCCCTAAAGGAAAAATGTTTCAATGGCTAGTGTAATGTTAATGACAGTAGAAGGAGTTGATCATTTTTGCACTCACGATTTTTTTCTGAATTCTATAAGAACATATAGCGAATCGGAAATTCTCAATTTATGGCACATTCCATTGAATAGTTCTTCAGATATCGATGATATTATTCATTTGTATTATTTTATTTCTTGTCTATTTTTCAATTTTGGAATAGGACTATGAAATTATTGAATTTTTAGTCGTAAATAATTTCAATTTAAACCCCCTATTTTGAGTACTCAATTGCAATCAGTACAGACAAATGAACAAATTCCTAATGGTGTCCACTTGTCAACTGCCACACGGCGAGAAACAGTCCGTAAAATTTACGGAACTCGTAGTTGGCTCATCCATTATCGGGGAAATTTTTCGCGATAGTATTGTAGTTTTTCATAATTGATTTAGCCAAAAATTACGAAAGTTTCTGGAAAAATTCCATGAGAATTTCGAAATAGATACATAATTTTCCTTCAATATTTCTCTCCGTGCACCAATGAATATCTAGGTAATTAAAATTTCAAAAATGGATTCTCCCGAATTTTTTTTTACCAAGTTGACATTCTCATGATAATTTAGACAATTTTTTACCGGCAAGGAGTTTCTGAAAGTGCAAAACATCAAACCTTACATGCACTGAGAGAAAAATATAATTTTTTCACATATAATACCACAAGTGGTTCAAAATTATCGAATATTTCCCGATAGATTCGTTGCAAACAAATGAAGGAGTCAAGTTTTTCAGGCTAAAAAATCACGAGTGCGAAGCACGAGTGATTTTTCCTGAAAAACTTGACGACTTCATTTGTATGCAGGGAACCTAGAGGGAAATATTCTATAATTTTGAAGCTCGAGTGGTATTCAGGGGATTATTTTTCCTATCCAAATTTCGGCCAAGAGAATTGTGCCATGACATGAAAAGAGGTTTATTTGGTTAAGTGTCGTTTGTTTACCAAAATATTCAAAAAATTATCGCATATAATACCACAAGAGCTCCGAAATTATCGGATATTTCCCGATAGGTTCGTTGCAAACAAATGAACGTGTCAAGTTTTCCAGTCTAAAAATCACGAGCGCGAAGCGCGAGTGATTTTTCTGGAAAACTTAATGAGCTTATTTGTTTGTAGGGAACCTTGAGGGAAATATCAGATAATTTCGAAGTTCGAGTGGTATTCGGGGGATTATTTTTTCCATCCAAATGTTGGCCGATAGAATTGCACCATGAGACATAATCTTCAACGAATTGCCATTTAATCTGTCAGATACAATTGAGGGTTACTTCATCATTTGTTTTTTTTTTATATAGGCAACATGCAAAATTTCCAGTGAAATTTCCAAGAATTTCCGCTGAAATACCGTGTTGGCTATACAAAATAACGTCGAATGGTGCAATCCTATTGGCCAAGATTTGGATGGGAAAAATAATCGCTGATATTCGAGGTAGGCTATACAAAATATCAACAAATGGTGCAATTCTATTGGCTGAAATTTGGGTGGGAAAAATAATCAAAAAAATATTGAATTGGTAGAATTATATTTCCCTCTCAGTGTGCCTTTATTCACACATCGTAAAGAGACCAAAGCATATTCCGATTAGAGGACCAATAGGAGTGCAGGGAGTATTGCACGTCGCACACTACTCAGTTCGGTCGATGGCGACTAATTGTTATTATAAACTTACCAGCACAGGTTTAATCATAATAGCTGCGGGCTAATTGGATAGATAATTAAGGGTAAAGGTAATTGCGGGCGTATATGGATGCAGATGGAGGGGGTGAGATGCCTACACCGGTTCCACAGCTTTCAATATCGCTTACGGCAACATAACGCGATCATGCCAACGGCTGTCAATCGGCAATCTCAACACATTCATTAATGTTATAATCACAATGTGCACGAGAAATCAAGACCCCATTTCCAATGTTTTATTTCCAATCACCGTCACGTTCCAATACACGTTCCCGCAATCGACGATTTGCGATCAAGATTTTCTCTGGGCCTTTATCGCCGCGAGAGGCATCATATTTCTCATGACAGTTTGAAAAATTGTTATCAATAAATGCACAACATCTTCCAAACAGGTGCCCGATACTAATGTCACGAATTTATCTAGCATTGGCTTCAGCTGATCGACCAGGGGCTGGAAGAGTTTCTCAGCTGTCGCTAGACCATTGTCACTCATTGGATCGATCATAAGCCTCGCTGTCAGTTCATCTACATCTCCATCCGTGTCATCTACACCTGAATCATTCATGTCAACCTCAGCATGCGCTGCTGGCACGTAGTCATGCGTTATTTTTCCCGGTAAACTTCTCAAAATGTCCATCAACTTGTGTCCTTCACTCGACTCAGCAGCGATCTATAACAAATCTTTTGATTTAAATTCCACGCAATTGATATACTCACAGAGCCAACGAGGAGGGGATGATACTCAACATGTCCTTGATGCTCCGAGTTTCCATTGACGTTGACCAACAATGGAAAGAGGACTAGAGCGATCAGTTTCATTCTCCCGTTAAATTTAGCAAAAGCCACAGGGAGTGTGTGAACCCTAGTAAATCCACCAAAAACTTTTCACTCCCATATATACTCCCCTAAAACTCGTATATCATATGGCTAGATGTTGGTAACACTGTACTGGCGATCGTATTCGTTGTATTTACAGAGAGACGAATTGTCGGGTTAACCCAATTTTTACTAGGGAGATAAAAACCACATCGAGTACATTCGTCACAGCAATATCCTTCTGATCATCAATTCAACGTTTTATTTACGACCGAGTGTGTTATTGCAGTTGAAATGACCGAGTTAAATCAGTTTTTTTTTTATGCTCAATCACACGGGGAAAAAAAATTGTTTTTGCATAATATCCATTTACTTCAAGCAACTATTTATAATTTCAATTATAAAGTCTTGCAATAAGTATGAGCATTAAATAATTCATTGAAATTCGTCCCTCAAGAAAATCAGAAACTTCGAAGAAATGAATAATTTTTATTGCAGTTCATTCAAGATCATGTACAAAATACTGATCCTCTAGAGTAGGGAAATACTATTTTGAAAGTAAATATTTCTCTGAAGTGATTATCTTGGACATGCAGGGAATAAATTGAGCAGCAATAATCACTTTAGTAAATAATAAATATATTACGGAACGCAACAATAAATGCTGATACACTTCGAGCGTCTTATTTGCACATTTTTGCTCGTTCGCTATTATAATCGACTAATCTCATCGACGCACGTGATGACGAAAATATTAATTGGGCATCGATTAATCAGTACGATTGGCAATCAGGCTATCTTTAATATCCTTTCTTGACCAAATCGACATTTGGAAAAAGTATTTTTTCCTCTCCGTGTAATGTGGAAAAAAACAATAGAGTGGCTCGAAGATCTCGGTAGATGTTGAATGATATTTATGAACGTGTATGCAGATCGAGAGGAAGTTTCAGATGGCTTCAAGAATCGGCAGGAAGTTAAACAAAAAAACATCCCAGTAGCCCTTCTGAATAGTCTGAATCGATTAAATAATCGAAGGCTGGCATCTCCTCTCTGAGAGGAGGCTTGGGCCTCGTGCTCCGGAGGGGAATAGCCGCTTCTTGCTCTCCACATGGCCGTATTTTCTCACTCTACCCCCATTTACCTATTCGGCTCCTTCTTTTCATATTCAAATGCCACGGCATTGACGCTTCAATGAATTATACTCGATGATAAATTTGTGGGCGTATTCAGGATGGACCCGGGGAGTGCACGAGAGAGAGAGAGAGAGAGAGAGAAAGAGAAAGAGAGACAGGGCTGTAAGGAGACCTTGAAATTCAACAGCGTATGCGAAACGTGTGTGTACACAATTTGAATACGTTAAAAAATCGTGGAACATCTGAAGATGAGGAAGAAGGGCCATAACATGCGGTTACTCGTGATCTTGTACCTGGACCCGAAGTATTGTCTTTCAGTTCATTTGTGTGTGATTTTTTTTATTATTCGTAGGGTCATTGTAGTTGGGCATTGAGCGGTGGATTGATGCATGTGATCGTCTTTCATTGGCGGTTTGAACGGTTGGCAGATGAAATTGCCCAAATGCTAATATTATGTTGGGGGACAATACTTACTGATGGCCTCTGTTTCGGATCAAAGTAAAAATTGTTCTTCTCATAGCAGATACCGTCTTCGAAGTGAAGTCGGAACCCTCGAGAATCGTAATAATAATTATTTGTGAAGAATGTGAAAGTTAATGAATGAAATTTAGTAAATATTCATCATTCAATTTTCTTTATCATAGAATTATAACGAATTTATTATTTTCTCCATTGAGAGATGACGATAAATGATGAATATTCTCAATTCAGCTGAGTTGATCGTCGGATAATTTTGAGTGAAGGTATATGTGGATCGAGAAAACAAAGCAACGTTTGTCGATGAAACTATTCGACTATTATATCCCCCAAGACAAGGTGAATGATTCCAGGGAGATGGAGGAGAAAGGAGAAGGAGGTGGAAATAGGATTGTCCGCACCATCGGTTAGGAATCCTATCAAGTATCGTAGTAACCAGTTGATGGTATGTGCCAGCTAGTTAGAGTTTATAATAAGGATCCCATCGTCATGTCTAACGCCCCGTCGGGCCTATCTATTTATTGGGTGCAAAATGTCTTGTGTTCAATCCCCGTGAAATGCCCAGCGGGATGAATCAGAGTATAAAAGCACTGAGGTTATAATCTATAGCCGTCTTCCGATGATCGTTTGATCGAATTGTTTTGTTTCATGTGTTTCATGAACTGTTAAAATCGAGTGCAACTTGAACTCACTAGTGATTATTCTTTATTTTCCTTGTTCCTTGTGGCTCTTTGGTAAAACTCCTTTGATGGTTCAAAATGTTTAAGCTTAATGGTTCTTTTTACCCTCTTGGACAAAAATCACTCCAATTTCTCTCACCCAAGTGTTTTATAACATACGTGGGACTATATGCCGACGACGAGAACTTTATCACGCGTGACGTAATTCCCGAAGTACACGTGGGAGAGGTTAAGGAGTAGGGGCTGGTGAGAGGACCTTATATACCACTACTGAAGGTTCATCCACCTGGAAATTAAAAATGTGGCACAATGAGCCCTTGACGGTGTACACCGAACGTTTACCGGTATGCAGTCGGGTAACCAACGTCGTCGTCGACAACTTCGTCATCTACTTGGTCTCGTCGAGGTATACACGCTCTTTTTTTTCCCCCCATTTTCCATCCAATCTCCTCTCGCACCTCCCACCAGGAGTCTCCAGACCCATTCTCACTCTTTTTTTTCCACCCTTTCCGCAATTCTGCGAAGGGCTTTCAACTAAGAGTTAACGATTTCGTAAAACTGCGATTACGATTTTTTTTTCTGTACCTCCTTTTACCTTGTGTATTTGCAAAGCCGAAGAGTTTATGCGTCAACGATCCCCAGAAGATTTCAAATGTCATTTTGAGTTTTTTTATTTGTGGAAAAGATGGTAGCGTTTCCGGGAAAAATATCAAGTAGATGTGGAATTTCTTTTTTTATACAGATTTTATATAATCAACCATCACTATTGTGAACCACCATTTTCAAATAGCTTTTATTCTTATTCGTTGCATTATACACTTAATATAACTTGTCATATTGTATATAGCCTCACGAACATATAGGTTTAGCTCCTCCAAAATTCCCAATAGATTCCCAGAAATTATAACAATAATTGCTATTATTGGTGCATCGTGCTTTTTACAATGGAAACAGTCAAAATGACCTCAGTACACCCTTGTAACCACCCATCAACGCCGGAAAAAGTGTAATTCTGATAATCCCGTCCTCCAGAAAGAACGAATTAAAATACCAACGAGGGAGGGTACTTGAATTTTCAGTGTTACATTCCCCCAATATTTCATCCCTCGACGATTTTCAATTTCAACTTTTGGGGAAACAGTTACGGGGAAAAAAACTTGCTAACCCCCTCCATCGGAGGGGTTTTTTCTTTACCACGGGTGAGGAATTAAAACCCGATCAAAGTTTATAAATGGACGAGCTTCAATATTCGACGGAGGAAGGAAGGAACAAGCGATAGCGGAGAGACTCAGGGAAGAGGGGACATCGCACAAGAGGTATATCCGGTGAGATTTTTTTCAACCTCCCTCGAGCAAGTCGGTATCTCCTTATTGAATTTTCCGCGGACTGAACGCGCCCGTTGTTACGGTAAAATCTTGGGGGTGTGGCGGCAGGCGAAGAACCAGCTCTGGCCCGATCGAGGCATCGTAAGCGAATTAATACTCCTCGACGAAGCGGAGCATCGAAGGAGGGACGATTACAATTTCACAGTGGATATTATCAATTTGACGGCCCTCGATGGGAAAGGACCTGAAGAGAATTGGAGGGGAATGAATATTCTCTTATCATTTCACGGAGCAATTTTCGTTCGATGATAATCGATTGAGAAATTTTCATTACCGAGGTGTTGAATTATATCGCTTCATTTTCTACGACAATTTTATAAGATTATACGTCCAAACATGAATTGCCGTAGAGAGGGCCAGAGCGCTAATATAAACATAAACAATGACTCCATGGGGAGAAAGAACTAAGGGTTCTTTGTCGACATTTGATCATTTGGTCTTTGTGAGCACTTGTCAGTCGACTTGAGTAGTTGGTAAGGGTCAGACGTTTCTTCCTCGTGCCACCTTGAATGAATATTTTCGAAAAGATATTGTATACCCCCCATTGGAAATATGTAGTTAGTATATGACAAAATGGATTCTCCACCGTCTGTTCCAGAAACCCTCATCCCCTATTATCATGTTCTCTTTCCCAGAATCCCAACCAATCCTTTTATCGCGCAAACCCTAACAAAGTGATCCTAGATTTTATTCCGTTATTCCTCTCGAACCCCTTATCTGGGACTTTTTCCCAATCACCCACATTGGCCCTTCTCCCGCCCTCTCCTGTAGCCCCAACTTCTCACTCTCAAGTGACACCAACTCAAAATCCTCATTCTTCAAACTCATTCATTATTATAAGAACCCTGTCAGTAGTAACTAACAGTCAGGTAAACATCCAGAGCAACATTTATCATATTGATCATTTATCAATTATCAATTTTCTACCATATGAGGTCGCACGATCTAGACCCCGGCCGCGTCAAGTGGGAGTCCCTTTGATTTTTTACTAGTTTTCGTCGAGTAACTTCGACTAATTAAATTTGAAAGTATATATTCATCGTCGACTGATTGACACAGCTCAATCATATATCAATAAAATATTTGTAAGTACATCGTAAACAATTAATTTAATGGTCAAGGGGCGGTTCTTGAATTCAGATGACATTAAATTGAGAAATAAATGGGTCTCGGGCCTCATCGAACGCTTCGTGACCCAGATAACTGAAAGGAAACCAACAGCCAAAATCTCCCCACCAACTTTCTTCGGCTTTATTCTCCCTGCACCTGCGAAAAAAACCCTCTTCTTCTCGAAGTACTATACGTAGGAGGCTAATATTTAAATGTGCGTACGAGCGATCCTCGGTATTCTACAATATCCCACCAGGATTATTCAAATGGCCGATCGTTTCAGATACCAACGATGGCGTAACCCTTTTCAAGACTCAACGAAAGGATATGAGACACTGGCTCTCATTGTCAGGCACGTCCCTTTATTCCATCCAGGAGTGTGTATTTATCTCCATCCCGATCAATTTATTTATCTTGAAAGCCGCCCTAACATTCATTGTTTCAGGAAATCTGATTCCGAACTGATCAACATGAGGATGAGATCCTCTTTCCTGTTTTCTTAACCATCTTCTGAGGGTGAAGGCCAATTTAAGAAGATACCCTGACAGACCCTCAATTAGTTCATTCAACAAATGAAAATTTACTGAGGTGGTCTTAACCGATGGAAGTCATTATTCCGATGTTTTATATTGTGCTTTTTACTTAAATTTAACTTAAATACGTAAGATGCATTGTGCTGTTCGCTTCCCTTGGAAGGAACGTAAAAATAGCGTAATTGGTACGTAATATAACAAATTTTCAGGAAATTCACCTGTGTAAACGCTCTGGCGGATTCCTTGATAACTACTGGATAGTTAGTCGATTGGGTATCGACTTGAGGATTTGGTGAATAATTGGTTGACCGTTAATCGTTGATTAGGTGATGGCCAATGAATCGGTGCTGGTTGATAAGCAGTCGATGGCTACTCAAGTATCAGTCAATGATCGATTGCTGGTCTATATTTAGCCAATCAATTCAACAGATATCGACTAGTACTTCTCACTCCTCTATCGAATGCTCGATCAGGGTACTTGGAAATTACCGTTGGTGTTCGCAGCAGCCAAACATCGATGTCCAAAATCAGGAACCTAACCCGTAGGCCAAACTGTAAGTGATATTGCAAAATTTTCCTCACATCATCTTCATCAATTCTGTACGAATCCGTCCGCTACTCATCCAAGTCTAACATCATTTCATATACATGAGAACAGAGAGAACCACAACTGGACCAAGACAATAAACAATGCATTCGCATCTGTCGATGAACAAAGCGCTGAATGATGACAACTTCAGCCAAAGGAATGGGGAGGCGCGAAATTACGTTGTCCACGTATGCAACTGGAGATACAGTGCCAGGGCGTACTGCGATGTTAGGGCGTACCATTCTCCTGGCAAACGGTAACGAATTAGGCTAAGCAATCGGAATAAGATTGTACCCGTTTGCCAAAATAGTCCAAACTCCTGGGTGCACAGTGCGGAGACAAATCCCTTGGAGGTGCACTCCATGATGAAAATACGTATACACTTTAGACAAGGGGGAGGGATTGTGCCTCGGGGGGTAGCGTAGAATCCAGAGGAATGGGCATGGCACGCAGGCAAACCCAGAAGACGATACTGGAAGGGCCGCAAGGCGACGTGAAGGGGGGGTCCATCTTGAAATGGGGGTAAGGCGGAACAGAGGATGGCGTATTTGTGTAATATTCCGTTTGTCTTGTCTTCAGAGCATTCGCTAATGTACACAACACTAGGAAACACCAAAGGAGCGAGAGGAGAAGGAGAAGATGGCGGGGGGGGGAGGAGTGACAGTACAAGCAGCACCCAACAGCTACTGGGGATTGTTATTGTACAATTTGCTAAGACTAAGGCGACTGTGTTGAGTGTGAGAAGCACCTTTGGACATCAACCTAGGGTATCGCACAAGGAGACTAGTCTTTCGCTTCCTCTCATTTCCTCGTCCAATTCAACTGGTTCAGGTGGAATAATTATTGTCCATACCTGGAGCTTCATTGGGTGAGCCATTCGTGAACAAATGTACATTAATTTTCAACTTTACTGGTTTAACATTGAATGTGAGTCGTTGAGGTCAGTGACATTTCAACGCTCGTGAATAATATTTTTGTGCTGTTGTTGGAAATGATCATCTCGAAATGTGAAATAGATTCGAGACAAAAGTTTTACCACTGACCAAAGATCAAAGTGAAGACGACCGACATCCAGTTCTGTACATGCTACGGTCTTTGCTGTCTAACGCAATAACGTAGACGTTTGTTAACTAGTGATGACATTACCCAGTCAGAAATCCTCTTGAAACGTCCACAAAACAACTGTAGATAGCATTCAATCAAAACACAAGTCGCCGACGGTTGTCATTAATAATGTGTATGATAATTGAGAATTAAATTATCTTTTCTGTAGAGATAATATAGTAACATGATCGCCGATGAGTTCAAAACGATCAATGGGTTTCCAAAAATACGAACATTATTATTATTTTTGGCTATAGATAGAGGGGGCCGGGCGCGGACTTATGGCAATGATTTTTTTTTAATTACGCGTCACAGGTTTAAACTTTTTGGGATTTGAATTCATTGTTCGTCGATTAATTTCACTCTTTAGCAATACCAAGCAGAATGACTCCATATATGAATCATTTTTTCAATGACAATTTACGACAGGAAGTTTATTTTATAATGTATATAAGATTGTTTTTTAAATAGAAATCCGCGAGCGTTGTAGAACATGGCATTTGCATGTTTAAATCATTAGGAACCAAGACAAAGTCAAAATTGTATTCGAATTATGTTTCATACGCATTGCGCATCATTACTGCAGATACTGAAAAAACTTTGTACGTAAAACCCGTCAGTATAACATGACATTTCACATTCATTTTGATGTTTAAAACCTCGTAACGCCACTAGAGGTGAAGATACGGGAATGAAACAAAAATCGTTTGAAAGCTGATCTCATAAGCTTTGAAATGGGATAGTGCATGTATTCATTAACCGAAAGTATCTAGGGCTAGGAGGGCTAAAAGTGTCAGTTCACTGGGTAACATCGATTTTTTAAAATAAGTATCATTGAGATTTACGAAGAGATCAGGTGTTTTGAATCCTTCGTAGAGGAAGTTACGAATTGACGATTTTTGAAATTTCTTTGAATTTCAAAAACTATCTTTATTCTTGTTAATATCAACGTACTGACAACCTTAAGATCATTGTCATACCCTAATATTTTCATTCACATTTTCACATTACCCTAATCCTCCTCAACGTTCCTGTTATATTGGTTAATTGAAATTAGCTCCGATCCGTCTTTGTCCTGGAAATTCGCAACCATCTTAGACCCTTCGATGCAAGTCCCAAAACCTCCCCATGCAGATCCTGAGGTGCATCGAACTGACAACTTCTGTAATTTTAAGTTTACTTTTAATTGGGCACTTTAGCCTCAACTACCTAGGTCATCTAAGCTGCGAAATTCGCTTACAAAACAGTAGTTGAAAAACTAGTGTTTCTCAAATAAAATATTAGTTTAATCATAAGAATAAATTTGTGTTCAGGCCGTTATTTATTGAGAATTCAATAATTATTATAAAGGACCGCAAAAATATCTGATGCTAATGGGTGATTGGAATTAAAGGATTTCATCCATCTGCCACGATATTGAATTTTCATTGGTAATGATGCGCTCAATGAGAAACAAAATGAAAATCACCCAGTGGATGAACCTAACTCGGTGCAGATACTCCCCTTCGACTTCAAGCGCACACATGCGCGTGCACCGTTGGCATTAAGACGCGCACCACTGGGCTCCACGGCAAACCTTCTGGAAATGGGAAGACAAAGACAGATTGAGTAGAGGTGAGTAGGTTGTTCTTACACAAATAAAACAGCACTTAGTACAGTCGAGTACTTACCTCTTCTCTACGACAACACAGACAATGGGAATATGACATCTGCCTTAGCTCCTCCTTCCTCTCTTACAACCAACGTTCATCTCTATCTATCCAGCGACAGGTAACGATGCGATACGAAACTCGTATGTAAATCCACAGGAAGATATAACTGCATTGCTAGTGGTGACGACAGACGGACGAGTTTCTCGGCGGTATGCGATGCTTCACTATGAGTCAAATGGCGATTTCTAGTTCTGAATTGTCATTCTAAATGGTAGGACATTACAATGCAGAAGCTATCAACAAAATTCCTCCTCATCTGGGCCATCATGTGCCCACATGTGCCGTTATTTCCTATGCGGGAATAAAAAATATAACTTTTTCAATGCTCAATTTACTCGCTTTCAGCTAAAGTTTTACTCCAACAATTTTGGTGTAGGAAAAAATGTGATAGCGACAAATATCTCATCTTTACATCAAACCGTTGTTGGGCCCAAGATTTGTATAATTGCGTTGTCGTTTAATATGTGGACGTACATTGCCAGCGAAGCGATGAAATATGAACAATCAATTTGTTATTTAAGAGATTCCTAAATCTGTATGGATCAGAGCTGAATTGGACTTCGACGGATCCGAAAGTCGTAAACTCTTTGTAATCGGTCAGATGACACAGCTGTGATAACCATGTACTAAACTGTAGGATCGGTAAGGTGGGCAAGAAATAAATGAGAAAAAGTCTATTACAAAAAAGAACTATAATTATGATAAAACATTAACTTGGTATAAAGATGTTGATTGAAAGTAAAAATATGCCACGATTAAAATAAGTGTTCTCTTCGAAAACCCAAAACGAACTGAGTGTCCACTCTTACAAATTTTCACTCATTCTCATCCATAGTTCCCCCTCTTCACTGCACTAAAACAAATCATCCATTGTTTAGCGGTCCGCACACTGTCTCCACTGGACCTCACACAAAAGCCCCAAAAAAGGCCTGCAAGCCATAAATCCATCACTCAGTAATACTAAACATTCCACGCTAAATTATTATCGCTAGAAAAACCATAAAAGACACAAAATAAACATATAGGCTAAATTCTACAGTTAACAACGAACTTATTCACGTAACAGAAAATCTTTGTCTTAATTTCTAAGAGTCTTTTGTAATATCTAAAGTTATTGTTCCGTTTGTCAAAAAGTCTTAAAACCCACAAAACTATGTTATTTAAATATCGATAAATTATTAGTATTTATCCCTTTAAGTCTAGAACCAGAATAATCATAAGAATAAGAGTTGAATTCTTGAATATTTTCAGCAGTTAAGAAAAATGCAAGAGTTGTATAAGAATTGGGGAAATATCGGTTTCAATCAGTTTTTCTCAACTGTTGCAAGTTGAAAGAGTCGAGAGTTGCCATTTTTGCATTAATTAGCATTGTTTATTAATGTCGACGAGGGGGTGGCTACCGTTTTCTCTGAACTCTTGACTGATGTTGCGGTACCAGATTTTGTTGATGGTTCAAGCATTGGGAATGATTCATTTGTGTTGGCAGCTAATCAGATTTTCCTCTAACCCACATTGCTGTATCGCTCGGGGGTCGAAGCGATTTGCAATCACCGACTGATTATAATATATGATAGACATTTCTATTCACTGAAGTTAATTTAGTACATATGGTTGCGTTGATCCCTTGTAAAATGGGTACTAAAAATATTCTCAAGTCCTCCACAGGCCACTACGGGGCATCTTCGGGTATATATTGGCTGGAAATGAAGGAAGAGAGCGCCGAGGGCGGATTCGGCCTCGACCACCCTGTGCAAAACTGCCTGTACAGCTCATCTATATAACTTGTATAACAAAACAAAAAGCTGGGGCGCGCGTAACACGATATGAAATGCACGAGTTTGGACGTTTTGGCATCTCGACAAGCCGACAATCAACTCATCGAGGCGTGCGGATGCATTTTTATTATATATTATAGACTGCCCGATACCTTCCAACATATCGTACGTCACTCACAATGTCAGTCGCTAACGTACCGTCTCGAACGTACTTTCATAAACGTACCGGGTGCTGTCTGAGAACAATCTTTGTGTTGAATTTTTTTTTAAGGTTTTGGCTAAGAAAGGGAATCAGTTGGGAAAGGGTGATTGGGGCTGGATCTATCAGGGTTATAATCACCCGTAGAACCCAATCTAAGAATACTGAATACAAAGAAATGAGAGACATGAGTCAAGCAGGAAAAACTTGATTCAAGCTGACCTACTGGCCCAACCACAACGAGTTTTCAACGTGAATCAATTCGTTCGCTTCGATTTCAATTGAGTAAATAATCACTTGACACCTATTTGTGCAAAACCATCCAACTTCTAACTCCCACACGGAGAGGAAGATTCAGTAAAAATAACGTATCTTTCCTGTAATTCCGGAGCTAAGAGCGGTGGTCGTAATTTTTACGGAACTCTCACTGAACTCTTCCTCAACATTCCATAATTTTTCTTCGAACCGTTTGTTAAAAAGTACCATATTGTTACGTAAAATTTCTCAAACAATTTCGGAATCAATTAGCAAGCTGCGAGTGCCATAATTTCTGGTGAATATTTTACTCCGTCCGTTAAACCGGAAATCAGAATTAGCGTTACCACAGTTATATCACCTGAAACGAGTCGAAAATCCATCGAAATTAACTCCAGCTCCATGTGAATGATGAATCTTTTTTTTTTTAGTGCACCCGGTAGAAAGTTCGAATAAGCTCTCCTCCTCGTCTCAGCTATACACATAATTACAATCTGATAGAGTCCGTCGTCCGTAGCTTGAGTGGGTTGATTCGCTTTCGCATACTTGTTCTTGTTTGAAATACGTCAAAGGTGTATTCCCTCGGTGGTAGGACGTGCCGATCTCGAAGGGCCTAGAGGCCCCTCGGGATCCCCCCCCGCCGGAGTAGCCAATCGCCGCGGACCCCTTCGGTCAGCGATGCGCAACGAAAAGCTGAAGAATCATGCGGTCACTCGTGGCGCCGATACTTCGATCCTGTTCCTGATGGGGACCGGCAAGATGGCCGATGAATATTCGATTTTTTGGGGCGGATCAGTTGGTCCCCGGGTAGGGTTACCATTTGTCGGTGTTTCGGGAAATATCTTATTGATTTTCAATTGTCATACTCAATCAAATGAAGTCGATACCGCGAATGATTGAAGTTTTGGGAGTGACGTCGGTGATATTTCATTGAGACTTCGCTGTAATGCACCTTACATTAAGGGGCCAAAAGAATTTTCGGGAAAAATAGGACGCCGGGACGGTTTCATGAATTAGACGGAAAGAAGTATCGAATTCAGGGATGAGAGATAGATGACAACGATTGAAATTGGGGGATTGAATAATAGCGGAGATTGATAATGCTCATGTAACAATTACTCAAGCAACACCTGCCGAAAAATCGGTTAATATATTCGTGGAGAACACCTGCTTCCTGCGCATCACGAAGAGGCTCAGTGATTGTGGTTAATAATTGTAAATCCGGTGCGGGATACCCATTCAGGTTATTTGTTGAATCTGTAATAGCTATATAATAATTTAAGTACAATATCAGTACACATATCATATTTATCATGAATGTATATTTCCGTGGATGAATTTTTCAATTTTCAACGAGAAATAGAATTGTTCAACTTAATAATTCTGAAAATATTATGGTAAAGAAAATAATAATAACTTATTGGATGATAGAGCGAATCACGAGATGAGAATCAAAAATTAATGGTTTAAGGATAAAAGTGATTTGTTTGGTCAGCACATAATGGTTGTCTACTTTTGACTAAATGTTGGCAAGTTGTCAGGCAACTGAAGGTTTATGTAGATTTCTTTCAAATTTTCTAAAAGTGAATATAGATGTGCTCAAGTAGAAGAATGAAAAGAGGTAAATTTGAAAAACGAAGGAAAAAAATGAAATGCGTGACTTCTTTGGAATTAAATTCTGAATACTAGAAAATCAACAAGTAAAAATCTATTCCGCATTAATTGGAATGAGAGATGCGAAAAGACAATTTTAGTTTTGAAACGTGTATAATGAAAAAAAAAGTTGGCAGCATTTGACGGGAACAGTCACTGAAATTTTCAGATTTTTTGAAAAGTTAAGAAATATCTTAATTTCAAGGAGAAACTCATTTCTTCTTGAAAAATTGGGACAGCAACAGAAAACTGCCCTTGAAATACTACATGAATCCTCACAAAAATGCAGGATTAATATTTAAAAGGAGGAAAAAGAAATCGAACTGTGTAAACAATGTACATGATATTTTAAGAAACAAACTGATAGTGTCAATCAATCATGTAGATTTACGCACTTTAAATAAACACAAAAAAAACAGAAAAGAGAAGGGACCTGTGACATCCATCTCAAATACCTTATCATGTTTCCTATATTCATCTCGAATCAGAATAGAGCATTAGAAATCTCACAATCTCGATTCCCATCATTAAAAAAAAATTTCCGAGCTCTTCTGCTGTTCACCATAAGACGGCTGAAGGAGTTAACCACGCTGTACGCTAATTACCCTCAGCCATCGACATCTTTGCCCAACGATTCCTTCCCGTTCAATATCATCCATCATCTAGAATAAAACTTCATCAAACAATCCGTAATATCTATTCCCCTCAGCACTCTCCAGATTTATTTATTATTTCTGGCATTGAACCGGAGTAGTCCCATAAATCATCGAATTCACCGTCGCAGTTCCATAAACCCCTCTCCCACGCCCATAATATTCACCTCCGATTGAACCCCCTTTTCAATACCCCTTCACCATTCTCCTCTCGACAAAAAAAACGATAAGCATCTTACCTCGACGTATTCAATTCCGAAAGACGCCGAACCTCGAAGAAAAACGAGGAGATCGAGAGCGAATATAAGTCCAATTTTACCAACTGGAAAAGCCCTTTGTGTCCCTACACGTCACACTCGACTGACTTTATAGGTCGACATCGATTTTGCGTCTCGATGATACAAAATGCACTCATACAATCCCCACCAAAAGTATTCCCCTCCCCGCCGAGTGGTTTCATCCACACTTTTTTCCTCCTTTTCATTCTCACCTTTCTGTCTCCTCGAGGGCGAGTGCAGACGTGACGATCTCGCTGTTGACGGCTCCGGCTGGATGACATTGAAAAGAGAATAAATAAATTTAAAAAAATATATAAAAAAGTCTTTCGAATTGACGGAGGCGATCACCTGTCGACTCGATTCACGCAACCGAGTCGATAAGACGGATGACTATTGTCGTTCGCGTCCGGTTGCATTATTGATATGTATATATATATATGTGTGTGTATCTATGTATATGTATATCTTCACCTCTTCAAGTGCCCCTCTCAAACTTATATTTATTCATTAACAATTACCGCGCTCAACGGGTGCGAGTTATCGAGACCAACGACAGTTGTGATCTCAGATAGTGAGTCGAGGGGCTACTCAGTCCCAAATTGACTGACACCACAACTTCATTTTCAAGTCCATTTCAGATGAATTCAGCCATGATTACAGTAATTGAAAGAGGGACATGATGTCAGTGACTTCCAGCTGCAGAACCAATGACTTCATTTTATTTCCATTTTGTAGTCAACAATTGGAATTGGAATGAAGTTATTGAAATTATAATAAATATCACTCTTTATTTCTAAATTGATACCTTCTGTACTACAAACATAATATACATGTATCTATGAATGGCTAGGGCTCATCGGTTTAGCGACATTGATGCGAATGAGTCAATTGCTGGAACAATAATGTTGGTAGAGAGATTAAACGGCATCAAAATCGACTTGGTCGATTGTAATTACCAGATTGCAGTGACTTCGGTTGATTTTAAATTGATTTTAAATTGATTTCACCATCGAGTGACACCCTGACTTCAAGAGTGGGTAGCCCTTGGGCATAATAATTCGCTGAAAATATATACATAAATTTTTTTTTCCCTTTCATTTAATCTAGACACGACACGGGCTACTCTAAATGCCTAACGAGCCAGCATTTATATGCGATCCACCTCATTTCAACACTTTGTATCGCGCATGAAATCGACCTAATGAATCAATGGCCACTATCCACTATCCGAATGCCTTCTCACGATGGTAACAAAACTAGTCATCCACAAACAACACCATCACGGAAACATCATTCACAAAGGAATCCTCCCTTCTCATTCCGTCGACTTTCGAAATTCAAACCCCCGGATCATTGAATACAGGCGTTTACGTGTGTGAAGTGGGTATCAATGCACTAGTGTATCCGGGATTGAGTGTCGGAGTGAGAGAGATTATTCTTCATAGAAGGAAAAAAAGTCTCGGTACTATACGCTGATCTGCCCTTTCACGGGTGGCTTAACTCGCCGGGGACTCATCACGAGAAATCGTATATTATTGGACATCCACTCACGCGCGCGTCGTCTTGACGTAATCTTCAGTTCTGAACGAAAAACTTTGCTGTTGGTAAAGAAAATAAGGGGAATGAGAAAAGGTTCAGCCCTTTTATTCTCCGATATTGGGCATCACGGTGATACAAAAAATCGTTTCGATTGAGACTTTATTCGCTAGAATCAAGCTTTCAAATTCAAAATGAAATTCAAGTTCTTTTTTTTATTGCATTCGTGAATCGATCGATTAAATGTCAATTTAATCCTCCGGACCATCCGATAAAAAAAAATAGATCCCTCACATCGGATTAAACGCTACTAAAATATCGTTAATTATAAATCGATTGTTTAAAGACTCCTCACTTGATGTGTCTTCTTAACATTAACAATAATTTACAATAATACTATAAAGTTTGATTTCATTAATAAATGAACAATTACTTTAGTGAAGGTTTTCGGACGGAAGTGTAGAGGTTACGTATTCCCTTTCGAAATATATTTCACCTGTTAATGATCTGTAGGAGCGATCTGGAGGAACGACTATCTTTCGGGAACATCATTCTGTCATTCTTCCTGGAGCTCGTGCACTCCGCGTCGTGTATTTAATACACCAGACCAATTATTTAATTGACTTGCGTCGTCTTTATTGTCCATTAGAAACAACAGTACCTATAGTCATCACCTCTTTTGTTAATTAATTATTTTCTGTTGGACGAACTGAGAAACACTGTCAGAACTGTCTGGTGACGAACATTTTTCGAGCGACGTTGCCAGCATCAAGGTGAACGCGTCATACTCCGCCTGATATGGAATATCGTGATGGCAACGTCGCAGCGAAAAAAACGTGAGCGGCCCAGTGCTTTCCGCATGACCAATGGTATGCGGGGGAGAGCGACGATTCGTTAAGAGTTGACTCAACTGAAATTCTCAGATTTTGCCGAATCGTTCCAAATGCCTAGAAAATGTTTGAATTCCTTCGAACTTTCCAAAAAATTCCTTAATATTTTCAAATCCCTTTCCCTCAAAATTTCTGTCAACCCCTGGAATCCCTTCAAGTTTTCTAGCGGGACTTTTGATCTCCTCGTATCTGTTATCAAGTATTTGCGTTTTTTCGAAACGTGCGGAGGCTTTGAAATTACCTTAAGAAATTGTGAAATTTCTACCATTTGAATAGGTAGCGTGGCTGTATAAGAATTTATTTCCAAATGATCACTCAATATTAAATAAAACGTGGAATCGTGTAGCCTTTAGTCGGGTCCATCGATGAGGTTAGTCTACAAAGTTTTTTATTCGAATTCTGTCAAATGAAATATCCATTTATTCTCATTGGAGGATATGGAGGCCAGTGACCCAATTTACATCGATCGTCAATTAACGCCTCTTCGATATCTCCCTGTGAGACACCTCCGTTCACAAAATTTTCATGATTGAAGGTCTTAGGTTGGAGTTTAACCCTGGCCGGCTCAGCACAACGCTGAGTAATCAAACAATTAAATGCTTCTCGCTAGGTTCATCTGCCACCTATACTATGAAATGGTTTTGGAGAATGAGTGGGAATCCGCCAACGCCTAAAGACGACCACAGCCGATCTCAGCAAAATAACCCTTACCCATCGATATCAGAGTTCAGCTATGGGCGGAGAATTGTGGATTCTCACCGAGTAGCTAATTGAGTGGTAACTTATAATTGGAAGTAATTGGAGGTGAAAATTGTGCTGATGCTATTCGGAGATCTTTTACATTCTTCACGATAGCTGCAACGAAATCGAATAAGCGTTTGCGCCTCTTCAATTTTATTCCCATTAACCAGGAGATGAACTGATTCTCAGATGGACCGTAGAGTGTTAACTATACGCTGCTACGAAATTACGTTTGAAGTTTCAAGAAAGAAAATAGAACCCTTTGTACAACGATGAAAATGTAGTGAGAAAAAATATTCCATTAGAAAATTCATAAATATACTGTAGGATCGATTGATGAAAAATAGAGACTGAGTGGTTTGTTATTTGTTTGTATAATTATGCGGGAGTGTGAGTGCGATGTAATGGCAGTGATTAAATTTAAGAGTTTGTTTAGACGGAAATGTTAGAACCGCTAAGTTTTTAATTTATCTTGTATGTTGATCCGCAGCATCAGAAATGCAAGGGTGAAGGGGAAAGTGTTTGCGTTGTTTAGGGTTTTTGCGGATTTTTTTGCTCCATAAGGCTGTTCTTTGTCTGGCCGTATGAGGTCATATCTGGGACACAAACGACCCTCTTCAAATTAAAGACGAAAAATGAGTGCGTTTTAAGTTCCGGAAATTGGAGTGAGTTCAGTTCTGACTTGACTGGGTGCGAGTGAGGATGCACCTTTCCATTTACGTGATACGTCAGTTTGTATTTTATAATCAATAAATTTTGTTATTTAATACAATACTGTAATAAGAACAACTACAACGTTTTCATTCGCAAGCCAGCAAAACATAATTCTGGAAACTCATAATGAGAACGAATTTCGTCTCGTAATTTATTTGTTGCCGCATCGACGGAAACCCGTTATGCGCTGTTGTCGGACTCTGGCCGGACGCGTCCCGTCGCTGGAGAGTGAATTCGGCAACGTCGAAGCCGAAATACCACGCGGATCCCTGTGGAGGTGACCAAATTGCAGGGTGGCCTATGGTAACGAGACAGGGCTTAATAATATTCACTACCTGATATGCATGAGTCCCGATTGCATCTCATTGGATATTTTTTTTTATGATGGCCCTTAATAAACGTCAAAAATTGATCTCGATCAACGAAGCTTTGAATAAACAATGAAAGATAAACTAATAAGCTGGTGATATGGAGTACAGTTTACCCCGACGTTAAAACCTGAAACTTGGACATTGCACGATCTTTTATGAGCTATAAAACTTCTCAAAAGTGAAGGGATGGACGGTGCAAGGAAAGTATTCTCACAAAATTGAAAACTTCACGAGTATGAATATTCATGATTCAACGGCTTTTAATATATATTTTACGATCGAGACCTCTTTGAGAGTATCACGCGTATGAAAATCCCGCAGCTCATTGTTGTTTAGTTGGGCAAACGACAGTAATAGGATTTAAAGAGTTCTAGGCCAAAGATAGTGAGTGATAATCTCCTTTGGACTTATAACAGTCAAAATGTTTATTTTTAATTTTTTTTTTTTTTCAACTGCAATGAAATCGATAAATGGAGAGTGCAATGATCCGTTGACCAATTTATGGCGCAGCCCCCAGCTCCTTAGACGCTCAATTTAGTAGCTTTCGTATCCACCCAAAATGCCAACGATAATTAGCATAAATTTGAAAATAAAAGAAATGGGTTCCCTCCTCCGTATTTTTATGCGGCCGTTTGGTTTTACGATCGAACCGACAAAATATGGCTGAATGATTATGCTCCCTGTAGGCAGGGGGTCCGATTTTATATCTCACTTTCTTTGTTATTTTACTGCAAATCGTTTGAATCATTGACAGGAACTTTAAATGTGAAGAATCGTATCTTCATTCTCCGTAAAAGAATGCCATCTTCTTTTTATTTCCACCGTCAAGTTTATAAAAATATACAACTCCATCTGTGACAAACGTTATGACTTTTGTATGATATGTATGTCATTCCACATTCGAAGTTCTCATATTCCAATGGAAGCGACTGATTCAAATAGAGGTAAAACGGGAATTGATGATTTTATTTCGGGTACACAAAAAAGAATCGCTATTTCCAGTGAAATAAATCATTGATTTAATATTGTTTGTGGAGAATTTTTGTGTTCGAAATTCCGAATTATCATTTGCGTCAAATTTAACTCTAGGTTTCTGATCATTTCATAATGATTTTATTATTTACGATTTATAAATATAAATTTGAATTTTGATGTTCGACTGTTCCAAAAAATGATATTCTGCCCGAAGAAATCTAATTTAATAGTTAAAAGAATCAAATTGTTTAAATAATTTTGAAAATAGCCAGTGATAAATAATTGATATTCAATGAACAAAAATTATGAAGCCTCATAATTACTTCAAATTACAATATTTATTCAAATGACTCATTGATTACCTAACAATAATAACAATAATGATAATAAAATAAAATACAAATGGAAGTTTCTGGTAATATGTTAGATTGAAATTACTTCCGACTCTGTCGATGAGCCAATTAATAAATCAATTTCCTTTTCCAATAGTTCGAATAAGTCAAAGAAATTTACTAGCTGTAATCATTTAATTTCAACAGTACGAGAATTGAATGATGATATCGTTATTGTGGATTTTTATTACCGAAACCATCTACTCAATTTTTTTTTCAATCATAAAAAGCACTGTTATAAAATATTTTATAACTCCAACTAAAATACGTCATTAGAAAATAATTATTTGAATGCCGACTGATGTGTCAATAAACTCTCATAAAGAATTAACTGCTGTCACTTGAAAATGGTGGAATAATTAAACATTAATCGACATGCTGTCGTTTGTCTCCTATTTCCAAACTCCCTGAGCGGGTCATTCCGTTATGATTGTCAGCATGTCGAGATATGAGAACAACTGAAATACTCAAGACATTTGTCTGGAATTGTCTATCGAGAATACATCGAATTCACGGTGAATGCATTCCCAAAGTCTGGGAATATTATAAAGATCCTGTGATGCTGTGAGAGCCCCTGCGGTGTATTCACGCGGAGGTGGTTCGACCTGGTTGTCAGTTTGACAGGACTTCGACTTGTAGAAGGGTACAACCCAGTATTCGTGATACACCCTCCCGTCTTTCCATTGTACATCTGAAGTGCCTGTCTGCTATTGCTGAACATGATATGGGATTAATCATTACAGCAGAATGGATACAGAAAAAGGAACGAAGAACGAATTAAAAAATGCAGAACTGATTTAGCTCTCCAGTTGACCATTTAATTAAAATAAAAAGTGACGGATATTGTGTTGAATGTACCCGATTTTATTAGAAAATTTGATCAATACTTGTCATATTTCTGACTGGTGAGTGAGGGAAAACCTCGATTTCATTATTTAACAAATTATTTCTCATAACTTTGATAATTATCTTCCTTTCCGTTTCCTCGCGTAGGTGAATTGAATTCCATTGAAATTGAATTGAACTAAACAGAGCCACGCCATTCACATTTTTCTTCGAACCTTCACACTCAGTCAAAATCATACAGGGATAGGATTAATTTATTTTAAAAGGACAACAAAATTTATTGATTATAAACTAGAGATTGACTTATCATGTAGAAGAAAGGCGTATACTCACTCGCAGCCAGTCAAGCCGGAACTGAACTCATTCTGATTTCCCAAACTTCAACCGCGCTCATTTTGCTTCTTTAATTTAAATGACGTCTTCTCACTCACTTTTATCCTTCCTCAATACTGTCTTTGTTCCAGAAATGACCTCATATGGCCGAACAAAGATCGCCCTTATGGGGCAAAAAAATCCACAAAAATTCTAAACATTACCGCAATGAAACTGTCACGCCACGTAAACACTTTTGCTTTCACACGTACATTTCGTATGTTAGAGATAAACATACAAAGTACATTTGAAGCTTAGCGTTTCTGACAATTCCGTCTAAACAATCTGTAGAATTTAATCGCTGGCGTCATATTGCTCTCTCACTCGTGAATAACTATACAAAGAAACCGAGCACTCATTCTCTATTTTGTCATCAATCTCACACTGAGATTGTAGTGAATTTCTTTGGTTTCCGGTAGCTCAGTTGGGACGAGTACGCGGCGCGATATTAGAAGACCTGGATTCGATTCCCGGCTGGATTAAAGTGCCATTTTTTTCTCTTCCCAATTCTCATTCTCTTTAAGGTTTTTTTTTTTTAAACCAAAGCTCAACGTAACAACATCGCAGATCGAACACTACCCATCGCTAATTTTTCTCCTTGCAATCACAATAATAACCATAAAATGGACACTGACCTGAACAAAAGTGGACGGAGAGAGTCAGGATGACGTTGAGACCCCAATTTGACCCCTCGCGGTACCGACCAACAGTGCAGGGGCCCCCAAGATTCGATCTACTTGGTTATTCGTCTCCGGAGTTATTCTGGCGAAACCCGTCCAAATTCGTCTCGTCAAAAAATTATTTTACGCGCATTTCGCCCGATTTTTTGTTTCATTTCCTTACTCCTTCACGCATCTCCCAGATATCTCGATCCACCTCCCGGTCTCTCGTGACCCGGTGATCTCCGTCTTTCACTTTATTTTTTATATGTGTATTGCGCTTGTACACTTCCACATCTAGAGCCCCTGAAAACACAGCTCGGCGATCCTATCGCTGAGATTTAGAACGTGGCTTGCCGATCTGGTAGCACGGATTCCGGTCGTTTGTTCGTGGAATTCACCGGCTAATTGGTACCCCGCTCCTCGTATTCCAAAATGCCTCACCATGACGATGTGTATAACACGAATGTCGACATCGGGTCAATTGAATTTTAATTCAAAAACCAGGTATTTATTTCTGTATGATCATGAAAATTGTTGTACAACTGGAAATACATGATTTTCTGGGTGGATTGACAATAAAATAAAATTGAGCTTGGGATAAGAATCGCTTGGGCTGTGGATTGAATAATTCAGGGTATTGGTGGGACCAGAGAACTTACAGTTTCTCAATGTCGTTGCAATTTGCATATTTATTGGTTCTCTGTTATTATTGCCATTGCCTACATTATTTATAGAGTGAATTCCGGCTATCACCTCCGTGTGGAATGCAATGCTGCGCATTCCAGCAATTCGGTTAATGGAATCATTGCAATGATCATGAATTCACCTCAAACAAATGGAACCCTCGAAAAATTTGTCCCAATAATCACATTATGAAAAATAAAAAAACAGCAAAAAAACTAAGTAGAGGCACATAAGAATAAATTTCATTATTGGGGAAACTATCAAAGATAAGACAATACAACCGGACTAAAATATTATAATAGTGACCAAAGAATATTAATGAGATCGATCAACAATCAATTGATATGTTGTAAAGATGAGAAGTGGTCTCAAAGCGATCGTTCCTCATCAGTACTCCAATGTCTAATGTATGAAGTTACAACATGCCAATAATGCACGACAAAATTCCCCAATAACCATTAAGTACCGTAGACCACACAATGAAATACTGATTGATTGATAATAACATGATACAATGTTTCTACGAGGTCAAAACTTTGCAGCACTCAACTTTGAATTCCCAAATGGAAACATCACGACTCGTAATCCATTGTTTTTTTTTCTATAGGTATCGAGAGCGGGAGATTAGAAGTATCATATATGTAGAATTTACTACTCCTATATCTGTTCCATATGCGCAACTATAAAAGGGCTTACTATACCATACGTACATAACAAAGCCGATGAGTTTGTAATTATTCCACAATAATATTATTCGAATCATGAAGTAAAATTAAAACGGAACCAAATTTTCGTGGGATGAATTGCCATTAGATAAATTTGTTTTGCGATGAAGTATCACGATATGAGTTTGCGGGATTAATTGCTCTGGGACAAATTCGATGGTTACCGAAACTGATGAGGTACAAATAAAAGGGCACAATCCTTGTGTCGTCTAGCCAGCAACCGCTGCTGATTTGTCGCATGTCATTGTTGTAATCTATGCTCTTTCCGGAAACTCCAGAATGGACAAAAAGATGAGATGCAAATTTCATAATAATGAAATTCGATGCAAACTATTTTGTATAATGTTCTTAGAGCAAGTTGAATAATTGTCCCTAAAAGATGCAAACTAAAAGCACCTAACCCCTTAAGGACATTGTTCTTGGAGCGCATATTCCGAAAGGGATCGAAAGTAATACGATGCACCTTTCAACTCTGGTATCACGTGTCGGTTATGGTCTCGTGGTGGTTTTACTCGTCTACGCTACTTAACAAACTTAACCTACCCATCCACCTCGCATCACCACCCAACTCACCCACATGGCGTGTCCTCCACAGCGAAACGTTCCAGTAACAATGTTGAACGGAGGAAATTCTTAACGCTGTTAAGATATGTTAATTTTGTTTACCTATAAGCTATTAAAGGGTAGGGAGATTCTAACGTGCTTAGAAGCTAAACCAGTTTAGTTTTCACTGGAATTTGTTGCCAAGGTTGAGGATCCTGGGGGGATATAACGTATAGAGGAGTCGCTAGGCGATGTGAAGAGTACACGAGGAAAGGGTTTAGGAAAGGGTGGTTTTAACGGCGAATGAAGGATGCTTACACAAGTCTTATCCTCACAACGAAGCATCTGCAAACAATATCACGTTCTGATTATGGGAATCAGAGCTCAGTAGATCGATTCACTCGTATATTTTTTGGTTCATCGTGTGTATCACGTAGTTGACGTGATAGTTAACTTAAAATGGAAAATTGTCAAGTTGACCCTTCCCCAGGTGGGAATTCACCATTGGTCCAAGCTTGGACCGAGACTAGGCTAGGTTGGTTCGATCTTGGTTTCCAAGCTTGGAACAATCTTGGCTAGCCCTTGGTTTGTAACGCCCGTCCGAGCTTGGATCCCAAGTTTGATCCAAGCTTGAATCAAGTTCGGCGTCCAGACTTTTACCAACCTTGATCGAAGCGTCACCCAATTTGAGATCAAACTTCAGCCTAATTTGGTCATCAGCCTTCACCCAAACTCGACTTCCAAGTTTGACTTGAAAAAAAATATGTTCAGCTCGCTCCCCCCAACCCAAGCATTAGTTTAGCCAAATAAAACTGTCAAAAGTTGATAATTCTTCCAATTTAAATTCTGACTTAGTTTTTTTTCTTTGACCAGCACGATCAACTTAATTTTTTTTCCACGAATTTTGTTAACAGTTTTCCGGTTTTGGCTCAAAGCCCTCCGACGATAACCAGTTAGAAATTCTCGAACTTGCAAAAAATTAAAGAAAATAAAATAAATAAATAATATATTTATTTATAAAAAATATGGATTTATATCTTTATATAATATACACTATTTAATTTTTTCTACAATATATTGGCCCGAGCTTGGTTCAAACTTATCAATTCAAGCTCGGAGACTCAAGCTTGGATCAAGATAGGAATTGCCTTGGTAGCCAAGCTTTAATTCACAGGGAATCGCCAAACTTGGTTTTACCTAGGAATTACCACAGGTTCAACCCTGGTCAAAACTAGGAATCCCGAGGCTTGGTAACCGAGCTTGGACCAAGTTTGAGCCTATCGTCCAAGCTTGGAAACCCTCACCTGGGTCCCTGGGGTTGTAAATCACAGGCCCTTGGTGCGTCAACACTGCACTTGCACTATTGCCAACGATGAGTGACCCGAAAGCAGCGATGTTCGTAATTAGGCGCGGGAATAAACCCACACAATCCACACTGATTAGATGTCACGCACATCTAAACAATATTTCATTATTCAAAATTTGATTCAATAGAACAATATTAAAACACAATTCAAGAAAACAATGGATGTCTGGTTAAAATTCGAGATGAGGACTGGAGGCTGTCTTGAAGTAATGAACTTCTGAAGAGTTCGACTTTAGAACTTATATCGAAAGCTCTGTAGTTTAAAAATTGTTGCCCTCAAGGATGGGAAAATATCTTTAGATGGGAAAACATCGTTAACGGACATATGTCTGTTTCTGTTTTTATGATTCTAGCTCACGAAAAATAATGTTGGAATGTGGGAATTTGTCTTTTCCACATGTTATGTTGGAATTATTTTCCCTTCAAACTATAGAAAATAATTAATTTCCAATATGAAGCGCGATTTCGAGACTGCCAACACACAAATCTTCGACATCGCACCAAATTCTTCAGGCCACTACAAATCGTCAAAAAAAAGGCCAAAAATCCACAATACTTAGGGGATAAAGCAATAAAAACTCGATCACGTAAACAATCGTTGCACGTCGCATTTTCGTCAGAACTCCAAATCACCCACCCCACCCTATAAGTCAACGCCTAATCCAAAATAATAAGAACTTGCATGAGCACCGATTAAATTCAGTCGTGGAAAAATTGAGGGACTATACGTTCTTCAAATCTCTGATGACAACAAAATCTTTGGAACAAATGGAGTAAAATCAAATTTCGCTATTGCTCCCAACAGAAATCAGTGAGCTAGATTTTGGGGGTGGTCTCCTGAGTGCTGACGATCACCAGACGGAAATTGATTAATTTGGTTTAAACCGGGAATTCGAGTTGGCGAAATCACTCTCCAAAATTAGTCTAGCATTTCAGAAAGACGAAATACGCATTTTAATCCAAAAATTACGCGTACAAACCTATGAGACTTTCGCGACTCCAAACGCCTTATGGTACCAGTGTGTGTATAAATAACATTTCGGGCAATTGAAATAAAAACGGACTGACAATATTGTGAATTTCAAACTCATCAAGAAAAAGATGTTAATAAACTTCGGAATCGACGTCATTCAGTTTCAGTGTCAATAACCGCTTCAACGAAAAAGAAACTGTAAGTAATTTTAAGCATTATTGTAATGTGACATTTAACTTTCTGTGGCGCATGGAAAATCAATCAAACTAAATCATTATTTAAAAGCCCGCTGCCATGGTAAAAATACAGAACAGATAATTAAAGAAACCTCTTATTTAGAAATGAAGGTGTCGATTGCTTCAATAATGTTTTTTAAAAAATACAAGAATTTAATATTCTGATCCCCAATAGAGAAGGGAAAATAAGGTAAAAGTGAAGAATAAACAAATTGTTCATTAAAATTTGGGAAAGCGCAGTAAGAAATATTTGATCGCATTTTGTTTTTATTGTTATCGAAGGAAAGTTTAGAAACCTGGTTGCAACAAATCCCAACAAATAACTTCAGTGGTAAAAATTAAATCAGGAACTCAGGATTTTCCCGCCTGAAAATTTTAGAAAATTTTTTACTCCTAGCGGTTGGCTTCAGAATTTTTCATGTTTGAGGTCGGACTTTGTGCATTTTTTGTCGATTATTTATAAGAGTTTGGTTACGTCTTGTTTAACAATTTCGTTATATTTTCTTGTGTATTATTAACTTTGCCATATTCATCTGCAATTTGACTTGACATTTGATTAACTGATAGAGCGAAGGAATGATTCATTAATTATAATCGATAGTATCCCTTATATCCTCTAAATGAAATATGGGTAGCGCGTATTTAGGAAAAGAGTGACAATTAGAAGGAATGAGAGTACACGATTTTCTATTGATGAAACTCTGGATTTCAAGGTTGTACAATTTAAAGTGTTTGCTATCACTAATAACCTTACCGTGTAAACCTAGCATTATTAACAGGTCGGCAAACATCCGCTGCATTACTGATCTCCGTTCATTCTACCTATGACACCAGGATCATTCTCCTCATGTTGGGCTCGATCTCTTGTACAGATATTTGCAATGTCCACAGAGCCCAGAAAATTATCCTCAGTGAATCCTCGGATAAAGGATTAAATTTTCGTAAGCGCGCCAGACGGCGATTTCACAGGAATACAAAATCCATCTTATCGACTTCAATTATTTAAAATTGGTCTATGCGCGAAAATTAAGGAACTATTTTTCTCCATTTCTTTGAAGGGTTTGTGTTTATCGTGCATTTAATGTTTTCCTACTTAACTGAAATAAAAATTATATATTTTCCTCAGCTTAAAATTTTTCAAATTGTGTGAACTTTCAATGACTTTTCTTTGTTTTGTTTGTTATTGAAAGTGCGCAAATGTACATGAGTTATTTACAGTATCGGCTGTTTTCCCACTTTATCATGCATTTATATGCATTGTTTACATCTTTAGATTTTTTCCCTCTTTGAATATTAATGTTTTATTTTTTGTTTTTTCAATTTTGTAAGAGCTGATGTAGTATTTCAAGGGTTCTGGAGTTTGCAGCATCCTAAAATGCAGGATTTCAACGATGTAGAGTTGCGTTTGCTAACATCGTTCAGTAGAGTTGGCCTTTCGACAGAAGTCTTGGTGTAAGTGATCACAGGAACATGAAATTAGTTATATTAATTATTAATTTAATCTAAGCTAAGGAGTTCAGTTCAGATTATAATGGTCAGTTCTGAATCGACTAACTCAGAAAATGTTCCAATTTTTGTTTAATTATTAAAGTTACTATACCCATCAAAAATTAATCATTTCACTTTTGATGCTTGAAATAACTAGTCCATCAAATGGTAGATATTTTCCGGCAATAAATTGGGCGAGCATTGTCGATTGACTATTTCCGCAAATAAATCAGCAATATGTCAGTGGTCTTAAGCGAAAATGTAAGTGGCCTTTCAAGTATTCATCAGACCTGAATGGTAATGTGCAACCAATCGACTAGTTGATTAAAATTTCAGGACAAATGTCTCAGACATCCGAGAATTTCTAAATTCTGAGTGAAAGCACTGAATGAATTTCTTAGTCACTCGTATTTCCTACGAAATACAAAAAGCAACTTAACCCTGGCTGGATTGGCACAAGGACAAAGACAGCAATGGCAATTTGTTCTGAGTCGAACGCATTACATTAATATTCTGGCAGCATTCGACTGAACCATTTCGCTTTAGTTGCTGTACGTACGTCTTCCTCACCGCCTTTTACCAATTCACAAATTATAATCCAACTTGAATATCTGCGGTTTATTTGTCGGCTATTCCTTTGTTTTGCAAATACCGAGATCCTCTTTGTTTTCTCCCTTTCGGTGGAATTGGCGAATACCCAGGTGGGAATTCACCATTGGTCCAAGCTTGGACCAAGCTTGGACCGAGACTAGGCTAGGTTGGTTCGAGCTTGGTTTCCAAACTTGGACCAATCTTGGCTAGCCCTTGGTTGGTAACGCCCGTCCGAGCTTGGATCCCAAGTTTGGTCCAAGCTTGGACCAAACTTGGGATCCAAGCTTGGACCAAACCTGGTCCAAGCTTGAACCAAGTTCGGCGTCCAGACTTGGACCAACCTTGATCCAAGCGGCACCCAAACTCGACTTCCAAGTTTGGCTTAAAAAAAAATAAGTTTAGCTGGCTGTGCAAAAAAACTCACTTTTGGCAGTCGTATTGAAATACATTCTTTTTATTATTATTATTATTATTTATTTTCACATGTATACCCTCTCGGGTTTTTACATTTTGTTCCCTTCCCCTGCGGTGCCATGGGACCGACTTTTTTTTTCCCCGAGTGTAGGTGTTCCCAAACGGTCACCCATCCAAGTAGTATCCCAACGAAACGCTGCTTAGCCTCGATGACCGCCGGAGCAACACCGCACCCGCCCAACCATTCCAGTTCCATTACAGTTGGTTGATTCTTTTTTTTATTAGAGAGATATACGGTTTCAAATACAATATAAAAAACGATAAATTTGAAATAGAATTTGTTCATAATTTTCCGGTTTGACTTAAAGCCCTCGGACGATAACCAATTAGAAATTCTTGAATTTGCAAAAAATTAAAGAAAATAAAATAAATAATATATTTATTTATAAAAAATATGGATTCATATCTGCGCAAAATATAAACTATTGAATTTTTTCTAGAACATATTGGCTCGAGCTTGGTTCAAGCTTATCAATCCAAGCTCGGAGTTCCAAGCTTGGACCAAGATAGGAATTGCCTTGGTAGCCAAGCTTTAATTCACAGGGAATCGCCAAACTTGGTTTTACCTAGGAATTACCACAGGTTCAACTTTGGTCCAAACTAGGAATCCTGAGGCTTGGTAACCGAGGTTGGGCCAAGCTTGAGCCTATCGTCCAAGCTAAATTTTTGAATTTGCAAAAAATTAAAGAAAATAAAATAAATAATATATTTATTTATAAAAAATATGGATTCATATCTGTACAAAATATAAACTATTGAATTTTTACTAGAACATATTGGCTCGAACTTGGTTCAAGCTTATCAATCCAAGCTCGGTGATCCAAGCTTGGACCAAGATAGGAATTGCCTTGGTAGCCAAGCTTTAATTCACAGGGAATCGCCAAACTTGGTTTTACCTAGGAATTACCACAGGTTCAACCTTGGTCCAAACTAGGAATCCCGAGGCTTGGTAACCGAGGTTGGGCCAAGCTCGAGCCTATCGTCCAAGCTTGGAAACCCTCACCTGGGTAGCAGAGAGCGTCTGATCATTTCTCAGTGATATCTTCATTCGAAATGGAAAACTGGCGCACACCGAGAGAAATATCTAGTTAAAGTTACGGTACTTGCATTTCCCTCAGCGATTACGGAATCGGCTGGGAGATTTTACATGACAGTATCGTAATTTTTCATGCACCATTTCGATAAAAATTACGGAATTTTCGGGAATATTCCTTGACGTAATTGGTATTCAATATTTCTTTCCGTGTATTGCATATATTCGTGTGAGAGTGCGATAGGTTTAAATTGTTAAAACGGAAATTTTAGAGATGCTAAGTTTTAAATTGATTTTCTTTACTTATCCCTAGTATAAAAAATGGAAGTGTGAAAGGAAAAGTGTTTCCGTGATGTTGCAGTTTTATTGCGGTCGCGTTTAGGGTTTTTGATGTTTTCTTTGCCACATAAGGGTGGTTTTACGATTGTCCGGTCATATGAGGTCATTTCTGGAACAAAGATTGTATTGATGGAGAGTAAGAGCGAGTGAGAAGACCGCGCTTAAATTTAAAAAGAACGATGAAGCGTTTTAAGTTTATGAAATAGGAGTGAATTCAATTCAAACTTGACTAGTTGCGAGTCACAATGCACCTTTCAGTTTGTATTTTATAATCAATCAATTTTTTTATCTTTTTAAAATAAGTTAATTGTATCCCTATACAATATGTATGATCTTGATCCTACATTTGTTAGTATGATGTACTTCCGAGTTACTAATTCATTCATTAGAAAAGAGTTAATTATTGCTGTAGCATGTTTAGCCTAAAGAAAATTTCAATTGAATTTCGAGCATAAATTGCTGAATATTTATATTAAATTTTCTATTTTTTAAACATTTTTTTTAAAGATTAATCATCTGGGTTGTTAGTTACATTGATTGGCTCACATTTCCGATTATCCAAGATCATTGGCAGTTAAAATTAGAAAATTTATCAATCGGTCGAAAAAATAAGACGTCCATTCGGAAGGAACAATTTGATATTGTATTTCTTGAGGTATATTATTATGTGGAAATGCTTGCCCGATGAAATACTAAAATAACACACAGGCCCATTCACATTGGGTCGTTACTGGCCTCGGTTTCATGTCCACTAACAATACATAAATATAACTGATTCCCCGTAAGGGTTTTGCCCATTGTATCGTTCTGCATACACCAGTCATCCACTGTCGCAGGAGATCAGCGTGGGAGGGACGGGGTGTCGCCGATTCGTGACGCCAGGGTGCAGCTCAGAGGCGCAATGAGACTAGCACCGAAAATCTGGAGGACTAAAGAACACCCAAGCTGTGCAACATTCTTTATTTGCATTTGACAAGACCGAACGTGCGCTACCATTATACGAGACTTCAAAATTACCTAAGTAATGCATTCAAATTAGGCGCCTTAGACAGGTGTGAGCCAATGAAGAATCAGCATGACATAGTTTCGAGATATCGATACTATTGATGTTTGTCCTTTTTACAAGTAGCGCCACCGCAGCTGCGGCGTTGATTCCAATTTGGCCTTTTCTTCCTCCCTAATCGATTATCGATAGTCAAATGATCGATTATGATTAGGACATAACCATTATCTCCATGACGTACCATATTCGAGTAGTGAATAGGAGCATTCCAGGCGAAATATTCCATACGAAATGAGTCAAAGTCACATCCCATCCGTTTTGAAAATCACAAATGGTTTTTAGCAATTTTTCGTTGCGATTGGGACCAAGGCAATGACTGTCTCCCAATTTTTTTTAGATTCTCTTGGTAGCTTATTTCGGAGTTAGTACTTCATCTTAGTTCGACACCAGAGTGATGAGTTTCGACGCATTAGTCCACTTGTTGGACGTTGCTAAGGGCTTTAGCGAAACTCAGTTGACCCAGTAAAGTCGTTGATTCCTCATTGGTTAATTCCCTCGGGATTTTCCATTGACACGAATTGTCAACACCGAGAACATTAGAATTATCCTGAGGTTTCGAAAGTTCCTGTTCAGCAAAATTTTAGCTGCCACAATGTCATGGGATTCGGTGCACTGTTCCAGGTGTTCCACGAATATAGCAAAAACTTTGTATTTTCATTTGTAAAGTTTACCTAATCGCTGATCTCATTGCATAACAAATAAAACCACAAGGGATGCTTGGGGTGTTATTTTGCACCGGTATCTCTTATAGAATTCAGTGGAGGTCGACAATCTTTCGCATGCCATGATCTCAGACAATGAACTGAAACGAGACCGTAGTCAGGGCCAATCATCGAAAATATTTCTGGTGCACGTGATTCACGACTGTAATGTCATCCTCAGAAAACAGTTCAGTGATTCGTACGTTCGATGCCAGAAATACAATTGGGGGTGTCCGAAGCCGTTTTTCGGCTGACAAACTATATTTATTCTCCGTCATCATCACTATATCCCAACCTCTACATCTTCTTTTTTCCTCTGCTCGTTCTGTCGTCTCAGTTTCGTCTCAATCTTGATCATCAGCTCATTTCTTGCGGCCTTTATCTATTCGTTAATGCCTCCTCAGTGATTGCCATCGAAATCTCACATTGCGGGCAGTCGAAAGGGCCACAAAGACCAATAGTAATTTCATGAAGAACATGGAGAAGATGTTCGTTTTTTCGCAGTTTATTTCTGATTGGTACACTATCGACAGCTATCCAAGATGATAATTTTCTTCATCTTCTGTCTCGTTTGCGAAAAGTTCATAGAAAATCTTAGCGAAATCATTAAAAAATTTGATTGGGTTTGTTTGAAATGTTGTGAGAATTTGTGCATTTCTCGTCTCATAAAATTCCGTTCATGACTGTCTGTTCAACTGGTGGAGTTTTTACTGATGAATGCGTCATTAGAGAACTGTATGTTCAATTTCTGAGATGAATTTTTAATTTATTGATTAGTTGCTTGAGTAGGTTGGTCATGGGCTTGTGTAATGAAATGAACAACAGAATTCTATCTGATGGCGAATCAATTCGTAAAACTCACGTGATTATTTCTTTGGTTACGGCATAAATGATCGTCTTCTAATTAGTTGAGAGGATTTACAATGATTGATTTACACTTTGACAGTATGATTAGAATTTTTATCGATTTACTGAATTTAATAAGATGATTTTCTAGGAACCTTCCCATGCGCTTCGTATTCGAAAATGGTCCTGCGTTGGAATTATCTTCAAAAACTTGGAAATTTTCGAACAAACACTAGACTTATTCACGTCATTTTATAGCCATTTTCTGTATTTCGGTTTCACTATACTATAAAACGTAAAGGTATCCTAAACAGTCCTCTGAAGAGAAGTGGTCTAATAAAGATCGAGAATTACTACCGGAAAAAAATCCTTCCTCATTCATGAAAAATAACTAATCCTGTTATGATGAATTTCCGTGAGATTTCAGGATAATTTCTGGGAGTTTCGGGAAATGTTTCCAAGAAAATTTCCAAGTGCCAAGACTTTGTGCTTGTTTTCTCTTTTTGGCAGACGATTTTTATTCCCAAATTTGTCTCCCTGCATTTGCTTTTCGCGTCACCCCTCCTTCGCAGCCCTTGGCCTCCAGTTCAATACCAAAACAGCCAGAGGTATTCCATTAAAATTTCCCTCGAACACTAATCCCAACACATCCTTTTATTGATTAATTTCCAGCCAAGTTCCAGGAACGTGAGTCTCCGTATCCTTGACGATATCACACTGGTGTGCTCCCGGAGACAAATGCGGTCCCCGACCCCGGGGGGTAGAACAGGATGAAAAAAGAGCAAAAGAGGGGGTGCTCGCGGGGGGAGTACGCACGGGGGTCGGTGATAAACAGTGTCGCTCATTCACAATGGCCGGTGAACACGCATTAAAACGGGCTAATATGAAGTGTATTAATGCGATGGGCATTGTCTAACCCATGCGTACACGGCTACTGTCGTGGGGTCCGCCTTTGTGGCACCATGGGGGGTCCATGAATGTACACTAACCCTCTCGATACATCCCGCCATGCCTCCTCCATTTTTTATCATTGAAATCAAACCGATGGATGATGACAATAAATCATGGATTTCAGAGATTTCTTCTGGACCATTCAAATTTTTTCAAGTCTCCGAAAAATCTGAGGGATCTGAGTGTAATATCTTATGGGGATAAAAATTGTGACTGTAGAATTTGAGTTCGGATTCAATAGAATGGGTGGTCGGGACGGGAAGTGAGGAAGTTCAGTGTTTGTCCACAATTAACAGGTTCGGGTTTTGTTGAAGTTCCCTTTATTATTTCACACGCAGATGAATATGGACAATGAGGATAATGATTAATGGACTTGGATTTCAATCAAGATGATTTTCGATGTAGTTGTAAAAAATCCCGATGAGTTACCTTGGGGTTCCGCATAATTAATTCCCCATAGATGATTTATCCCGTCACCGAGTCGGATGAATTTCGATGGTGTACGGACTACCGTAACAAGCAAGAAACCCTTCCTGACCTCTCGTTGGTGGTCAAAGGTGATTGCTAGGGCCGGGGGGACATTTTGGCCAAGTGACCGCCAGATTTTGACCAGTGAGTCTTTTCAGAGGTTTCTGGTACTTTATTTGTAGAGTGGCGACGGCACGATTTGATCGATGACTGAATTTGATGAATTCAAATCAGCCAGAATAACAGTTCAGACGGAAATTGTTTTTTCTGAATGATTTTGGAAGGGATTGTACCGCGAGAATAACGATTCCAAAGAATTTTCATTGAAAGGGAAAGTGAATCAAAATTATAGAAATGAAGAAAATTTTCCAAAAAAACTTCCATTTTCTTTCTTTTCTTTATAGAAATGGAAGAGTTATTATACATATGGTTTTGTTACTAGGAAAATGATTTAATTCTTTATTTCCTTACGTTCTTTAAATACCTAGATCTCACTTTTTTATTTCAAGAGGACAATCTTTGAAATTCAGAAAACTCCAATGTCTGTAAAAGTTTCGAAAAAGAGTTTTGAACATGTAGAAAAAATTAATGTACGATGATTAATTTCTATTCCAAATCAGAGATATTCTATTCTCATTCTACGGTACCATAACTTTTAATGTCCTAGTCCTATAATTTTTATGCAGATCACGAAAATTCTAGAACGTTTGATCATTTTACTCTACCGCCACAGCATTTTTTTATTTATTAGGATAAAATTTCTCCAACTTAGAATAAAATCATAATGTATTAATTGTTAACAGACAAGATTCATTGGGAAATTGCATTGGTATAACACCGTCTATTCTGTACAAAGTATTCCTCTTTATAAAGCGTACTTTCCTTGAATTTGGAAAATTCCGAACAGTGAGGTTACAAAATTTTCTTGTTGAAAATGTTTTCGGATGCAGTTGTAATAAACTTTTGGGTTCAATCTGGAGGTTCTACCCACTGTCGCGTGAATTATGGGTTTCACTATTGTATCCCAGTGCTTCGCAACGCATAAATGATTGCTCGTGTTATGTTAAACATCTCGAGCACTATGGTCATCTCCCTCTATCTGTCTCACCCACATGGAGAGTGCAAAAGTGTACAGCCAGGTATCCGGACGATGGACTTTTTCGTGTGTAGGTGGAGCCAGGAGTATCAGTGACTGGGTGCTGGTTGCTATGGCACGATAAAAGTTATGTCTCTCGGACGCTCGCGAGTGAACGCCGTGGATTTTGAATAATTTTGTCGTCATGCTGTACCAGGATCTATTGCTCTCTATCTCCCCTCTTTTCTCGGCTGAGAAAACTCTTTCATGTTCACGTGTAGATGGGCGTTTGGCCCTTTTACATATTTGGGAATATTACTTGGGCTTTGAGTGATGAGGAACTTTTCTCATCGGGCTGGGTGATATGCTCATTGGCAATTAACTCTCGGATTTTCATACCTAATTGAGGGAGTTGAAGAGTAATAAGTTTATTCAACCTCCACGCAAACTAGTGGACTAGATATTATGTCATTTTATATTTAACAAATGGAAATTCTTTTTTAATTTCTTTAGTAGAGGAATGACTGAAACTATTATATCTGAATATTATTTGATATTATATGCTTTTATGAAAAGAGAAGCAAAGTGTATTGACTAGTGAAGTCTCTTTGCTGCTTATCCATCATTAAAAAAGACAATCATTTCAAAGTCATCTCAAATAAATTGAGCCCTAAATTTTATTATTGTGGAAACCATCACAAATAATACAATACAACCGGACGAAAGTATTATCATATTCATTATCATATTTTAGAGATGAGTAACAGTTTCAAATCGATCCTTCCTCAGTACTCCAATGTTCAATGTATGAATTTACAACACGCCAATAATACACCATAAAATTCCCCAATAATCATCATGAGACAAGTCAATTAAATACCACATACCATACAATCACATACTGATTGATTGATAAACGAAAGAGAGTTTCTACTAGATCAAAACTTTTCGTCGCACAACTCTGAATTTCTAAATGGAAACATCACGAATATTAATCCATTATTCTTTTCCATAGGTATCGAGAGCTGGAGACTAGAAGTATCATATAGTCGCGTCTCATGGGCACGACAATAACAGTTTGTAATTATTCCATAAGAATATTATCCTAAAGATAAAGGGGCGAATTCGTTTTGGAATGGATGGCCATAGGATGAAATTGTTTTGTGATGAATTCGATGGCCACCACCACAAATAAAAAATTCCCCAACATCCGGTCCAGAGTAAGTAAAAAGACATATTAGAGACATCATAATGCCAGAGGATAGCAGTGTTTCAATTTATAACTGGATGATATCTGGCTCGGGAGTCTCGGTTTCGTTGCATTGTTGTTTTCCTCATGTATACTCGTTCCTGACGCCCAAGCCACACTGTTACGAACTGCATCGCATATCGTTCCATATGGGTGGGGTTCCAAGATCCTCAACTGCCTCCTCGGTGGCCTCCGCTGTATCCTTTTGATATCCTGTTAACTAATGCCCCCTATTCGTTACGATGCTCACTCAGAGATACATATAATTCCCCACCCTCCTCCGCCCCTCAACCAAAACGTACAGACCGAGGTGGTGGGCCTCGATCCGCCATGGGAATCCAAACCATCTCCACTTCCTCTTTTTTATTTCATCTTATTTATTCCTTTGATTTTATTCTCAGGCGTGGTACCATTCTCAATACCTCCATTTAATATATTCGTCGATAGCTCTCCTCAAAGGCACGAGAATTCCCCAGTGAACGCTGAAGATCACATTTTGATACTCTTTACCCACGTGAAAACAAACTCAAGATCCATTCACTAAAGATATTTGTCGTAACAACCATCTGCACTTATACATTTTTTTCAATTTAAACAACAGTTGCGCTTGGATTCATAACATCTTGTATTTCAACTTTCGAACTAAATTGGGCCTTGGCATGATAATTTTTTACATTTTTTTCTATTTATATTATAATACTTAATATCAATTGGATTACATTACCTTATTACGAATTACTTAGATTAAATCTGAATCTTACAGTCTGCTAGATATCTAATAAGAATAATATAATATAATAATAATGTGATTTTGAGGGCTGGTGATAACAGAGTTACAGAGACGAGGATAGAATTTAGATAGAATATTTGTTTTGGACAAAATAATGCCCAGAATTTTCAAGGAAAATTTCGCTTCCACACGGAGAAAAAAAAATTTAGCAAATTCCGAAAAGTACTGATTTTTTCAATCCTTCATTTCTGAAATCGAGTAATTCTCTGACACTCTGATTAGGCTTGAATTGCATCACTTATATTGTTCTACAACATGATCATTTTGAATAATGAATATTGCTCTGAAATAAATAGATATTTGGAAAAAATAATTTTTTTTTCTGTGTGTAATTATAAATTAATGGAAAATCTCAGATGAAGGCGTTACATTTGTAATCGGGCTAAAAGGTCCATACGAGTAAGAAATACATTTGAATTCAATCTTCGGCGGTTATCGATATGCAGAGACATTAAAACTGCCCGCTTAGTATTAAGTCGTAGGGTAAGGGATTTACAGTTTGGCAAATATTTCAAGGAAAATATGCGTAATAAAGTAGATATAATTTTCAAACGGTGGAAAATTTTCACAAAATCAGGTAGATGATATTATACGGGATAGTTGGTGCGATAATCTGCTTTTTAAAATAATGTCAACCGCTGACTGGGGTGGTAAATCCCAGGTATACCGATTAGCCCGTCAACGCTGTATTCAGGACTGCTGCTATCGACGGGTGACTCGAAAGCAGCAAGGAATGAGGGCAAATGAAATTAAAAAATGCAGAACACCTTTAATTTCACTTCAAGAAAAACTATAAATATTTATATTAATTTAAGTGCACTTGTTACACACTATTGAAATTTAGTCTTTGGAAAATAGTGGAAATGTTAATTGGATGAAGTCAAGATTGAAACTGGGTAAACAATCGAGCTCTTAAAATTCACGTTTCACACTTAAGGAGGACGTATGAGAAATCTGTTTACGGAAAAATATCAAACAAAAAAATGAAGAACTTCAGGCTTCCCTTGAGGATGGGAAAGCCAAGGGAAGAAAGAAAAGGTTAAAGGCATATGTTTTTTCTCAAATTCATTTTGATCTGAAAAGTTGTAACGGATTTCCTTCATATAAAGATTTTTTTCTCTATTACAAGAATTCTGTGGTTTTGTGTCTTGACAAAATTTATTTGTCCGAAATTTGAGATGTTGGCCTTGATTTTCATTATTTCTTAATGATAAGAAAAGAGCTTTAAATTATTTATTGATTTTAACGTTTGTGAGTAACACCCAACAGACATTTCGATACGTTCAATTTTGTGTAAACAATGGAAGATCCACGCAGGGGAGATACAACAGTTGCAGTTTATTCCCCCAGCCACTGTTCGAATCTCTACACCACCTCAACTCTAAAGCCCCCGTAATTTCCAAGAAATTCCACCTAGCAATCTCTCGCCTCATAAAAAATGGAGAGAAGCCGCTGAAATGATCGTCATCCAACTCTTCCAGTTTTCAAGAAATCCAGTCGCATATCCACAACGCCAATGACTTCCCGCGACAAATAATATCACGATGAGAGATATATCTCCGTATTTAAAACACGAGAATCTGATGATTCCCACGGGTGAAAATTATCACTCGGGATATATAATGCTCGGTTTTAACTCGTCGGGGCGCTAACAAGCACAACCATTGCCACTTTATTATCGCGGGCTACGATCGTGCGGGAATAGTGACAAATCATGGAGAACTGGTTATACGCGAGTGCGTCATATAGCGTATGCATATGTACATGTAAGAGTGAACGAGAAGGTAGCCGGCACGTGGATTTTTGGGGGGCAGTCAGCTGGAGGTTAACAGCTCACTTCACATGGAAAACTGAGAGGACTATTTTCCGGGGAATGATCATCAATGGGTCAATCGTCGGATTTTCACGATTGATGAGACATTTTGTTATCAATATTAATTTCCTACACGCAAATCAATGTTCAATCAAAATTACGTGTCTCTTGGCGAATATTGCTCTTGATGTACGATACACTCAAAAATGTGCTTATAATTTAGAAATTCAAAATACTCAATATTTTGAATTAAAATAATGTACGTAAAATGTGAAGTGAGGATAGCGGAAATAACCTAACTCGGGGTTGTAGTCTAGGGGGTGGGGGTGTACATAAATTACCTCCAATCAAAACTGATTTTTCCCCTCTCAATTTACGACATCGAACTTGATAAAGAGTTTCCGAATGGTATTTTCCATCGAAGGTCGGTCGCTGTTATCTCCTCAGGGCTTTAAATCTTGTCTTATGACAGGAACAGATGTCTACAAGCCTTTGTTGGTCCCTCTAGTTTACCCCGGGTGCCGTATAAGACCACACTGAATTTATTTTTTCCTCTCCATTCTCCCCTCTCACCTCTCATTTTTTTAACTAGCCCCGAGAACTTACGATACCCGTCTGCATCTATACACATACGGCAGCGAGATATGAAAAAAAATATGAAAAAATCCAAGAAAGATAGACATAGAAATGGTGCCTTAAAGAAAACGCCGACGATAGTATATCTGTATCAATTGTATGCATATAACGATCCAACTATAATTCCAATGTGTATTTTCAACTGAATGGTCTCTACCTACATGTTGTACATACTGGGGAGACAAACTCTATAAAATTTCACGTATAAATTTCAATACTCCACTGCTTATATTTGTCGCGGTTTCCTCTCGTGTATTTAACTATTACCATGCACGGAGAGAAAGATCCGTGAATTTCTATACTGCCATTCCGATAAAAAGTACTGCGCTGCCTCGCCATCCCGGTGCAAACTGCACGTCTCAAAAAAATTGCTGTTGCCTGGTAAATGTCTAGTACCCCCCTCCCCTCTCAGAAATACACCCTAATTTTGATATGAGCCGATAAGGTTTCATCATCTGATTACGAAATCTACAACTCGTCTATTGGGGAAACAATTAGTTTCCTCCACACATTGTAATTGATATACTGCTGTTTGCATCACCCAGGGCCACGATGGGGACGTTGTGGTTATCAGCCCCAACGACAACAAATGTTGGTACATTTAAAGACCAGGGACATCACAAAGATATATTATTGTTATTTTTCAGTCACATAGAAGTGACACCACTCACCAAAAGGCAATCAATGGCTTTTTACACGTGAATTAAGAATATTAAGTACTCTACGACAGCAGATCTCATGTCTCCCGCTGAAGGCCACACTCCCGTATGTGCAGACTCATTTTTGAGTGTCAGGGTGTAGTGTCTGGAGATGTCTCAAAACCCTCTATGTCTCCATCAGGGATTGGAACGTCTATCTCGAACACGAATTCACACAGGCATCGATCGGCGTTGTCCTTTGAGATCTCTCCATGATCTTTCAATATTTTTGGTTCCACAAAATTCATTGAGTGAGAATTTCGTTAACACTTCGTAGTTTTTCACTAATTCCATAAATTTCCACGAGCCTCATGTTTTTCCATCCACGTCCCTCTCACTACTGACTTGAACAGACAGTCATCGTCTCTTTGTATCGTCATCAGGGACACCCATCTCTGCCTAATCCTTCATGTAAACATGGGATTAATGCAATTTCAGTGTGATATATCCTTAAATTGTTGCTATTCACTAAATTTTACGAAGCCACATATCATCAATTACAAAATGTATTACAAAATTTATGGTATTGATAGGAATTTGCATGTGTGAATGAAACACATTTCAGTATTCTAGGACCACACGTTCATCTCGTTTGTACGTTGAAACTCACCCCCCATTGAAAGTACCCCCTCCGCCCCCGTTATTCTATCGTCGTCTCTTCCTCTATCACCCGGTGGTTTCAGTCTTTGGGATTGTACCTTTTATGCTATCTTCATTTAAATACGATTATGGATCGTATTGTATCTTTCTGTCTGCGCACGCGCAGCTATCGATTTTGCATTCAAATGGAGAATCTTTTGTTCTTTGCAACGATGAAATTTTTTGGAGAATTATCGGTGGCGTCTCGATTTCTCAAACGGACTTCTTTTCTCTTGCTGTCAGATTTTTTTCACATCGGCGGGTTTGGGTTTGGACGAATGGAGGCAATCGATTTCTGATGAAAAAATTGGCGAAGTCAGAGGTGAGACAGTGGGAGGATGATAAGAGATCGATGACGTCTTCATGGAAAGTTTTGGTAGTTTTTTATCGAAACATTGGAAACATTCTCTCTGATGAAAAAAATACAAAATTACGAGTGTGTTGGTAAAATACTGGAGCGAAAGAAAAAAAAATCATAGTTTCTCGGGTACGGAAAATGTAATGTTGTCAATGTTAAATTTTTCGAGAATTCTAACAAAAATTTTGGGAAATTTCCTCAGAACTCGGAGGAAAATTTATAATTTCAGTCAATCAAATGTCAAATGACAGTGCCAGGTTTTTTTGTCACCACTTGGCGCTTTTTTCCTACCTCAGCACTAGAATTGTGGGCAAGAATTTTCCTCCATTAAGTAAATTTTTGTTCGTCATCATTTATGTCAGTCATGCGAATATTCAAGGAGTTTTCGAATTGCAAAAATCTATGGGAAGTAGTTTTTTGAGTAGAATTTGAATTCAAATGAGCGGAAGCAATCGATTGCTGATAAGGAAATTGGTGAAGTTAGGGCTGAGATAACGGCGGAAAGGAGCGAGATCGTTGACATCTTATGTCAAATGCAGTGGTACAAAGGGGGCAGCCGCCGCCTTGGCGGCTTCTTGTCATATTAAATATTATTTATGCTCGGTGAGCACGCATTAACTATGCATACTCATGTACCGCTGAGAGTGCGAGAGAGAAAGAGAGAAAGAGATAGAAAGGTTTATGTTTATTTTTCTTATATATGCGATCACCGGTTGTATTGTCCGAATGTATAAACTGGTAACAGTTGAGCTTGTAAAACTGCTGGAACTCCGGAGCACGAGACCGCATAAAATGTTGAGTATGGAGCTGCTGGTTATTCCCAATCAGAAAACAATATCGATCCATTGTTTTGGAAGGACAATAAATATTGTCAATACCGTAATGCAAGTTACTTTGGGTCGACAAGGACGGAGATGTTGAAAATTGAGTTTACATCGGGGAGAGAACATTTTTCTTTCATTTCAATGATCTGAATCCATTTTTTTCTCATTTTTTTTACTTGATATTTATTAGTTTTAAGTAATGTAACTTGTGGAATCGGTTACTTACCACATCATCTGAACCCATTTGACCTTTCACTTTGGTTATCCAAAAATTTTATTTGGTCTCTTTCCATTCCATTCCATTTTTGATGCTTAGTTATTTTGCCAGCGGTAGTTTAGCAACAAATTATTCGTTCAAGGTGTAAATTTTGCCGTTTGATGGGTATGCCCTTGCATTCTATTTATTATAAATATCAAGCTACTCTTAAAAAGGGAGTATATTCGTTCCATGTAGTTTCCGAGACATCTCAAAGAATAATCTTTCCAAATAGTTGATAGTTTGCACTACACAAAAATTGTTGGGCCGAAAAAGTATTTGTTGTTAACTGCGAGTAAAATTATCCTACTTTTCCAATAAGACACTTTATATTCCTTAATCTGGATACATTTTGCAGAAAATAAAAACTATTTCTGGACTGACGATAATGTTTTCCCATTTCATCAGAATACTCTTACCACAGAATAATGGCTTCATGTGTGGAAATCAATTTTTTCCTTCTCGAATCGGATGGAAATATCCCCTTTATAGGATTATATCACTTTACACTTCAACATTTTCTATTCTTTTCATCTAATCCCCGAAGTGCATGAAAATGGACTATTCTGAAATAATAAGTTATTTCAGTTGCGCATTATTTTTTTTTTTTTATATCCGGTTAAAGTTCGTCTACATTTCCAATGAAACTTGTTATTTCTAAATCGCACTATATTCTAAAGAAATAAAAATCATTCTAGGGTTTAGAATAATCTTTTGAAATTTAATAGGAGGTAAACAGTGAGTTTTTTTTTTCAGTTCAAGATTTCCAAATTTCGTGTTAGAAGCGTATGGAACTGTCGCCTTTAACGCAGGATTTAAGGAGTAATCACGAAGAGCGTTAAGTCTATTTGGATGAGTATACGAAGGTACAGTGTCCGCCATCTGTTGGCTAGTCTCCGAAGCAGAATGCAGCAGTATTTCGCTCCGATGATTCAAATATTTCTTTGTTTCCGTCTTCGAAGAAATGTGGGATTGATGAAAAAATAGAGAATGAGTGCTTTGTTGTTCCTTTGAATAGTTATGCACGAGTGAGGGTGCGATATGACGCCAGCGATTAAATTTTAAAGTTTCTTGAGACGGGAATGTTAAAGACGCTTTCCTTTAAATTTATTTTGTATGTTTATCCCTAGCATAAGAAAGGTAAGTGTGAAAGGAAAGGATTTTGCGTGGCGTGACAGTCTTATTGCGGTTGTGTTTCGGGTTTGTGAAGATTTCGAAGATTTGAAGATTGAATTGATGGAGAATGCGAAGACCTCGTTTAAATTAAAGAAGAAAAATGAGTGCCTTTCAAGTTTGGGAAGTCGGGGTGAGTTCAGTTCGGACTTGATTGGTTGCAAGTGAGGATGCACCTTTCCATTTACATGATCAGTCAGTCTATAGTTTATTCAAAATAAATCTTGTTATACTTTTGAAATAAATTAATCCTATCCCTATACGATCTTGATCCTGCAAGAATTTTCGGGGACATATTTTTCTTATCAACACATTGAAAATTGATGTCATGCAAATCGAACATCACCGGGATTTCCCCTGGGAGGTGAAAAGTTTAGGATAAAATAGGAAGAGGGTGAGAAAATAGTGACACACCCTATCTCATCGATATTAGCATAGAACAGCAGTTTACAAAATCGTTGAGACACCGTGTAGGAGGCATTCGGGGGCTATAAAGTGATATGGTTTGTTTACTTATTTATTTCCGACCCTCGTGGTTAAAAATAATTTGAAAGCAATAATTAAAAACAAAGTTAAATAATTTTGGTGATTTTCTTCGAGCTATTTGACGTTATCTGAAATAGCGTGATAAACAATTGGGTGGGATTTAGTTTTTTTCTTTGGAATGGAACCCTTCTCAGGTTTTTCAGAATTCTAAAATTAGAATGGAGGATTGATGGCGTGGAAATGGAGCGATTTAACGTGAGAGGTATTGTGACAGGAAAATGCAAAGAGGATTGGCGATCCATCCATGAGGATATCACTGAATGCAGGGATAAAGCATTAAGCGTCGAAAAAATTCAGGAAAAGTGGCCCGGGTCTTATCTTTTGTTCCTTGGTGAATGAAATGGATCAACTTATCACAAAAAACCTCACGATTGATAATTGTTCCTTTCAAGTTCTCAGGGCTATTTCTATTTTGTAAGGATTTTGAACTTAGATATCAATAAAAACTGTACGAATGAAAATCAAAACTAATTATTTAAAGAATGATTTTGAAGTGGAATTTTTAAAAGGAAATTTATGCAAAGTGCAAATTGATAATTTGAAAAATAAATTTTTGTTACCACTCCTGTGTTCAGCCTATCGAAAAGTTTCTTTCTGTTTACTTGTCAAAAATTGTGAAGCATTTATTATTATCCTGATAAGAAGAATGAAAAAAAAAATATGATTCCAAATTCGATCGAATTTTCTGGTTTTTCTTTGCATTTCATAACAGACATATAATTCCCGAGTGAAAATGAGTTCCGATAAAAGTTACGAATGGTCCAATAAAAATGACTGCATACTCTTTACGAAGCCTTCCGTAATTTTTAGTGAATTAGGGAACTTCTGCATAATTCTTTTCCTCAGTTAGAGAACTTCAACGTAATTTTTAATAAATTATGGAACATTTACGTGATTCCGATAAGCGAAAACAAAGTGTTTATCATTCTTACGCAAATTTTATCTTCAATCTCGACAACTCATAGAAAATTACAATAATTGTAAAGATATAAACAACACATTTGCTTGGAACGAACAATTTTCCCCTTGGTTATCAAAAAGTATTTGCAATATTTTTACTGCCGCCGAAGAAAAGCAAAACATGAAAAAAAAATTCAACATTCAAATATTCCGTACCGTAAAATTAAAAAGGAATACAAAATGTGCCTTTAATCTCCGGGTCTATAAAGAGGAGTCATGAGAAAAAAGACCGCAACAGAGTGTAAAAGTGAGAGCTGGAGGCAGGAGTGGGGCAAATGTATGGTGGATAAGAGAATTCTTGCGCATTTTGGCAGTCCCAACGCTGGTACATTTCGAAGGCATCGAAGCCAGAAAGAAAATCGGCTTACCGGGCGAAAAAATATACTGATATTTATGAGGGTCGCGACATTGCGCTCACGGGCCTAATCTTTGGGAGATAATAATTTATCGGGCACATGGTGGCATTGGTGAAAAAAAAGACGTAAGTATATATTTAGACTGAGCTACCACCGATCTTCTTATTTTGACAGGTTCAACCTCGAGACTGCTAACCGCTGGAAATTTCGAAAGACGAATCGATTCAATTGCAAAAAATCGAAAATTGAAAGGGAAGAAATATCGAGCTGTTCTACAGGTAGGAATTAACAATTGGAAGAACTCTGGATCAGACTTGGACCAAAACAAGCCACGCCAAGCCTGCCTCCAGACTCGTATCATAGCTTGGGCCTATCGTGGGATATGCCGTGAGTGAAAGGGCGAGGCCCAACATAGGCCCACCTGTATAAAGCAGGCCTCATCTCTAAGCTAATTTAAACCAAAGCTACGCGTCAGCCAGTCCTTGAAATTAAATAGACTGGCAGTCAAAATTAACACCATGCGAAATATGTGCGTAATGCCTATGTCATTAATCAACCTTTAATGTAAGACGGATCTTGATTTTTTGAATAAAAATGAAATATAATCGACTCCAATCAATTTTCCATAATTTTATGACTGCATTGATCTGACCATTGGTCGAAGCCAGAGCGACTCTAGAAAGTTCCGCGCCTGACAACAAGCTTGAACCAGATTATGAACTGCATGGCCTCACTACCGCGCTTCTGGGTGACCCATTGGAATAACGTTGCCCCTAGATCAGCATCGGTTGAAGCCAGATCCATTTCAGGAAATGCCACGTAACTTTGGTAGTTTAGAGTCAAACAAAATTGGCTTTGTTGTTAATTCTCGACAATCCCCACCTGGAACACCAAGAAAAGATCTTAAATAATAGAAGGTCTATCATTGATCAAAATTTTTTTCTACCTATAACATGTCGAAATAACGCTTCACATTTTTTTTATTAAATTTTAGGAAATTTATTTGCTTCGCGAATGCGAAATTAAAAATTAATCCAAGGGCAATCAATCATTGAACATATCTCCATTTCGACAATCAATTATTCCACCTTCCATCATAGAATGCCGTAAAACCGGTTTGGTATTTTACGATCAAAATATTTTGGCGACTTTGCATACATGCACTTTCAACCCGGGAACAAGTTTCCTGCACGTGAGGCGTGATAAGCTCAGCAGTCGTTGAAAGATGACAGTCAAAGGTATTGTCGATATACTAGCGAGAAGAATAATTCTGAAAAATATATCCACACTCACTGGTAGGGTGGGTTATAGAAGGTTGGATGGAGGAGGTCGTGCGAGCCGAATAATAATGTGAACCGTGATACATCGCCGGATGTCTTGTTATTTACGGCATTTCCTTAATCCGAAGCCTAGAATCTCAGGAGTTCACCGAACAAATTCAAATTGCAATGGATTCGACGTACGAGATTTAGTTGTGTTGTGGAGGGTGTCTTGAGGGGTTGTGAATGAGGTAAGAAATTGCTTTTCTTAACACATCATTCTATCGAATCACATTTCAATATTATATTTTCTCCGCTGATGCGATCTATTTAATTGTATTGAATTCCATCCCAGACGGGCGTTAAATACAACGAGACTTGAACGTGATATCTACAAAGTTCCATTTGCTAATTTCAAGGACCAATTAAATTGGCTCAAAATGAGGAGAGACATCATCATTCTTCGGAGGAACTGGATTAAAACTTGATCAGTTCGTCATCAGGAATCACCCGATGAAATTAAGGTCAAGTTGATCACATGAGAACCTGATCTGGATCTGCTTGGAGTGTTACTGATCTGAGGAACTGGAGAAAAGCTCATGCGGAACTGATCAAGTTATTTGATCCAGTTCCCCACCAGGACTTATCTGATCAGGCGACCGGGCTAAATACTGATCCTACTTCAGGACAGTCAGAGGGAATTTCTCTTCGGGAACGTTAAATAATGATATTGAAGGCCTTGAAGCAATAAACCAGTCAATTCCGGTATCATATATAATTTGAAAAAGTTGATCAGAATTTCCTTAAAAAAAAATTGCACCTCTCATGGGAAAAAATGACCCTATCCATCAATTACGTTTGTTAGCACGAAATGCTGTCGGTACTCGGTTGCTATCACACCGATAAGGTGTGAGGAATTTTTCCAGGTCAGAAGTGAATGAAAACCTCCACCAATGACTCCACAAGTGCACATTTATTTTATCTCTACGATAAATGTTTAGAGTCGAAAAGGATTCCAGCGCCATTCTAATTCTCCCTACTCTCGAAAAATCGATATCGATAACAATCTCCGCAGTCGTGTAGGACTGTTTGATGTACAGTCTGCACCTCTCGTCCACCATCCCTTCAGTATTTTATATTATATTTTTTTCCCTCTGCATTCGCTGTTTTTTTTCTAACCGGAAAGCCCATTGCTCGGCCCTTTATCACTCGTCTTCTCTTGCCAGGAGTGAAGCCTCGAAGAATCGCGTGTCGCGAAAGATAGCGGGGCCGTTTGTAAAATGTAAAATTCGTAATGCATCGCCGCAAAAGTGGAATATAAGCCAAGACATACACAGATGGAACCGAGGGGGGGGGAGGGGGGATAGAGGTAAGGAGACGAAAAAAGGCGGAATGAAAAAAAATGTTGAAAGGGAAGAGGGCATACCCGTGTACGGTTATGGGCCTCATTTATCAGCACAGATATTATTATGGCGCTTGGTCGACGCTAGTTTTACATACGTACAGACATTTGTACCTTCGCGATATAATATATAAGAGTGTAATAATGGTAAGCACTGGTGCACATGTGGATGGCTGCTAGCGCCACCTACATTATCGTTCCTGTTTATTTATTCATTCGTCCAATTCTACCTATTGAAATGGGGATGAACCCATCCAATGGGAAAATAAACGTGAAACTCAGAAAATTTTTGAGGTATTTGAATAATCGTACAACCTAAAAACGTTATTTTTCTTCAATCTAGCCCACACTTTGCAAGAAATTGAAAAAAAAATAAAATCTGATAATATCGCTAATGGGTTCTCCAAAGCAAAAGCTTCAAATTTTCAACTCTTCAATTTTTCAACTGTTTTTAATTCTCAATTTGCAAAATTGAAGACCTGCCTGTCAAAAGACACCACAGAGTGGGACAAATGAATATATGAAATTCTGTATAAACGTCATCAGAATAAACGTAATGAGTGGCTGACTTAGCTATAGAAAGCTGGTGGTCACTAGAAGGATGCATGACCGCGTGGGAACACTTGCGGAAGAAATTTCGATTTTTCGAAAAAAAGTGGGACTGAAAGTTGTAAGATTTGTTATTGTAGAAACAAGGGAAATAATCCGTTGAAACCGAAAGATTAGCGGTAGTAGAACAAAAATAATAATAATACAAAACAAAATCGTTGAAGATCCATATAATGCGACGGGCTACTCACTCGCCAATGGAGTGACACGACGACTTCATTTTGAAGTCGAGTTTAGATGAATTGAGTCATGATTTCGGTAATTGGAAGGAAAACGTAAATTCAGTAATGTCAAGCTTGACGACTTCCAATGACCGCATTTTATTTGCATTTGAAGAATGACAATTATCATTATTCTCTTTATTGCTAAATTGATAACTTAGGTACTATAAATATAATAAATATATATATATTAAAATAAGGGTCGTCGATTTTGCGATGTTTGGGCGAATGAGACAATTTCCGGAAAAAATGTTAGTTGAGAAGGGTTTACGTTTGTTCTGTTAAGGGTTTGATATACATGCGATATATATGATTTCAATTGATTTCGGTGATGTTCATTGATTTTGAATCGACTTCAAATTGATATCACAGCCGAGTGACACCATGAGTTCAAGAGTGGGGGCCCCTCAGGATAATGCTGAAAATTTTGATCCTCATGTGTGATATTTTCGTTTCCCGAGAAACGGATTCCCTCTCCCCCTCTCCATACACCGACTTGCGCTGAAAGAGGTGAATGGGTTGCGTACAGAATCCAGTATCATTGAGCTGCACTTCCCTCCCTCTCCCTGGTCTCCTTCGCCTTTCGCAAAAGAGTGATACGAATGAAGGAGGATGGGTTTGGACTCTGGGGTCCCACTACGGTCGTCAAACGTTAATACATTTACAGCTCGCGAGTGCCGCTCATCCTGACGACTTCGTGCTCCGAGTTGAGGTGGATATTCGTCTGTACTCGGTCCTCCACCTCCAGCAATTCTCTCCTCTGTTCCTCTCTCTTGAGTGTATCACGTTTGTGCATGTGAATATCACACGTATATGAGTAGAAGAAAGATGGCCCCCGGGTCGTCCGTCCCTAGCGGCTAACCCCCTGATATATCGTTTACGTGTCTCAACGTGCATACGTCGTTTGGGACACATGCCGTTTCCTCCCACTCAGCCCCCTCCCCCCCCCCGTAGCCTCTTCCTTTCTATATTCCTATACTTTCTTTTTCGCCAGCTCAAACCATCCCGACGAGCCTGATATGTAAGCCCAGTGGGCTAAAGCCACCCCCTCAAATCCACAGCACCCTTCAACCTCTTGGAAAAGACCTCGAAAATCCTTCTTCTTCTTGTTGTTGCTGCTGCTGCTGCTATACACGTTTAGCTCATACGGAAGTCTTTCCCTATACTTGTAAACGAAAAAAGGTATTGTCAGGTAAACCAAAGGGTTTTTGATCGAGGAATAGTACCCGATCGATAACCGTCAACGGGTAGATCTCAATGAATATGACCGGATTCCTACTTTTATCGACAGCCGGTATTCCGCATGACGCACAGAGCACCTTTATTTCTACGCAATAATGAAGGTGTAGAATCCAAAAGGCAAGAGAAAAAACAAGGCTTTGGAAAATTTCAATTTTTAATATCCGGGCGCCTCCTGGAGATCGCGAATGCACTCGATGACTCTTCTCGGTCTCGGTCTCTGTCTTTCTGTCTTTCCCTCTCGCGCTGTCGCTTTATCAGTCCACTTGTATTTCTATCTCACTGTCAGGGTTTCCCAGCGAAATGGGCCAACCCTCACTACCCCCAAAACAACCAAATAATCGAAAGAAAATTCTGGGCTTAGCATCCATAATCTGAAATATATTGGTTGGCCGAGTGTTTGTCCACATCTCGTTGGACGGAGGGAAACCCATTATAAATCGGCAAAGCGTAGGCATTCCTTCATGGACATTAGTCAAAGAGCCAGGTACAACGACGTATATGCGATAATGCCTCCGATATGGTTGGGCCTCAGTCTTGCATGCGCGAATGGCGCCTTCATGATTCAGAATGACAAAGGCCCCAAGTCCCCGAAACCTGTCACATTCCGTAACGACCAACTCCTAGGCACTTACAACCGTATAATCCTCAGAGTATCGAGAAGTGATTGCGATTACTTTTGTTAGAGCATCTATAGGGGTGCCGAGGGTGGCCAATAGGATACAGATAGCCCCAGTTCCTCTCTCCTTCTCACCAACCAACCCAACGACCTTTTACAGGATCTCTGTGGTTATATTGTAAGTGCACTTATAAATCAGGTTCAGCCATGGACCACCATAAAGCATTGCTATGTTTCGATGTCCGTGGGCATTCCACGGACAGGTTTGATTCATCCTCTCCCTCATTCCAGCGTTATTCCCATCTTAGTCAGACATACGGGGATTATACTGTACACCTTAGAGGCGCGAGGAAACTTGTCGCGAATGATAATAGTTTATTTGTCGTCGGTTTTTGCTTTTTCACAGCATCCTCAACTACTCAAGATATGTTACTCTTTCTTTTTCCTTTCATTTGGTTAGTGGGCTGTTTTATTTTCGGTCCACTGGGTTGCAAATTTTTTCAAACTTCGGGACGAGTGGGGGAGTAATTCTAGTGACAATCATATTGAAAGGAGTTGTAGGATTCAAACAAATTCATCGATTGTCAGCAGAGTTTTCTTTTCCTTTTGATTAAATTGATATAGCTGCGTATAATTTAGTCGAAACAATTCTCGATATCTTGAATCACCCAGTTTTTATATTTCCAGGATTAGCCACATACGACCATTTATCACATTGTCTGCGAATATTGTTCAAAACATACTTCTGAAATTCATCGAAAAATTGCATAGAAATATAATTTCCTGAATGAAATAAAACTAGTTATTTCAAATAGGTAGGAACAAGATCATGTAGGGATAGGATTAATCTTATTTAAAAGGATAACAAAATTATTTCAAATAAAAAAAATGGTGGATTGTGACTGACAACCAGTCAAGTCCCAACACTCATTTTGTTTTTTAATTTAATCAAGGTCTTCACACTCTCCATCAATACAATCTTTCTCCCAGAAATTACCTCATATGACCGGGCAATCATAAAACCACCCTTATGGGACAAAGAAATTCTCAAAAACCCTAAACACGACCGCAATAAAACTGTCACACCGCGAAAATACTTTTTCTTCCCTTAAAATTTAATCGCTGGCGTCATATCACACTCTCCCTCGTGCATAACTATACAAAGAAACAAAGCACTCATTCTCTATTTTTTCATCAATCCCACAAATAGATAATATAGCTATTTAAAATTTACTAAATATTCTCTATCAAACCAGTCACGTTTTTGAACAATATAATCCAATCTAGTTCCTGAAACTAATTTATAAAATCAAGCTCATTTATTTGTAAGAAGAATATTCTTGAAAGAATAAGAAAAGTTCAAATAAAAATATTTATTTACGAAGAAAAAAAAAGACTTTCGCTTGTTCGATTTTTATTTTTACAAATCCGTAAGATTGTTTATTATGCGAATTGAACGAGTCAAAAGGCGATAAAGAATCCTCTCACCTTGGCCTCGCACCTCGATATTCCAAGTGTTCTTTATCTCTTTTGCTCTCCGCCACCCGCGTAGATCTCGTTTCACATGTATTTTATTTTTTTTTTTAAGGGAGGGTGAGTGAGAGGGGGGAGGGTATTTTTTCTTCACCCGAGTCATTTACGATGGACCATTAGTTATGTACGAGTGCATACAACATTATTGGGACTATGTTGCCATTGGTCCAGTGAGTGGGAGAAGGCATGAAAGGGGTGGGAGCAATGCGAGCCTGGTCTCCCTCGTTTTCACTTCGATGACAAACGTACCCTTTGGACGGACCATTTTTTATTGAAACCGCGATGGGGAGAGGTGCAGAGGTAACGAGGGATCGCGACGGGAGCGTTTGTTGCTGCGTGTGAATATTACTGTTTTGTAATTAATCGTGGGGGGGGGGAGGGGGGCAGATAATCCTCAGTGCTACATGTGATTTTTCAATTTATTATTATTTGCGTGTTTTTATCGAGGATAAAGTAGAAGAGGGGAAAGTTGTGGGTAATTTTTACGCAATTTATGCCACAAAAATTAATCACTCATTAAGTATGTAATCAAGGAAATTGTTAATTTCATGCCCTCATTAATTTCTAGGAAATGTTTGGAAATTGAAGAGTTGTGTAACACATACGGAGAATCCACCATTAAAATCTGTGAATCCATCATTATGATGGTTAAACTCCATATTATGAGCACCAAATCGGAATTTTTATTTTATTGAAATTGAAAATGAGCTTATTAAAGTTTTAGTGACTGAAAAATAAAATAAGGAAATATTTAAAAACGCTCTGAAAGTATTTTTTTGCTTTCAATCATAAGAAAAAGAAGGGAAATCAATTCTCCAGAGGATTAAGAGTCAGGCCTCAGAGATTAGGATTAGAATTCGGAATTACTGTTCGACTCATTTGGGATGGAATAACTTGTATATTACTTGACACATTTAGCGCTTATTACGCTGCAATGTTAGGCAACATTCAATATTTTTTACTACCAATAAATCTAAATGCCTTGCAATTATTTAAATCCGACAAAGTCCTCGATCATCGACATAAATCACGGTAACCGCTTTCAATAACGATTAATACTCATACTTTTGTCAGGTATTTAAAAGTCCATTCATAATGTACCGAATTGCGGTCTCGTGAAAGTACGTAACGAACTGGCGCATACGACTTGTGGTATCTGTATTCAGGCACACACTATCAAGTGTTCTGCACCTTGTCCAGAAACACTCATTACACGTTTAGTCATACCAAAGCCTTTGCGAATTTTACCATCAAGTCCTTCTTCTAGATCCATTCAAACTCTCGTCGCGGCCTAGGGGAGGAATGATTCACTACCAAAAACTAATTTTAAAAACATATTTGTAATGAGTCAATGACCTGAAATGCAGATCAGATTCCCAAAATCCAAATCTATTCTGTATTGCAAGGTTAATATATCACTAAAAAATTTCTCATTGTGACTAATTCTGGAAATTGTTATCATGTTTCACCCTTTTCCAGCCTATTGTTTAGGAGAAGAAGAAGAGAAATTTGACGCCTTTCGTGAATTTTCAAGTTTATTATCGAATAAAATATGATCCTATCCCGTAATCTTTTGCGGAGAAGTGAAATATTACAGAAATTTCCCAGACAAGTATTCTTGATAATTTTTAATTCGAGTAGTAAACAAAAATTAGAATCGAGACCCAAACGAATCCACTTCCAACTAGAAACGTATGATTTTGAAACGGGATTTCTAAGTCTTAACTTGAGACTTTTAAACATCTGAAATGGAGAGTTTCAAATGCCAACTTATACTTTGGAAAGTCTTAGTTTGGAATTGCAAAAAATCTCAAGATTTTTGCACCTTTTAACTTGAGACTTGTAGAAGTCTCGAACAAAGTCTTTCTATTGTCTCAAGTTGAGACTTCAATATCTTAATTGACAATATTCAAAAGACTCGATTCACATTTCTCAGAACTTGACTTTCTTTAACTTGAAAATCTTCATTGTAATTTGGATATAATCAATGAAATGTCATTACAAATTCACTTTTCCATTTGTTTATTTCCAGTCCCAGCCTTTTTATTAATTTGACTTGGCTCATGGCTCTTTCGAATTGTCATCATAAACGTATTCGTCTCTCATAATTTCCCCAAAATTTGTCATCTCTCTTTGTTTAATAATGTCGTCAAGTTGCGAAGTCTATTTCCAATCAGACTTTAGCTCCTCCCCTCGATGTCGATGTCTGCCCACGCACAATAAGTCGTCGTTGGCCGTGTAGCAACTCAATCCAAGCCAATGGCTTTCCAATAAATCTCTGGTTAGTGGTATAAATCAAGGATGCCTCCAGCAGCGCGTGATACTACGCCAGAAGGGCCCCCGCGTGATACAGCGACTTCTTGTCGCGAGTGTATTCGAGTACGAAGGGGATGGGCAGGGGAAGAGGAAGAAGAATAAGAGGACCCTTCGATTTTACCTCCCGCTAAACAAGAGACAAAACACGAGTCCCACTTATAACACAGCGTGTACGCACTTCGGGATACAGTTACTTCTGGCAATGTGTCATCCTCACGAATTTCGCTTGGCGAATTGCCTCCAGTTGCTCGAATATATTAATCAATCTAGCTACCAATTTTTGGAAAATATTTTCGCCTTTTACTCTGCCGTGAAATACGAGCATTAACTTATTGATTGCTGCATTTTGATGTGATCAGTGTAGGTTGAAATTATCACATATAATACCACAAGTGCTTCAAAATTATCGAATATTTCCCGATAGATTCGTTGCAAACAAATGCAAACAAATTTTCAGGCAAAAAATCACTCGTGCTTCGCACTCGTGATTTTTTAGCCTGAAAAACTTGACGACTTCATTTGTATGCAGGGAACCTAGAGGGAAATATTCTATAATTTTGAAGCTCGAGTGGTATTCAGGTGTCGTTTGTTTATCAAAATTATCAAAAAATTATCGCATGTAATACCACAAGAGCTCCGAAATTATCGGATATTTCCCGATAGGTTCGTTGCACACAAATGAACGTGTCAAGTTTTCCAGTTTAAAAATCACGAGCGCGAAGCGCGAGTGATTAATATTCAAACTCGCGAATATTCAAATTCGCGAATATTCAAACTCGTGATTAATATTCAAACAAATGAACGTGTCAAGTTTTCCAGTTTAAAAATCACTCGCGCTTCGCGCTCGTGATTTTTAAACTGGAAAACTTGACGAGCTTATTTGTGAAATTTCCAAGAATTTCCGCTGAAATACCGTGTTGACTATATAAAATAACGTCGAATGGTGCAATCCTATTGGCCACGATTTGGATGGGAAAAATAATCTGAAATATTCTTCAAAGACATTATTGCTCAAGTTCCGTTCATGATATTTTTCAAGTTTCTTGAGTCGAATTGATAAATCGTCTTTTCACCCGAAATTTAATCAAGTTTGTACAGTCTAATTCACCTCTTCCTTGAAAAGTAATAAAAATGGGAAGAATTATCTACTAATTATACAGTCAGCAATTGAAAATACCGTCAAATTATTTACTGAAAGTCAATTCTTGCGTTTTTACTTAGCAGATGTGACGAAAACGAGTTCTGGTATAAAACTCAAGATTCAGAATTTCTACGCGTCATCCACGATTCACCAGGTAGAGGTGAAGTTTGCTCGTAGCCCTTGCGCTAAAAAAAGGCGAAAAAATAGGGCAAACATGTGAGGAGGTTTTTGCGCTCATGAGTTCATGAGTAGGAAATTCCCAGATCTAATGATTTTATTTCTGACTACTTTTCACCGATGCTAATGATTTTATTACAAACAAATTTTAACTGGTCTTAATTTCTCAATTTTTTTGTCCTCAAATTTTTGGCATTTCTCTCGCTGTCCCTCTCTATCATAAGGAAAATAATATTTCAAAATCTCTCGATGACCCGTGCGTTTACATGACGATTATTCTTTTATTTAATTTTACGTTCGTTTGTGTAAATTGTAGTTACAAATTAATGTAAATTTATTAAATAAATTAAAACAACACTCTCATAATCACCCCCTGAGACGACCGTTAACTTGCAATATGCCGAGAAGTGGATGGAAAATTTGGAAAAAAAATCCTAACAATAGAAAAAGCAATCATTTATATGGAACTTCCATTTGATAAATTATTCCTCGATACGATAGCCTGAAAAATGGAGAAAAACACTGGAAACCCCAAAACAACATGAATCATTGTTTTTAGGTAGACACTGGAGTGTAGTTTGCGAGAATATTCGAATATTGGTTTGATCGATGTATCTGTGAACGCCACCAAAGTCGAGCGCTGAGGGGGTTATAAAATATATTGTGAAAAGGACGAGAGCGGACCCTCGGTAGTGTATTTGGTCTTAGAAAAGACAGTAGTGAGAGATGAACGAGAAAAAAAATGTGGAGAACAACCGAAATGATCCTCTCTCTCTCTGCTCTCGATGTTATTTACGACTCCTGATTTATCGGATGAAAGGAAGCGGCAGCTTAGTCGCGCGTTCGATCTCCCTGTCGACGATATAAGCTCTTCTTTTCTTTTTTCATCCACTTCCCCCAAATCTTTTCCGAGTGTCCTCTTTGACAGAGGTTTAGCAGATATACAGAAAGGATACTTGAGGGACCACCGCCAACAATGAAACAATAAAAGAATGAGGAATTGAATGCCTTTCAATCAGGGGAATCGAGATCTCGATATAAATTGGAAATAAAAATCTAAAGACGGAGGTCCCCCTTTGACGGAGGTTAAGGTTATTAAAATTATTTTAAAACCACAAAAAGTGATATACGATAAGAAAATACATGTGTAAAAATGGATGGAAAAAGATATAGTCGAGGTGAGACGGATGAATGATGGAAGTAAGGAGGAGTTCGAAACGCTCGTAAAGATTTGTGTTTGTGGGCAGCCGACGTGGCCCTTTGCGAAACCACTGGGATAACCTTGAGGATTGCCTGCAGGGCTTTCTCACTTACCAGCAAGGTGTGTTCTTAAAGGATGTTCATCGGTGAATTTAATTTGTATGTCATTTAATGACAAAATAACAGATTTTTTCACATAATTTATGTGTTTTGTTGTTATTTTCTCCAGTGGATGAAGCCGTTGGAAAGAACTTGAAACAAATATAAAACTTTTTCAAGTGAAGAATGATATGGTGGCGCGATAAAGTTTGTAATTACCAGGTGAGAGTAAAATGTCCTATGAATTTTAGAAATTAATATTAAAGTCAAATTGAATGTTGTTCAAGAGGACGGTAGCCAACACAGATAGAATGAGAAGATTATAAATTATTTTTTATGTATGAAAATGGTTCGAACATGTGAGCAATAAACCAACGCTTCTAACCACATATTTAATTCTTTATTGACCTAGTTGCCGATTCCCTTGATGTCCTTTCAATTTATTATTGATGGTCACTTTCTCTCTTATTCTCTTCATTTCGTCTCCGAATAGCTTGAGAGAGAACTAGACAAAAATTGTTATATTAGAATATTAGAAATCTAAAACAAAATTGATTAGGGCGAAAAATCGAAATATCATACGATGAATTTTTAAAGGGTCTACTGTTAATAATTTTCGAAAAAACAATCAGAAAATTCCATTATTTTTCATGTCACATTCAGTTATAAGTAGATCACTGAGAGAAAAATATATTTTTGCCAATCATATTTGGTTCGACGAACAACTGTCGAAAATATATCCATGGGAAAATCCGCATTGAATTCTTTGCAGAAGAATATTTAATTGGCAGCATGATGTTTATCTCTGAGTGATGGATTTGACCAGAATTTGAGAATAAATTGCCAAAAAGCCAGACCATTTCAATATGTTTAACTTACCCTGAAGCCATTTTCGTAAGGAATTCTCACACTTGATTTCATAATCAGACTGAATATTCTCATTCTGAAACGATCTGGGTACTAGAAGTGTGGTATATATTAAAAGGGGTCTACCACGTGAAATTCTAATTCAATTAACCCCCCTGGCCATAATCGCGAAGTTACATAATTACTGTATGTCTCTTCGGGGTACGCGAGCCCGTGCACTCCAGCTTTTATCATTTTCCAGGATACGTGAAAATCGTGAACGGAAAGTTAATTATTTTGAAAGGACCCAGCGAGCAACCCTATCTTCCCCCTCGCTCACCCCCTCATTCTTTATCATAAATTAATTCTTTTTGGTTTGGTTTTTCCCCAGTGGCTCTTATTTTCCATTATTTCACTACTCATCTGGAAATTTTCTCGAGTGGGTTTATAACCGGAATTCGTAATTTGATCCTCGTCATCGATCCTCGACGTTAAACGCTCCAATTTTATACTCTTCTGGCTGTTGAATACTCAAGTTATGTCTCGTCTTCTGTTCCGTGGCTTATCAGAGGATAATATTATCTGGAAGTCCATTAAGACGATTATTCCTGGATTTCAGCTGTACTAGAATCGACTCCATTCTCAAATAATGACGAGCTGAATTCGCAAGAGATGTTTCTTGTAATTAATGAGAATTTTCGTGCCTGCTCGTGATTGAATGCGAAAAATCATAATTGCGACATTAATTCTTCTTTTAATGTATGACTACGTCGATGGTTTCAATATGATTGATCAAAAGGAACGATGCAGTAGCGCTTATAGTCCATTATAGTTCTGGCACGATTCGGATTTTCGATTTGGTCCCGCAGTCTGACGGTCGTTTCCGGAAATATTTTGTCTCGCGAGTGCGGGAAAAATAAATAAAATAATTTAGGAAAACAAATAGTTGACTGTCATAAAGGAAGTATAATCAAAAATATCAACAAATGTATTGAGGTAAAGCCTAATTGTTTAAATGTTTCGTAATTAAAGTCCACTCATCCATTCGAAATTGATTATTATAAAATTCTCCAAATCCATAAATTTTCACAAAACATTGAATTTAACGCACGATACATCTTCGTTAACTGCGATAGGGGGAATAAAAGAAAATGAAAGACATTTCCGCGTGTAGAATTTTATTTTCCCACTTTTGCAAGAAGAAAAGGAAAAAAAAATACGTCGTAGAGAGAAAAACAAAAGCTTACGATCGAGCAGTTCTCGGGAAGCGATAAAAGTAAGTGGTATAGATTTTCAGTGAATTGCGTAGGAGGATGCCCAGTTGACCATTGGTATATATAGGTATACAGAGCGGCAGGAGCGAGGAGACGGGGGTTGGAAGGGCGGCCGTTGAGAGCGGTGCGTTCAATTAACGGTGGTTTCACCCTCTCTGCGTCCAGCGCTGGAAGGTCTTCCCCCTGAGGAGGGGTAGTTAATGCTAGAGCCATACCTACATACATATAGAGGCATACCTACTTACTACCGACCGGTACTTTCTTTTTATGGCCGTAGCAGTGCTCCACAACAGTTTCCCGCTAATTGGTATCGAACTATTATTCTCGTTCATCAACGTAGCCGATGAAACAACATTCGACGAACCTTGCTAGTGTACAAGTGGGAATCAAACAATCTGACGTTAAATCTTTACAGCTTCTCTTCAGTATATTACAATTTTTGTCGAACGGTCTTCTTGAAGAAAAATCTTATTTTCATGATTGTTTCGTACCGAAAATATTACAAAATGTTTTGAATGCTGTTGAATGTCTCGCGTGTTAAATATTAATCTTAGTTATTCCCCGCTAAACAATAATATTCTTTAAACTACATTTCGGTTGTAACACATGGGTCAATCCCCAATTTTCAAGACTCCCAAACCTCGGTTTTTCATCCTTGCCACATTCTTCCTTAAACAAACTTTCAAAGACTTTCCTCTAACCTCAATAAACTTCATTGTGAAACGGAAAAACGTGCCACTCCTTAAAACTTTTCGACCTTCACGCAAATAATCCGGATAAGGGCTCCTCATAAATTAAATCTCTTCTTGTCGAACCCCGGTTTATGATTCTTGCAACGTCCACGCGTATCCACTCCATCTGAGGTTTGTTACCTGAGCGCGACATCACCCAAAGTCTTCCCAATATACCTATAATACCTCCCAATCTTGGGGGCAATGAGAAGTTCAAAATCAACCAATGAGAATATGACTCTTCGGTCGTTTTGAACCCAACAAATTGTATCCCCACTGCAAAAATAAAAATTCATCAGCCTTTTCCAAAGAAAGAAAACTGGCCAGTTTTAGTTCTCGTTCAATTCTTGAACAAGTCATAACCTCCCTTACTCTTCACATAGAGGCATTCAACAGTAATTTTAATAATCTCATAGTGAAACTTCAATATTATCTTTTTAGTGAGAAATCAATAAAATACAAAAGAAACACTGTATCAAACTAAATATTCGTTTAAAATAAATGTATCAAAATTAACAAGCAAAACAAAGTCGTTAAATATCTCGAGTGAATTTAAATACTAGCTCGAGAAGTCTCAACTATTGAAGAATAGACGAGACAATGATTGTGAATTTCAAAGTATGCAACACCAATTTCCAGAAGAGGAGTCATGAGAAGCCGTACAGAAAATTATTGATATTGCTCGAGCTCCTATATCATTGTCGCAGAGATATAGACGTCGCCCCCTCGCCCTTATATTCTTCTTTCGTTATAACTCTCTCCGACTCCCTTCTTCAAAGCTCTCTCCTTTTTTTCTCCAAGGAGAACACATACGCTCCCTATATACATATATATATCCAGAAAGGAGAAGCAAACCTATAGGTTGGCGGAGCACACGGGTGCTGACGTGTCTGATATATTCTCGCAATATTTCTCGATCATCGCGTGCCGCGGAGATTTATATTTCGTAGAAGATAGTGATAAGAGGGGTCTCAGCCACCTGATCGCGAGTTATTGTACTGACACTGGACGCAATGTACTTCTCCTCGGGTTCATAATGTTTAGGTCTGAGAATTGTCGGTGATTTTCCTCTCTCTCCCTCTCTCTCGTGGAGAATCGTTTTTATTTATTTATCGGCGGTCTTGCAATGAATGTTCCAAGTTAATGGTAGTCCTTATTCTCGGGTCAATCTATATATAAATGGGGACAAACGTTACGATCGGTGGACGATAGTAGCAGGACAGTTTAACTGTTCGGAAACTCTCTGGCTATCCAATTAACCGAAGATCCTAAGGTCAGGAGGGGTTCGACTAATATCGCTGACCACATATTTAACACTACATAAATTGTAGTGGCTCATTGGGCGGTCATAAAATTACGCGATCAATAAAGAAGTCGTCTCTGCACGCGGAATGAAAAATCTGGGAAATTTTAGAGTGGAATTTAGGTAAAAAATGCCACCTTTAGACATGCCTTTTTTTTCAAAGATTATTCAATAATAAAAACGATTATCAATGAAGGGCAAATCAATCGTAGAAGGCCATCACCTGATGTCATCTGGCTCAAAGGCGGTCGGGACATATTAAATCATTTCGATGAAAATGATAAATTGTTAGGGCGCCAATTAATTTAATGAGAACAAGATTTTCCCGACACTCTCAGGTAGTGGAGATTGGAAGGCTCAAAGAGAGGTTAAGGCAATTGAGAGAGAAAGAATAAAGATAGGCATTATAATAAATAACCACTGACTGTTAATGTCGACTATTGACTGTATTTCTATTTTACCAAGACTCCTCGGGAATCGACTTATTTTATGAAATTGAACAATTGCTAACCTCTCATTACTATAAACAATACATACGCAACATGCGTCGGCTTTTTTCTAGTAAATAAAAAATTAAATAAACTCTATAGAAATTCCAACCATTCATTTATTTCCCATAAACCTGACTCTTCAATGTCATTTTTTCGAACCGTTTCCAATCTCCTCAAACAATCACAAGCACTCTGAAATTTTTATTTCAACAATATTTAACACCTTTCGAACGACTCTTCAACTCCCCAGATTTGATAATACTCTTTTGCCCCAAACAAACATCCGGAATCAACACGTCTAGCTGTACTATATCACTGGCCATTTCCAGGGCCTAAGTCAACATCTCCAGAAACCCTGGAATCTTCTCAATGGGACACTTGTCTTACCGAACCACTGATTAAACACGAATATCACCTCATACCTGCTGTACTAATTTCGAAGAGAACTCTTCATTATCAAGTACAGTACATCATTGTAAATTTATTCCTGATATCTTATCACCGAACTATCAGTTCCCAGTGAAGTCCATCGCACCCAAGATTTTTTTGATTATTTTCACAGAAGTTAATGACGTGTGGGTAATCGGTTTACGTCATTGTGAAATTGGTGATAGACACTGGGGGAATTGGAAGGGGGTCAATGGCTTTGGATGCCTTGAAACCACAATTGTATGTGTCATTGCACGCCTCTGGCAGCATTGCAAACGCCAGTATTCCATACAAATACATGAGCCACACACCCTAGTCATATAAATACACGTCGATGCACCAGGTAAATGTCCACTCATCGATAAACGCCATTGCGTTTTACCAAACTCATAAACCAACATTTACATTTAATTGGCCCGTCTGTAGCCCCTGTTCACGGTGACTAATTGGCGTGTCTCTATGGACGGTATCTGTATAAAGAGTGTGTTTTCAAAGGCTCCTGTATTTTTGATTGACAAATATGTTGAGGTCAAAATTATAATCGGGAGTAAAACGAAACCTTTCTGTGACAGCTGTAGAGTATTCCACACCCCGAATGTGATATGGGTGTGGAATATGTGGATGGGCATTGTGCATCAAGGGCGAAAAATCATGTTTTCCCAACTGAGGTTCACATGCTGATTTTCAACATGCCTGCGATGGGGAACTTTGCGTTTTGCTGTCTGAAGAACGGCTAGAAAATGAATACTTTACGCCCTAGGGTGCATAGTCTTGATTGAAGGATATTGTTGCAGCAAAGGAAG